>NC_133648.1:81999331-82324343 GCF_009905375.1 Apium graveolens | reverse complement strand
CCCCCCCCCCTATTAGGATTCTGTCCTCAGAATCTCGCTAGGAAAATAATTGGGGATACTTTTCTAACATTTCACTTTTCGAGCTCCCATGTTGACTCTTCAACCATAGGATTTCTCCACAAGACTCTTACTAATTATACAAACTTATTTCTCATACTCTTTCTTGCCGACCTAAAATTCTTACTGGTTGTTCTATATATGACAAATCAGCTTGAAGCTCTATCGGCTCATATTCTATTACATGCCTCGTATCAGGGTTATATTTCTTAAGCATTGACACATGAAACACATTATGGATATGCTGCATATGGGGAGGTAAGGCTAATTCATATGCAACCTTTTCGACTTTCTATAAAATTTCAAATGGACCGACGTATCGTGGTTTTAGCTAGCCCTTGTTGTCAAACCTATTCAATCCCTTCCATGGTGATATCTTTAGTAAGACGTGTTCTCCTCTTGATAATCCGCATCCTTCCTGGTTGGATCTGCATATTTGCGTTATCGATTATGTGTTGATTCGAGTCGCTTTTGGATAAGTTCTACTTTTTCCTTGGTCTGTTGAATCAGTTCTGGACCTAGAATTGTGCGTTCTCCAACTTCATCCCAACATGTAGGTGATCTACATTTTCTTCCATATAAGGCTTCGTAAGGTGGCATTTCAATGCTAGCATGATAGCTGTTGTTGTAAGAGAATTTGTAATAACCCCAAAATTTTTGGACTTTTTGTAATCCTTATGAATAGTGATTTTGCTGATTATGCTGATTAAGAAAACTTTTCATGCCACACTATGTAGGGGTTCTTTTATTGATATTCTGAGATCTTATTAGTACTCTATATGGTATATAAGTGTATGTAAAGATCGTCAGAATCCAAATTCGAAAACTTTGATTTTTCCCGAAAACCCACCAGATACAGAAAGAATTGAGTATAAGGTAACATGATTAAAAGGATTTAAATTCAAGGATTATAAGAGAGTATCATAAAAGGAATATAAAATATTGAGAAAGGTTTAGGGGAACCCAAGTAATAAGATCACGGGTATGATCCCTCAAATGATAAACGAGAACGAAAGTTAAGCGAACTGTATAACAGATAAGCGGTCATTAGCCAAGTAATTAGGGGTTAATCAAAGAGGTTAGTGGATGATAATGTCATCACACCACAAGGAAAAGACATGTGGCAATTGGATGATATAAGAAAGATGATATAAGCATGACAAAAAGAAGTGTGTTGTTGGTTGATTCTTGGCCATGCAAAGTTACCATGGTAAATCCTAAAAATTAGCCAAGCCATAAAAAGAAACAAAACAAATATCATAACACAAACTTGGAGTTGACTTTCCCTTTCAAGAACATCAAGCTCTCGACTCTTCATCTTTTCAAAGAGGAGAAAATCCAAAACCAAGATCCAAGCCTTGTTAAATTGTGAGGTAATTATCCAAGGTTCCTTATACTTAGATATAGCTATCCTATGAATCTAAGCTTCCATTTCCTTCACAATCTCTTTCAATAAATCATCGAAGAAGAGAGTTAATAGTGTTTCAAGAACTTGAAACTTTTGATCTTGTGTTTTTGTTTAGATATAGCTTTGGTAAGGATTTTCAAAGGTTATTTCAAGCTCCTTAGTTACTTCTACTCACCAAGGAAGGTTTAATCTCTTACCCTAGCCTTATTATTGAATATTTGAGCTTATTATATTTGGTATAGTCCATGGAAAGTATGATTCTTGTATATTTAAAGTTTGATTGGATTTGTAATGAGTTTGAGTTGTAAATCTTGGATTATTGGTTAATGAACTTAAGTATAGATTTTAGTTCATGTTTGGGGGTAGTATAAATTGGAAAATCTTGAGATGTTGGGACTGTTGTAGTGAAGTATGGATGGAGTTTGGTTGTAATGATTGATTGTGGGTTGATTTGTGGATTGATTGGAGTAGTTTAAAATTTGGTAATCGCGTAAATATAGTCGTCGTAATGCCCGATTTACCTTAGACAGTTTTTGTTCTTAACTTCAGGACCCGTGAACTCACTGTTAGATTCTGACCATTGCCTTTTTTAGATAGTTCATGTTATGAGCTTCGTTTTGATATGTGGTTCGCTTGAATCCGATGTACGGTTTAGGAGAAACGACCGTTTAAGTAACGGCGTATCACGAACGAACCATTACCCCTCGCCTTACTTTGAAACCTTTTTTAAGGACCTTACTTGACTAATTGGAGTATGAAACAATTATGTAAAGTTTATTAGGTAGTTGGTAGAGTACGCGCGAAAGAATCGCCTTAAAATTCTTAATGGTTAATTTATTAAAAATGGTGGAGCCGAGGGTACTCGAGCGACTTAAGTGAATCGTTAAGCGCAAAAGCGAATGTTAGAGTCTAATTGGCTAAAGTCTAGATTCTTAAGCGACTTTGGTTTAATTCCAACTTATATGTTGTTTATAGGTTACCAGACTCTCCCCAGGCCTTTTACCACCCCCAATCGCTCAGGCAAGTTTTCTACCCGTTATACTGTTGTTGTGATGTATATATGTATATGCATTATCTTGTGATAAGTGCATTATTGTTATTAGCAAATCTTGTGATATATTGGAGCATGTTGATATGATATATATGCATGCCTGTTTCGTAATCTTGATATCTAATTGTTGATTCAATTGCTTATAATTGCATAATACCTATGCTAGAGATAAGCAGTAATTGCGTATACCCTTAGTATAGGGGACCCGAAGGTGAACATTTTTCTAAACCGGGAGTCGGTGTTCCCGAGTATAATATATGTATATTTATATATATATATAGTTTTGAAATTTATTAATCGAATAAGGTTTATTCGATAACTTTATTTATTTAATGAATATTATCTTGAATATTCATTCAAGGACTTATGACTCCGCTTATTTTATTTAATGAATATTATTTTGAATATTCATTCGAGGACTTATGACTCCGCTTATTTATTAAATAATATTCTTTATTTTGATTAAAGAATAAGGTTTTGATATTTCAAACTTATTTTCGATTATTCAAATAAAGATCGTACTTTCATATATAAGTATATCTTTGGTTATTTATTATTCAATTCAAGTATGAGCTTTTAAAACTTTCACTTCATTTATTTTTATAAAGATCATCCTTTATGGGAATATTATTTAAATAATAATATTCAGATATTCTCCAACATATCGGGACTGATTTATTTTATTAAATCAGCATCACTCCAAACATTCTCAAAAATGTTTTCGAGTCTTCAAAATGATTTTAAAAGTTAGAGCGGATCCCAAAACTCATTTTCAAATTTTAGATCTTCCTTCGAAGGGGACTTGAATACTCGCTCAAAAATCTGAGGGATCCGGCTCTGTGATGTATTTTATATTCGCAACAAGGTTGCTGTTTGATAAAAGAGTTTTTGATTACTTACCCAACACTCGGGAAGTAAAATTCTTGGAATAAGTTAATCTATTAACAGGCATCGCCTGGGAAATATCGGTGAGTTTTCCTTTCCAACTAGATACGACTTCTTGGTGGAGCCGTATCAACAAGTTTCTACTTGGGGAAAGTGGGGACGAGCTTTACGTTTCAGAGTCATGGATTTTATCTGAACTAGGAGTGGCGTAAGTGGTCGAGTGGCGCCGGTCCAGCCTTATTATATTGGCCCAAATGGCCCGGAAGTTCCGCTAAGATGGTCCATTCCTTAGGAGTCCAGTGTTCGGTTGACAAGTAAATCCGACTATTCTCCTCTACATGTAGAAAATGGTGGGGTTGCACTACTGCGACTGATTATCATGAGTGGTCTTCTTGGCGCGGCAAACTCTCGTAATGAGTTCATCATCCATTTGGATATTTCTGCAACACTACCCAGAGCACTTCTATAGAAAGGCTACGGCTGGGTGATTGTTGAGTGTTGGCAGGGTCGAGTTTTCAAAATGATGTTTTCATCAAATGAAGTATCTCGTAACTTCATTTCATTTTGATGGTATTTCAAAGATTGATTCTATACAAGTTTTGTCGTGTAGCTTCATCTATGGGATCAACTATTTATACCTTGAACGGTGATAGTTCAAGTAGTGTTCGGAAAAAGATATAAGTATATTGGAGTATCTTGTACCTTCATCTTTTCAACTTATATCTAGTAAATGATTATCTTATACATGACAAAGATTTTCAGAAAAACGTTGAGACAAGATTAGATATATGAGATCATCTTGCAACGATATTTTATACAGTTATAAACTGGAACTCTGTGTATATTATACATGTTAGAGGATTTCAATGATTTGAGAAGTATATATGTAAATATATACTGAATATTTTGCGACTTCATCGCATTAAAATATCAAACTTGGTTCATTTCTTCTTGACCAAGACTTTCATGAGTACTATGAGAATGCTCATATATTGTTAATTATTATACATATTATTTCGGTGGGCTTGTTGCTCACCCTTGCTTTTTTCTTTCATCACACAACAACAGATAGACAAGATGAACAAGATCAAGCTCCCAATTCGTGAGCGGTTAGGAAATATTCCGCAGTTTCCTATAGGCGTTGATGCCGTTGTAGCTGAGGTAGGAACTACCAATAGGCTAGGCTTTCAACTTTTGTTGTGCCAGACTTATGTATATTTATGAATTGTAATAATGGCAAGGAATATGTAAATTTATTAAAAAACCCTTTTGAGGTGTAATGGCTTATAATTGTGGAATAAAATGACTTGTGTTATTTTTGGATATTCATCTCTGAGACTATAACTTGTGGTGTGTGTGTGTATTATGGGGTCACAGTACGCAATAGTTGGTTGATTATTAAGATTAAGTATTATTAAGGGAAATGGAACTCGAGATAACCCGGATCCCCGACCCCGGATTTGGGGGTGTTACAGAAATGGTATCAGAGCTAAGCGTTATAAACCTCGGAGATGAAGTGACGTTAAAATAATAAGTTCACTAAGATAATAAGAACTCTTGACAAGTTCATAGTCGGACTACCTAACATAGTACTGACAGTTAAAACCCTTATGGGAACCCTTATAAATATCGTGATAGAAGTGTAGTTTGTTATCGTATATGGTAGCGGGACTCCAAACCCTGAGGTTGAGGAGCAACAACGCGGTGATGTTTCATTAGTTATTGGAGATCAGATTGTGGATCCGATAGAGCGTCCTAACACGGGACCGGATGATGTTCATATTGAGGTTGTAGCGGTTGAGGATGTTGTCCTAGAAAGGATTATTGCTGAGAAGGATCTCGTGGAGGATCCTGACAAGAATGAATAAAGGACCACTGAGGAATTGATGACCATGGTTAGGGCGACTACCAGAGGTAGGATTGGCCGGTCACTACCAGAGGTTCGTTCAAGTTTGTAAAGATAGTAGCCCCTTTAACGCGGCTTACTCGTAAGACTGAGAAGTTCGAATGGACAGAGAAATGCGAGAACAGCTTTTAAGAACTAAATCAAAGGTTGGTGACGGCCCCTTTGTTGGCGTTGCCGGATAGAAAGGAGATTTTGTGATGTGTAGTGATGCTTCGCATAAGGAATTAGGGTGCTTCTTATACAGCACAGCAAGGTAATCGCGTACACGTCAAGAGAATTAAGGGAATATAAAATTCGATATCCCCACCCATGAGCTTGGGCTCGTGGCAATAGTTTTTCCCTAAGGATTGGAGGCACTACTTGTATGGAGAGAAGTGCGAGTTTTACACAAGCCATAAGTGCTCTAGTGCATTTTCACGCAGAAAGAGCTCAACATGCGCTAGAGGAGGTGGTTAGAGCTAATCAAGGATTACGATTATGAGATTCTTTATCATCCAGGGAAAGCCAAAATGGTAGCTAATGCCCTTAGTATAAAAGAGAGACTCAAGATGAAAATCTCTTTGGGAGAGTTGATAAGAGATTTTGAGAAAATGGAAATAGAAGTGAAGGTAACCGGAGCAGGTACCGAAAAGCTGTTTGAGATTGCAATACAGCCCTATTGGAAAAGGTCATATTGTGCCAAGAAAAAGTGATGAATGAAGGAAGAAAACCAACAAATAGAGAAGAGATTAATACCGAGAAAGATGATTAGGGAATAATGAGGTATTCCTACAGAATTTGGGTTTCAAACGTTCAAGAGCTTAAGGACGGGATCTGAGATGAAAGCCATAGTTGGAGGAATAAGATTAAGGGAAAATCCTGAATGTGATAATCAGGGAGGTGGCAATCAAGATGTAAGGAACCCAGAACATAATGAAGTGGAAAACAAGGATTTTTAACGTATAAGATAACCCCAATTATGGGAGAAGGATGAAACATTTCATACTGAGAAAACAGAAGTCGAGTAAAGAAAGGAGACCTGAGACGGTACTCCTATACGGAAATTCATGGACCTGTCTAAACAGAACTTAGACTATTATCCCCAACGACCACCCTGAGGAAACAATGTAATATCCGGGATATATCGTGTAATTATTTTTGCTATTAAATAATTATTATCTGTGTTCAGTATCTATTCTGTGAATTAATTGTTAAGTGTTATCTGTGTTTGGATATTTTAAAATAATATTAATTGAGTATTTTAATTTTCATATGTCCAAAATAAAATATAGATAATTGTCATATCTTCCAAATTATTTTTATGTTGATTTATGGATTTATAAGGATCATATGAAATTTATAAAATCTTTTTCCGAGCATTTAAAATCTATTTTATAAAAAACGGGAACCAACCGACGTTATCCGTTGTTACATTTTTGGAACCCGAAACTCTTCCGAGAACTCCTTCCTAACCCAATTGTAATATTCCGAGCATATTCCATGTTTCGACTTTTTCGATCAGGCGTACGGTTTGTTCTGCGCGGGTCCCGGCGCAACATTTTCGATACAATATTCGTTTCGGTAAATCAATAAAACCCGAATTTTCGATAAACGGGAGCTTTTTATTAAACTATCCCAATTATCACTTCGTAATACGTGTAACCAGGCGCTGAGACCAAGACCGCAGTACAAATTGTACTGGTTTGGATAATTATCCCGAAAACCGATACCGTTTGGATTAGTTTTTATAAATAAATGTACCGTTTTATATCCGGAATGATCCAACGGGATACTAATTTTCCGTAATTATAAATAGTCTTTTACCGTATTTTATTTCGTATCAAAATCATTTGCAAACAGATAATTATATAATTTTACAGAGAAAAATAATTTAAAAATCATTTTAAATACCAGAAAGCCTATTTATGACCCGAAATATCTTTATAAATGATATGTCATTGATTATGTTACATATTATGTGTTATATATGATATGTTAGTTGACTGTCGGTTTATATATTCGATGTTTACTGTTTATTGCGTAACTTTCAATCCGTTAATCGGATTTGGATGAAACGAAGGGTAGATAGAAGTATGTGTTGAATAGAATCCTATGAGTTAAATATTGATAGATGCTTATGATATGTGAGCAGAAGAGGCAAGATGTAGGAAAGGGAAACAGGTAGTTTAGGAGTAAGACGGTTGAGAGTGGAAGCGAGTGCAGTATAGTAAGCTAATACCAGGCAAGTGTTCTGAACTTTCTCGAGATATTGTCGTGATTGATATTCCTATTTTATATTGCGAGTAATTTAAAGCACTGTACCTTAAACCTTGATTCCAGTTATTGATCTTGAGCCGTAACCTGATTCTTTCGAGACCATTGATTGTTGTATACCCAAACACGAACCTCAAGTATACGATACTACCCCACAAATACATACAAACTAAATATTAAATACTGAACCAGATTGCTTACACATTCGAACCTTTGTATTTTACGCTTTGAAAGACCAAATCCTTGAAACCCTGAAATATTGATTCATTGTTAGCCAATTCTTTCATTACCTAGCATCCAAACTTTGAAAATGCTCTTTTGATCCTTATGCAGATTAAAACCATTTCATTATGGAACATCAAATGTTGTTAATGATTCTGGTTATTGCTTATTATTGTTTATACTGTTATTATGGTAGAATTGGATTGTTTTTATAAAATTGTGGACCAGATTCGTGGCCAGACCATATAATGGTCAAGTTAGGCCAATGTGTGCCTTGGATCCAGTAGTTAGAGCAGTGCTGTGTGCTTTGCTCGGGGTTAGTGCGTGACTGATCAGCAGCCTAACCTTGGTTTTTAAAATAAAAATATAATATCCAATTCTAAATCATAATCCATTGTTCACTTGATATCATAACCATGTTCACCTGATGATCATTATTCTCAGTTTTGTCATTGTGACTTGCTGAGCTAGTTAGCTCATTTGTGCGATATTGTTTCTATTCTTTTCCAGTTAAAAAGGAACCGGTTGGTACCGAGGATCCCCAGTCCAGCGCGAGAGCTAGGGGTTCAGGTTGATTGAGCTGAGCTAGTAGGCTTCTTTTGGGATAATTTAAGTTTGTAAAAGTTTGTAATAATGTTTAATACTCAGTTTTGAGTTTGGAATAGTTGGGACTTGAACGTTTGTAATATAATAGTGTATTTGGCTTGTGTGCATACTTTAACCTGTTGCAGTCCGTGGTGGTTGGTAAGTAGGCTCACTGCATATTATTATTATCTTTATATATAAGCAGGTTATAAATAAGGTGTGTGTGTGGACCCCAAACTTCTGACCCAGGTTTGGAGGGCGCCACAGGTTTTGGTATCAGAGCTACAGGTTATAAGTCACTGACACAAGCCTAGGTTGACGGGAATGGGTAGAGGGTTAGGATTAGAAGTAAGAAATAGAAAGATAGAACGTCGAGAGGTTGAGTGCTTGGTATATCAGGTATTAGTGTAATTCGCGTTATGGTTCGAGATTCTTATATTGTTATATTATTTCAGATAGCAGTGATGGCCGACTCTTTTATTCCCGTATCAGCTGATCACTCAGAGCCTTCAGTTGGAGTGTCGTCTTCGGATCCACATCCTGTTGTTCCACCAGTGTTGGCTATTCTACCTCCACCTGTGTTGCAGCCCGTACCACTATAGGCTATTCCACCTCCAGGCATGAGGCCACCTATCAGAGGACCCCCACCAGCTGATTCGGATTCCACTGGGCATTCAGTTGCGAGTGCCCCATTCCAGTTTACATTGCCCCCAGTTCCTTATTACCGGTATGAGGCTCTTCTATTGGAGCGTGATTCCTTGTTGGCCTAGATCAGAGAGCTACAGCATACCATCAGGACTACAGATGTTGATCATGGTGTGAGGGAGCTTCGAGAGGAGATTCATGTGACACGGAGGGTTCTTGAGGCTAGGCTACATGGACCTACACTACCTGGCAGAGGCCCTGATACACTGATGGGCTGGGCTACTGAGGTGATGGAGGACTTTGAGAGGCTGGCAGGACCAGAGTTTCCTTGGAGCTGAGTCAGAGATTCAGAGATGGAGATGCTGAGTAGTGTTGTTATGGTTATGTAGTATGTACAGTAGTGTGTAGTGTGTATCAGTAGACTTTTGAGTTGTATTTATAGACTAGCTATGCTGACTAGTGAGTAGGTTATTGTACCTTTTTGCTTTTACTTCTGAAGCATCTTTACGCTTGTACTACCTAAAATTTTTGATCTATATATATCAGTACCTTTTTCCTTTCCAGTACTGTTATTTACTTTATTGCACCTGTTTTACCTTACCTTATTTGTTGCACCAGTTATACCCCTGTGATACCATGTACCCTGTTTTCCATAACTGTTTATATTCTGTAAAGAAGCATGCAATTTACTTAGTTACAACTATTTTCAAAAAGAGATATTTCTGTTTTGCAAAACTGTTCTTTTATGCAAAAGATTGATTTAAAAGCTAAATAAGTTGATTGATTCTTTACAGAAAAATGCCTCCCAGAAGAAATACCCGCACCAACACCCAGAATGAAGAAACCAACAACAATAACAACCAAGATGATACAAATCCAAATGTGAACCCAGGACCCATGGACCCAGCAATAGCCCAGATTCTTCAAATCTTGGCCCAACAAACAGTTCACCTGGCACAACAACAACAAAGAAAGACCAACCCCCAGGTAACTTTTAAAACTTTTCAGGCAGTAAACCCACCAGAATTCAAGGGTTCCTTAGAGCCAATTGAAGCAAATGTTTGGTTAAAGGAAATAGAGAAGGCATTTGCCTTAGTGAAAGTAAAGGAAGAACACAAGGTTGAGTTTGCAAGTTACTATCTGAAGAATGAGGCCATCTATTGGTGGGAGATGGTGAAGACATTGGAAGGTACAGATGTTATTACTTGGGAAAGGTTTAAGGAATTGTTTTTAGAAAAGTATTTTCCTCAGTTTGTTCAGGATCAAATGGAGCTGAAGTTTTTAGAATTAAAGCAAGGGAACATGTTGGTAACAGATTATGAGGGTAAGTTTGAGGAATTGTCAAGGTATGTACCGTCGTTGTGGATACTGACAGGAAGAAGGCTAAAAGATTCGAGCAAGGTTTGAAACCATGGATCAGAGGGAAGGTAGCCATTTTTGAATTGGATACCTATGCAGGAGTAGTACAGAAGGCTATGATCGCAGAGACAGAGAGTGAGATGTTCCAGAAGCAAAAGGAAAGCAAGAAAAGGAAATTTGAAGGGAATGAGGGTCAGTCACAACCAGGGAAGTTTCCAAATTTTAAGAAGGGCAAGTTTCAGCCAGGGAGGAATCTTAATTTCAGGAGACAAAATGCAGGAGACGGAGGCCAGAACAACCGGCCAGTTAATACGAATCAGTCGAATCAGTTGAGACTAACTTTTCCGGATTGTCAAGTATGTGGGAAGAAGCATGGGGGAGTTTGTAATAAGTTGAATGTGGTATGTTTCAAATGCAACCAGAAAGGGCACTATTTGAGGGAGTGCCGAAATCAGCCAGCAAGAGAGCCAGCAAATATAGATCAGCCTATCCAGAATCCAGCAGTAAGGGTTCCAGCCATTGGATTTACGTGCTTTAAATATGGGAAGCCAGGACATATGGCCAGGGATTGCAAGACACCAGCCCCAGTCAGTAATGCATTGAGGATTATGGGATCTACCCCAACAGTGAATGAGACTCCAAGGGCTAGAGTTTTTGATATGTCTATGAAGGATGCTATCCAGGATACGGATGTCATGGCAGGTATGCTTAATGTGAATTCTTTATGTGCCAAAGTGTTAATAGATTCGGGAGCAACCCGATCGTTTGTTTTACAAGATTTTGTTAGTAAGTTAAATTGTCCAGTTGAATGTTTAAATGACATAATGACTGTGGAATTAGCAAATCAAGAACGTGTATCTGTTAATCAAGTTTGTGGGAATTATGAGATTGAGATTTCCGTTAGTAAGTTTTGTGTAGATTTGATACCATTTAAGTTAGGAGAATTTGATGTTATATTAGGGATGGATTGGTTATCTAAGCATGATGCCCAGATAGATTGTCGAAATAAGAAGGTAATAGTGAAAACGCCAGACGAACGGATAGTAACGTTCAAGGGCCAGAAGCAAGTAAAGAAGTTCTTAACAATGATTCAAGCTAAGAAGTTATTACGACAAGGATTCGAGCATTTCGTAGCATATGTGATCGATAGAAGTCAGGAACCAGCAAAAATTGAAGATATCCCAGTAGTAAATGAATTTCCAGACGTGTTTCCCGACGAATTACCAGGGCTTCCTCCAGATAGAGAAATTGAATTTGCGATCGACTTAGCACCTGGAACAGAACCAGTATCCAAGGCCCCGTACAGAATGGCGCATGTTGAGATGAAAGAGTTAGCGAAGCAATTGCAGGAGTTGTTAGAGAAAGGAGTAATCAGACCCAGCATATCCCCGTGGGGAGCCCCGATATTATTTGTCAAGAAGAAAGATGGAAGCGTGAGACTGTGTATCGACTATAGGGAGCTCAACAAGCTTACAATCAAGAATAAGTATCCGTTACCCAGAATTGACGATCTGTTTGACCAATTGAAGGGAGCCAAGTACTTCTCCAAAATTGATTTAAGATCGGGATATCATCAACTAAAGATCAAGCCAGAAGATATCCCAAAGACAACTTTCAGAACAAGGTATGGATATTACGAGTTTTTAGTGATGTCTTTTGGATTGACCAATGCCCCGGCAGCGTTTATGGACCTGATGAATAGAATTTTTAAGGAATATTTGGACAAGTTCGTTATTGTGTTTATAGATGATATTTTAATTTATTCAAAAACGGAAGAGGATCATGCGGAACATGTGAGGACGGCTTTGGAGATTTTAAGGAAAAAGAAGTTATATGCTAAATTCTCGAAGTGTGAATTTTGGTTACAAGAGGTTCAGTTCTTAGGACACATAGTCAGTAACGAAGGGATCAAAGTGGACCCAGCAAAGATCGAGGCAATTAAGAATTGGGAGAGACCGAGAACACCCACTGAGGTAAGAAGTTTCTTGAGATTGGCAGGATATTATCGATGATTCGTTCAGAATTTCTCAAGGATTGCAACACCATTGACAAAGCTTACACGAAAGAATGAAAAGTTATATGGAACGATAAGTGCGAAAAAAGATTTCAGGAGTTAAAGCAGAGATTAATCACGGCACCTGTTTTGTCACTTCCAGACGATCAAGGGAATTTCGTAATTTATAGCGATGCTTCTCACAAAGGACTAAGATATGTTTTAATATAGCACGAAAAGGTAATTGCGTATGCGTCAAGGCAATTGAAACCACACGAACAAAAGTATCCTACTCATGATTTGGAGCTAGCAGCCATAGTTTTCGCTTTGAAGATTTGGAGACATTATCTGTATGGAGAAAAGTGCGAGATTTTCACGGATCACAAAAGCTTAAGTACATATTCACACAGAAGGAACTTAATATGAGGCAAAGGAGATGGTTAGAATTGATCAAGGATTACGACTGTTCAATTAATTATCATCTCGGTAAGGCGAACGTTGTAGCAGACGCGTTAAGTCGGAAGGAAAGGTTAAATGAGTTATCAGTACCTGAAGAGATATATAAGGAATTTCAGAAATTGGAATTGGAGATTAGAGTTTGCAAGCCTGAGGAAGCGAAAGTGTACAGTATGACTTTCCAACCAGAGTTATTGGAGAAAATAAAGAAATGTCAGGAAGATGTAATGGATCAAGATTTAAATCATTTGGTAGGTGAAGAATTATGTACGCAAAAGGATGATCAAGGTATTCTGAAGTTTTCATCTAGAATTTGGATTCCACCGGTGACGGAGTTAAAGAATGAAATTTTACAAGAGGCACATAGTTCAAGATATTCCATCCACCCAGGGAGTACCAAAATGTACAGGGATTTAAAGGAGAATTATTGGTGGCCAGATATGAAGAGGGAAATTGCGGAATGGGTTAGCAAATGTTATACCTGTCAGAGAGTTAAAGCAGAGCATCAGAGACCAAGTGGATTGTTACAGCCATTGGAGATTCCAGAGTGGAAGTGGGAACATATTACCATGGATTTCATAGTTGGATTACCATGGACAAGGGCTAATCATGATGCCATTTGGGTTATAGTGGATAGACTTACCAAGTCAGCTCATTTTCTGCCTATAAATGAAAGATTTTCGCCCGACAAGTTGGTCCATATGTACTTGAAGGAAATTGTAGTTCGTCATGGAGTTCCTGTGTCTATTGTATCTGATCGAGATCCAAGGTTTAATTCAAGATTTTGGAAGAGTTTTCAAGAATGTTTGGGAACAAGACTGAATATGAGTACGGCCTATCACCCCAGACGGATGGCCAAAGTGAAAGAACGATCCAGACAATCGAGGATATGTTGCGTGTTTGTGCTATTGATTTTAAAGGAAGTTGGGACGAGCATTTACCTCTGGTAGAGTTTGCTTATAACAACAGTTATCACGCCAGTATTGGGATGCCACCCTATGAAGCCCTTTATGGATGCAAATGCAGATCTCCAGTGCATTGGGACGAAGTAGGAGAACGCAAAATACTTGGACCTGAATTGGTGCAGCAGATAAAGGAAGTTGTTGAAATTATCCAGAAGAGATTAATAGCCGCACAAGATCGTCAGAGGAAATATGCAGACAGTCAAGGAAAGACATGGAATTTGGAGAAGGAAGCTTGGTATTACTGAAAGTATCACCATGGAAAGGACTAACGAGATTTGGAAAGAAAGGGAAGCTAAGCCCAAGATATGTCGGACCTTTTGAGATCCTAAAGCGTGTTGGAAAAGTAGCTTACGAGTTGGCGTTACCACCGCACATGAGGCACATTCACAATGTTTTTCATGTATCGATGCTCAAGAAATATAATCCAGACTCTAGGCATGTAATAGAATATGAGCCAATAGAGCTTCAGGCAGATTTATCATATGTAGAGAGTCCGATAGAGATTCTAGAAGAAAGAGAGAAAATATTAAGAAATAAAGTGGTAAAGTTAGTAAGAGTATTGTGGAGAAACCCAAAGGTTGAAGAGACAACCTGGGAGTTAGAAAGTGATATAAGAGAAAAGTATCCTCATTTGTTTTCTTAGGAGATTCTGAGGACAAAATCCTTTTAAGGGGGAAGGATGTAATATCCGGGATATATCGTGTAATTATTTTTGCTATTAAATAATTATTATCTGTGTTATG
Source organism: Apium graveolens (assembly GCF_009905375.1). NCBI lineage: Eukaryota > Viridiplantae > Streptophyta > Magnoliopsida > Apiales > Apiaceae > Apium > Apium graveolens. The sequence continues at coordinate 82,309,815 of NC_133648.1, read as the reverse complement.
TATCTATTGTGGGAATTAATTGTTAAGTGTTATATGTGTTTGGATATTTAAAAATAATATTAATTGAGTATTTTAATTTTTATGTGTCCAAAATAAAATATAGATAATTGTCATATCTTCCAAATTATTTTAATGTTGATTTATGGATTTATAAGGATCATATGAAATTTATAAAATCTTTTTCCGAGCATTTAAAATCTATTTTATAAAAACGGGAACCAACCGACGTCTTCCGTTGTTACGTTTTTGGAACCCGAAACTCTTCCGAGAACTCCTTCCTAACCTAATTGTAATATTCCGAGCATTTTCCATGTTTCGACTTTTTCGATCCGGCGTACGGTTTGTTCTGCGCGGGTCCCGGCGCAATATTTTCGATACAATATTCATTTCGGTAAATCAATAAAACCCGTATTTTCGATAAACGGGAGCTTTTTATAAACTATCCCAATTATCACTTCGTAATACGTGTAACCAGGCGCTGAGACCAAGACCGCAGTACAAATTGTACTGGTTTGGATAATTATCCCGAAAACCGATACCGTTTGGATCAGTTTTTATAAATAAACGTACCGTTTTATATCTGGAATGATCCAACGGGATACTAATTTTCCGTAATTATAAATAGTCTTTTCTTGTATTTTATTTCGTATCAAAATCATTTGCAGACAGATAATTATATAATTTTACAGAGAAAAATCATATATTCATAAACTGTTCCAAGAATCAAACCAACTTTTGAAGGTGTTATTGATCTTTGTTTGAAAAGCTCGAGTACCAGATTTGAAGGTCTTGAAGAGCTCTATCAGATTCTATAACCTATTTTACTGCAGAATCAAAGGTTGATTTTATATATTTTTATTTATTTTCGAATTATTTTGATTAAAAATATGAATTTTTGTTCGGATGATTGTTTGTGTGATTTGATGATTGCATGTTGTAGAGCTTGTTTTCCTGATGATTTTGATATATTATACGTTTGATTTGGAGTTCAATAACATGTTCAATTTTGAGTTTGATTTTTGAATTTTAAAATTAGGGTTTATAACCCGTATGAATGTTCTTAATTGAAATTTGGGGGTTTCTTATTTTGGAATAGATTGATGTTGTGATATAGTGGGTTGTGTTCTCTGTGAAATTTGCAATCCAGTCATATAAGTTTCATGAATCAACGAGGTTTGTAGAGAAGGCAGTTGTGTTTTGAATATTTCTGAAGTTCGCCGGAAACTGGCAAACTTCACGGCCAAATTCCGGCCAACTCAGGAACTGTTAGGTTGATTTGTTGGCATGGGTGTGTTCCTGGTGAAGTGTAGTTGTGATCTGGAGGTGGTGGTGGCCTGAGCACCCCTGGATTGTGTTCTCCGGCGAGACAGGGTGTTTTCCGGCGACCCCCTGTAAAAATTGCAGTTTGGTACCTGAACTTTTGGGGACGATACAATTAGGTCCCTGAAGTTTCCAGACTTTGCAAATTTAGGATTCCTGTTTTAAAAATGTTTAAAAATCATATTTCCTATTTATTTTTATTAAAAAAATTCGTTTTTAATTTCTGAAAATTCTAAAAACTATTATTTTAATTCCGAAAATTATTTTTAATTCAAAAATAAATCTGAATTAATTAGTTAATTAATTTCAGTTAATTTTTAATTGATTAATTGGTCAATTAATTCGAAAATTAATTGATTAATTGATTTAATTAATTATTAATTGATTTTAGTTAATTATTTAATTAGATTTAATTATTTAAAAATGATTTAAAATTTCCGAAAAATAGTTTCGAGCTTTAAAATATTATTCTAAATTATTTCAAGGCATGATAATTATTATAAAATTGTTTCGAAGCCAGAATCGGCTAACCGAACCCTGTTTGTTACCCAAAATTGTTCCAACGGCCCGTTTTAATTCCGAAAAATGTTTTAAAAATCATTTTAAATGCCAGAAAGCCTATTTATGACCCGAAATGTCTTTATAAATGATATGTCATTGATTATGTGATGTATTATGTGTTATATGTGATATGTTAGTTGACTGTCGGTTTATATATTCGATGTTTACTGTTTATTGCGTAACTTTCAATCCGTTAATCGGATTTGGATGAAACGAAGGGTAGATAGAAGTATGTGTTGAATAGAATCCTATGAGTTAAATATTGATAGATGCTTATGATATGTGAGCAGAAGAGGCAAGACGTAGGAAAGGGAAACAGGTAGTTGAGGAGTTAGACGGTTGAGAGTGAATGCGAGTGCAGTATAGTAAGCTAATACCAGGCAAGTATTCTGAACTTTCTCGAGATATTGTCGTGATTGATATTCCTATTTTATATTGCAAGTACTTTGAAGCACTTTACCCTAAACCTTGATTCCAGTTATTGATCTTGAGCCGTAACCTGATTCTTTCTAGACCATTGATTGTTGTATACCCAAACACGAACCTCAAGTATACGATACTACGCCACAAATACATACACACTAAATATTAAATACTGAACCAGATTGCTTACACATTCAAACCTTTGTATTTTACGCTTTGAAAGACCAAATTCTTGAAACCCTGAAACATTGATTCATTGTTAGCCAATTCTTTCATTACCTAGCATCCAAACTTTGAAAATGCTCTTTTGATCCTTATGTAAATTAAAACCATTTCATTATGGAACATCAAATGTTGTTAATGATTCTGGTTATTGTTTATTATTGTTTATACTGTTATTATGGTAAAATTGGATTGTTTTTATAAAATTGTGGACCAGATTCGTGGTCAGACCATATAATGGTCAAGTTAGGCCAATGTGTGCCTTGGATCCAGTAGTTAGAGCAGTGCTGTGTGCTTTGCTCGGGGTTAGTGCGTGACTGATCATCAGCCTAACCTTGGTTTTTAAAATAAAAATATAATATCCAATTCTAAATCATAATTCATTGTTTACTTGATATCATAACCATGTTCACCTGATGATCATTATTCTTAGTTTTGTCATTGTGACTTGCTGAGCTAGTTAGCTCATTTGTGCGATATTGTTTCTATTATTTTCCAGTTAAAAAGGAACCGGTTGGTACCGAGGATCCCCAGTCCAGCGCGAGAGGTAGGGGTTCAGGTTGATTGAGCTTAGCTAGTAGGCTTCTTTTGGGATAATTTAAGTCTGTAAAAGTTTGTAATAATGTTTAATACTCAGTTTTGAGATTGGAATAGTTGGGACTTGAACGTTTGTAATATAATAGTGTATTTGGCTTGTGTGCATACTTTAACCTGTTGCGGTCCGTGGTGGTTGGTAAGTAGGGTCACTGCATATTATTATTATCTTTATTGATATAAGCAGGTTATAAATAAGGTGTATGTGTGGACCCCAAACTTCTAACCCAGGTTTGGAGGGCGCCACAAACAATATGGTGGGAAATTCTTTCAGGACCTTTAAGTCGCTAAGCTCTCAGAGTTCCAAGGAACAAATTGACCCAGTCGAGGCAAGAGCCTGGCTAAAGGAAATGGAGGAATTATTTGAGATTCTAAATGATTGACGGAGCGCAAAAGACTGTTTTTCCACTCACCTTCCTAAGAGAGAGGCCACCCGTTGGTGAAAGGCCAAGGAAGGCACGGAGCCAGAGGTTATAATTAACTGATTAAAGTTCAATCAATTGTTTTCGGGAAAGTACTTCCCAAGTAAGGAGATAGTGTAAAAGCTTTAGAGCAGAACAAAGGCGTTCAAGTATGATGAATCATGAATCTAGGTTGTGAAAGTCATCAAGGTTCGTCTGAAGGACACGAATCCAGAATGACGGGATGTTTGAAATCAATGCTTATGTTGTGTTGGTTCATGAAATGATGGTAAGAGAAAGGAAAATAAAAAGAAACTGGAGTGGAAAGGAATATAAGGCAATAAAGTTTGAGGAATGATAAGGGAGTTGGGTATGAGGAAACCCTAAAGACTCGTAGCAATAGAAATAGAAAAGTATGTAATCGTCAGGATGAGGGTAATTCACCATGAGTTAAAATTGATGGTTGAAGGCATAAGAGATACATATATTTTATCCCCTTTAAGTTGGGAGGATTCGAGGAAACTTTGAGATAGATCGATGGATTAATAAGGAAACATGAATGGACTGAGGAGACATGATAACAAGAAATTAGGAAAATGGGATGAAGGAAGTGACCTTCAAAAATGTGAAGTGTATGTAAGACCTGTGACTTGATGCCCAAAAATAGAAACACCAAGTATAGAAGATATCTCAACATTGAGATGACTGTTGAGATAAACAATAAAAAATAAATGAGGATTTAGTGAAAAGAAGTTCACATTGAACACGACCAATATCTTCCAGAACATCCCTACTATCATTACCAAATCGAGCAAGAAAAGTGAATAACCATTGTTATCTTTTGGAGGCCATATGGATTTACCTCATTTTGAATAAGGATGTTATTGTGAAATTAGGCATAGACTATCGAGGTGAGAATGATTGAATAAGATACCCTTATCATGGATATATGACTTGAATTATCTATGGAATGATGCAAGTACCTTTTAAAGGTTGAATTAAGGATAGAACCTCGATAACTTGAGATGAACTATGGGGGAATGCATAAAGGTTGGCATTTTACCCTAATAGGGACATTATGAGTTTTGGTAGTATAGAATGAAGAACTAAGGCAACAACAACCTTTAAAGATTAGTGGAGAAAGTTTTCAGAACTATATTGACAACGGTTCTAGTACTAGTAAATGGTATTTTGATATGCCCTGTATCTAGGGAATACAGGAGGAGCGATTCAAGGATAACCTTAGAGGTCTAACAAGGAGAAAGGTAATATTCAAAGTTCTGAAGAATATAAATTTTGATAAAGGAAATATTACGTAATTATAATAATGCCAGGTGGGGCACGTGTTGAACCATAAGAAAGTATAGATCGACCCAATAAGGGTTGAGATTGGTGAAAACAAGAAGGACCCAAGATAAGAGACGTCCTAAGTATGATCGAGAGTCAGTCGTGGCAATGTTCACATCTAAGCAGTGATTGAAATGAGGTAGAAAATTTAGTTGGAGGTGGTTAAAATGACATTGATTGTAAGGAAATTTTACTATCAGGAAAGGCCAAAGAGGTGGCCGACACTCTAAGTGTAAGAGAGAAATTATAGGCGCTCATGCCAGAAAATACAGTGATGATGGTTAAAGCCGTGAAGGTTGTATTATAGTATGAAAGATTGACATTCCTTCTGATGATTGTGCGATACTCAACTGTAATAGTAGTTTGGTAAAGATTTAATTCTTGAAATCACCGTGAGCGGGCTATCTATCTTAGAAGGTCCTATCTAAAGAATAAGCCAGGACCATATTACGAAAGGACTAAATTAATCTTTGAGCTTCATGTCTCCTAATAAAGACATATGGTTAACAATGGTATTAACCTGCTATTGTTGCTTTCATTGAAACTCTTCTGTAATTTTATTTGCTTCATGTCATATGTACGTCAAGTTCAGGAGTGTTCTTCATGAATCATGAACGATGATCATGTTACCTCCTTAGAAGAATTTGATACGACAGGTATGGACTCCGTATGGTTAGCTATTAAGATTCCAAGGAAAATGAATAATTACAGTAGGTCAACGGTGGACCATAGTAATGCAGTAATGATTCTGTGAGTAATGAGCTGATTACAACCGTGAGAGTTGTATAGGAATGGATGTTGAGATTGAGTACCATTAATCGGGTCGTGGTGATATACAAGTCATCATTGATAGACTAATTAAGTCGATTATCTACCTATGATATATTTATTCCTTCTTATCGATAAACTGTATTACTATACGAAGAAGGTTGCGGTATAGAAATGGATTCTAGTAACGATGATGTCTAGAATGAAATCCCAGATTCGATTTTCGCTGTCGAGGGAGTTTCAACTGTGATTGTTTATAAGCTCGAGCAAGAGCATGGGTTCATAGAATGATGGACGAAATAGCAAAAATATCCAGGCACGTGAATTGCGATGCGATAATACTGGATATTGATATAGATACTTATGTTTCATTCTCCTTTGATAAACCTCTATATTTCAGAGGTAGATTCCAAGCTAGATATTTTGTGGCAGTATTTTTTTATAATGCTCTTAAATTCGTTCTTTTCTCTCCTTTTCATTTTGTATAAGCTAAGAAGAACAACTCTTCCAGAAGGGGAGGTATTTCCGAATGACTATCTATCTGTGTGATAGAAGTCGATACCATCTATTGTTTAATTGCTTGTCAAGTACTAAAGGCTGGCCACCTTCTGTACTAACTATGCGATGTAACAAGTGTTCATGATCATAGTGATCTGTCAATAAATTCTTTTACTTTTATATGATTGATGAAACTTTGGAAGATGGAGGCAGCTAGAGATGAAGTGGTATTAGTATGATGGTATTCCGAATCTAACGCATTCGTGATACTAAGGTTGACGCGGTTATTAAAAGGTTATAAAATGCTAATGAGCAAAAGTGTAACCAGTATAATATTAGGTACGAAATATAGTAACGATTACGAACTGGAAAAGAGTGTGTATTAAGAAGCAAAAGCTATAATGCTAAAAGCTATGATGAGAGTCTGTGCAATAGACTTGAAAGAATTTGGAATGATCACTTAACACGGATTGAGTTTTCTCACGACAATAGATCATATGTCAGGTATCGAGATGTCGTCTTATGAGATCGTTGAGAGAAGACAATATCGATCTCCCTTATGTTAGGATGAAGTTGTAGAGTGCAAGATGCTCGGACCAGCAGTGGTCCCAAGGACCAAGGATATAAAAGATATAATCAGAGGACGGCTGGTAGTAGCCCAAGATGGACATAAGAAGTATGCTGATTTGACACGAGAGGACAAAGAGTATGAAATAGGGGACCTAGTGTTGTTAAAGGTATTCCCTTGGAAAGGATTGATGAGGTTCGGAAAGAAAGGAAAGCTAAGTCCACAATTTGTTGGACCCTTGGAGATATTAAGACGTATTCGAAAGTTAGCATATGAGCTAGCCCTACCCCCGAACCTGCAGCAAGTTCATAACATATTCCACGTATCAATGTTAAGGAAGTGTAATTCGGATGCTAGACAAATAGGGGCATATGAGCGCATAGACATGCAACCAGACGTAACCTATACGGAGAAACCAGGAAGGGTTATAAATCAAAAAGGAACAAGTGCTTAGGAGAAGGGTTATCAAACTAGTCAGAGTTTGATGGTAGAACTACAATGTGGAAAATTTACTTGAGAGTTAGAAAGTGCAATGCTAAGAGAGTATCCCTCTTCATTTTCTATCTGATTCTGGGACGGAATCCTTTTAAGGAGGGGAGACTGTAATAACCCCAATTTTTGGAATTTTTGGAAACCCTTGTGAATAGTATTTTGCTGATTATGCTGAATAAGAAAACTTTTCATGCCACACTATGTAGGGGTTCTTTTATTGATCTTCTGGGATATAATTAGTACTCTATGTGGTATATAAGTGTATGTAAGGATCGTCAGACATGTATTTATCTATGTGGAGGAATTAATTAATAATGGCTGATAATTATTTATTTATGAAATAAATAATTAATTGGCAAATTTAATAATTGATTAAATGAGATTTAATTGATTATAAATTAATTAAGAAAAGTTCTTAATATTATTAATTAAAGTATTTAATTTTTGGAAATTAAATCAAGAGAAAGAATTATTTCTAAAGTGTTTAGAAAAAGGATTAATAATTAAAAGGTGTTTTAATTATTAATGAGAATAATAAATGGGATAATAATAATATTATTTATGGGAAAATTTCAGCTGAAAATTTTGCCTATAAATATACTATTATAGACCCTATTTTCATTCGAACCCAAAAAAAACCCAAAAGTTTTAGAAAAACAAATTCTCTCCACCTCCTCCTCCTCCTTAACGTCGTTTTCTTGGTGGATACCGGTGGAGTGCTTCACGTTTGAGGAGCAGCTGCTAAGGATCTCCGATCGTTGCTTTTGGATCGCATATTAATGGTTAGTATTCGTTCCCTATGTTTTTACCACGATTTATATGCTTTTATTTGGATTTTATGTGTGTAAAAGTGTTTTACCATGCCCCCGCTGCGTTTAAAATCCAACAATGGTATCAGAGCCAGGTTGTATGCATATAGATATGTGGTAAAAATTTCAGAATTTTATATGCTTGTATGAATTAATTATGATTTTTACAAGTTATATCATGGATTAATTTTGTCTAATGAGAAATCATTTCTCAGAATAATTTTGAATATTAATCTGGGTTCTACAAGTGTTGTAGATCGTCTGGGTATTTTTTTCATAATTTTATGATGTATAGATTTTTATTATGAATTTTTGAAGTTCTTGTAATTAAAATTCGTAATTAAATAAGTAAATATATGTATATAAAGTATATATATATATTTGTGTTGTCTGCTATTACCTGATGTCTGTGATGTTCTACACGGATAGGTAGAAAAGCAAGGAACAGTCAGGTCTGACATGCACGGCGTTCGAGAGAATCTGTCCGGCGGCTGCTGCAACAAAACAAAAAAAAGGGGTGTCGCGCATTCCGGGAATGCGTTACACCCTGTGGCGCATTCACGGAATGCGTTACACCTTTTAATGGCTTAAAAGGGTTGTAACGCATCACCGGAATGCGTTACAGGGCTTGTAACGCGTTCCTGTAATGCGTTACAGCCCGACTATCCACATTAAAATTGATTTTCTGGGAGTTTCGTAACTCCGTTTTAGGCGTGCAATATACCGTTGGATTCGGTTTATCGAGACGGATCTAATGGAGTGATCAATTTTAGTTTATATAAAATTTTTGAACTGTTTATATTTCCGGAAGTGTTTTAAAGCTGTTTTTAACTGTTTTAATTGCTTTTAAATGCTTCATGTGATACATAGAGATGTATAATGCTTAGACCAATATGCTAGATGATGTAACATGCCTACCTTGATGTTTATTCATGTTTATATATGTGATATATGCTTAGTTTATCATGCGATGATAGATTTAGGTGAACTTAAATGAACATAAGGCGTTTGTTAGACAACCTAGTATAGTGAAATTGTTTCATAACCTTAATAACAATATTATGAATACAATCATGAGATTCTTGTGTTTGTGAAACACGTAATTTAATATGAATTTTCGATATGAGCGAAAGGATGATTCTATCAACAACAGATTTCTATCTGTAAGAAAGGGTTATTAAGTGACGCCTCTTGACAATGCTCCACCCGATCTGGGAATCATCTGATTATTGATTATTGATTTGAAATATTTAATTCAAAAGGAAGAATCTCTTTATAATATGATTATGATTGTAATGTAATATAATCCCTCTAAAATTAAATAATATCAAGTAGTAATTGGTCAATGATACAACGGGCTTGTGTCGGTCATAGCCTTCCAACATGATAGAAAGTAGTTCTTATTTTTAAATCATTGTCGTTTCGTGCCACAGCCGAGGGCTTTGATTTCGAAATAAGAAATACTTGTCTATTACATAGAGATGTGTACATTGAATAAGAATCTAAAGGTCGTTACGTGCCACAGCCGTGGGCCTTTGGGGACTGATTCAATTGTACAGAATGTTGGGTTAGACTTGACTTAGAATATTGAGTTTGTCGTGCCACAGCCGAGACTCAATTATTCAAGAGGCTAAAGTTTGATTAGAGAATAACATAAGATGTAATTGACAAGAGTTGTCTGCCTATTAAACATTACATGGCGGTTCGTGCCACAGCCGGGGTTGTGTAATGGAATGTAGGATCCCTATTCCCACTAGCATTATGAATGCTTAATTTTTCACGTAGGGGGTTGAATAAATTAGATAAACTAGTGGAAGCCACTTATGAATAAAGACCCGATTCATATAGTGTTTTAAAATGAAATCGAATATTTGCTAAGTGTTGTTATGTGTTTATCATTTTCAGATTTACAATATACATTATGTCTTCTGCACTATCACTCAGGAGCATACTGGATGCTCACAAATTGACTGGTCCTAATTATGCTGACTGGCTTCGAAACTTGAGAATTGTTCTTAGGATTGAGAAGCTGGAATACGTGATTGACTCACCTAAGCCTACTAAACCTGCTATTGATGCACATAATGATGAACATATTGTGTATCGTAAGTGGGTAGATGATGCAAATGTTGCTCAATGCATCATGCTAGCTTCCATGAACATTGAGCTACAGAAGCAACATGAGCATATGGATGCTCACACTATCCTCATGCATCTACAAGAGTTGTATGATGTGGCAGGGAGGACAGCTCGATATGAGATATCGAAGGAGTTGTTCGGTTGTAGGATGTCTGAGGGATCATCTGTGAATGACCATGTACTTAAGATGATCAATTTGATTGAACGTCTTGGACAACTTGGTTTTGCCATGGATGGGGAGCTGAGCCAAGACTTGGTCTTGCAATTGCTTCCGAGTTCGTTCTCGCAGTTTGTTGTGAACTTTCACATGAATAAGTTGGATGACAGCCTGCCTGAACTCCACAACATGTTGAAGACTGCGGAATCGAATTTTTCCCCTAAGAAGAGTTCTGTTCTTCTAATTGGTGAAGGTTCCAATCCTAAGAAAAGGAAGAGGAACTCTTCCAAGAAGAAGAAAGTAGGTGAAGAAAATCCGGTTCCACCAAAAGCTGAAGACCCCAAGAGCAAAATTATTTGCTTTCACTGTAACAAGGTGGGGCACTGGAAGAGGAACTGCAAGGTTTACCTTGCAGAATTGAAGAAGAAGAAGGGTAGTGAGACTACCGCTTCTGATTCAGGTATGTTCATGATAGAAGTGAATATGTCATTAAATCAAATTTCTACTTGGGTATTAGATACCGCCTGTGGTTCTCATATCTGCAATTTCTTGCAGGGACCAAGGAGAAGTAGGACTCTTGAGGAAGAGGAGGTGATTCTATTGATGGAAATGGAGCAAGAGTTGCTGCTGGAGATGTAGAATCATTTTATTTACATATGCATACGGGCAAGACTATTGTTTTAAATAATTGTTATTTTGTTCCCTCGATTGTGAGGAATATTATTCCCATGTTAGACTTGGCTGGATTTTCATTTATTATTGAGAATAATGAATGTTCTATTCTTAGAGATAATATTCTTCATGGACGTGGTACTTTAAATAATGGTCTGTATGAATGTGACATAATTTACTTCAGATTGAACAAACTAATAAAAGAAAAGGGATGATGAAAATCTCACTTAATTGTGGCACTGCAGTCTCCATTTAGTAGACATGGAGAGAGGGCTGCAAATTTGCTAGGAATGGTACACACAGATGTATGTGGACCAATGTCTATGCAAGCCATGGGTGGATTTTCATACTTCATTACTTTCATAGATGATAGATCTGGATTCGGATATGTGTTTGATGAAACACAAGTCTGAGGCCTTTGAAAAGTTCAAAGAATATAAGTATGAAGTGGAGAAACAACCAAACATAGTATTATAACTCTTCGATCAGATTGAGGTGGTGAATACTTTAATGGAGTGTTTCTAGATTATCTCAAAGTAAATGGTATAGTCTCCCAGTGGACTCCTCCAGATTGGTATCTGAAAGGAGAAATCGAACTTTGTTAGACATAGTTCGGTCCATGATGAGCTATGCAAATCTTCCAGTATTCCTATGGGGTTATGCATTGGAAACCTCAGCATATTTACTGAATAAGGTGCCTTCCAAAATCTGTTCCTCAAACTTCGTATGAGATATGGAAAGAAAGGAAACCGAGTCTTAAACACGTTAAGATTTGGGGATGTCCAGCTTATGTCAAGAAAGTTGACCCAGATAAGCTGGAATATCGATCCGTAAAATGTAGTTTTGTGGGATATCCTAAAGAGACTTTAGGGTATTACTTTTGCACCGATCATCGGGTGTTTGTCTCCAGACATGCTACCTTCTTGGAAAAGGAGTTTATCCTTGAAGGAAACAGTGGGAGCAAAATTGAACTTGATGAAGTTCAAGAAGCACAAACTACTACAGATCGAGTGGAAACACCTGTTATGACTGAACAACCTTTTATGGAACAGCCCATTCAAAGATCAGGGAGAGTGTCTCGCCAACCTAAGAGGTATTATGGCCTTGTCATTGAGAATGACAATGAGTTGTCGATCATTGATGATGACGACCCTGTAAACTATAATGAGTCTATGAGTAGTGTTGACTCAGAGAAATGGCATAGTGCCATGAAATCCGGAATGAAATATATGTATACGGGATACAAAAGAATGATTAGAGCAGATGGCCAGGTGGAGACCTTTAAGGCCAGGCTTGTGGCAAAAGAATTCAAACAAAGGCAATGGATTGACTTTGATGAAACCTTTTACCTGTAGCCCTGTTATAATCAGTTCGGATTTTGCTTGCGATTGCTGCTTACTACAACTATGAGATCTGGTAAATAGCCAGATGGTTTTCTTTCCAAGAAAAATGAAAACCTAGTGTGTAAGCTGCTGCGAACCATATGTGGTTTAAAGCAAGCTTCTCGAAAGATGGAACATTCGTTTTGATGAGACAATCAAAGAGTTTGATTTTATCAAAAACGAAGATGAACCATGCGTCTACAAAAGGGTTAGTGGGAGCACGGTAACATTTCTTGTATTGTATTGAATTAGAGTTGACACACATAACAACATAGCAGACCCACTCACAAAGCTACTTTATGAAAGTCACTTTGATCATCATAAAGACAAGATGGGTATTAGATACCAGAGTGATTGGCTTTAGTACAAGTGGGAGATTGAAAGGAATATGTCCTACGTCCAATCATGTATGAGGATTTAGGAATAACTTTTATGTAATCTGTTTTGATTTCATTGATATTAATAAAAGACTTGTTTTGTTTTTATTACGGGCTTTATCTATTTAAGTGTTTAAATAAGATATACCATAGTTTAGAGTAAAGCTTTTTATGGATTATGATGAGATCATAATAGTGAGACCTAAAATATGATAACTCTAAACTTAAATAGTTCCTGGTTGTAGGATTACTAACTGGTAATTAATAATCCGCAAAGATCGGTACATACTATGCTTGCTTCATTATGAAGGATGTCTGTTCTCATAGACATTTGTGTGGTGACACTATAGCTAGTATGTAGGTGCTTATTATAGAATAAGTTTATTGAACATGACTCACCCAGCTGAACAACTGATGGAGTTCACTTACGTGTTAGCAGTTGTTCACATAGTGATAGTTGTACAAGTATCCTTAGACTTGAGGTCATCATAGTCATCTTGTGTACACTGAACTATGCTTTGGTTTAGTTCTTAGTCTCCAGGGACAATTATTAGGGCTCTACTGGGCATACGAATTTGTACACGAAGATAGTGTATGATCAATAAAGGATCTACCCCTTCCAGTGAAGGAAGCGAATGTTCAAGGCTGATCCACTTATGCTAGTTCAGGAATCTCTGGCCAGAGTGAATGAAATTAGAAAGGAGTTTCTAATTTGCATAGAACTAAGCATAGTAAATGGTAAGCAAGTGATTGAATTAGATAGGCTTGACACGAGATCCATGCCTTGTATTTAATCGGGACATTGTAGGGTAGAAGGAGTTTATTGTACGGTAACTATTCACTGAATAGGTTCTTGGTATTCTAAGCAGTGAATTCATATTATCCGGATAGTCGCGATATGCTGAGAAGTATCCCTCACGATGTAGAACAAATGTGATTAATTAATTAATCATATTTAATAAATTAGAGAATTTATATAAATAATGATAAAATAGTTTTACTATTATTTATTTCTACTACCGGCTTAATATTGAACCTACAGGGTCACACCATAAAAAGAGAATGATTTAATGGTGGAGGAATTAATTAATAATGGCTGATAATTATTTATTTATGAAATAAATAATTAATTAGCAAATTTAATAATTGATTAAATGAGATTTAATTGATTATAAATTAATTAAGAAAAGTTCTTAATATTATTAATTAAAGGATTCAATTTTTGGAAATTAAATCAAGAGAGAGAATTATTTCTAAAGTGTTTAGAAAAAGGATTAATAATTAAAAGGTATTTTAATTATTAATGAGAATAATAAATGGGATAATAATAATATTATTTATGGGAAAATTTCAACTGAAAATTTTGCCTATAAATATACTATTATAGACCCTATTTTCATTCGAACCCAAAAAAAACCCAAAAGTTTTAGAAAAACAAATTCTCTCCACCTCCTCCTCCTCCTTAACGTCGTTTTTTTGGTGGATACCGGTGGAGTGCTTCACGTTTGAGGAGCAGCTGCTAAGGATCTCCGATCGTTGCTTTTGGATCGCATATTAATGGTAGTATTCGTTCCCTATGTTTTTACCACGATTTATATGCTTTTATTTGGATTTTATGTGTGTAAAAGTGTTTTACCATGCCCCCGCTGTGTTTAAAATCCAACAATAAGATCCCGGGTATGATCCCTCAAATGATAAACGAGAACGAAAGTTAAGCGAACCATATAACAGATAAGCGGTCATTAGCCAAGTAATTAGGGGTTAATCAAAGAGGTTAGTGGATGATGATGTCATCACACCACAAGTAAAAGACATGTGGCAATTGGATGACATAAGAAAGATGACATAAGCATGACAAAAAGAATTGTGTTGTTGGTTGATTCTTGGCCATGCAAAAGTTACCATGGTAAATCCTAAAAATTAGCCAAGCCATAAAAAGAAACAAAACAAATATCATAAACAAACTTGGAGTTGACTTTCCCTTTCAAGAACATCAAGCTCTCGGCTCTTCATCTTTTCAAAGAGGAGAAAATCCAAAACCAAGATCCAAGCCTTGTTAAATTGTGAGGTAATTATCCAAGGTTCCTTATACTTAGATATAGCTATCCTATGAATCTAAGCTTCCATTTCCTTCACAATATCTTTCAATAAATCATTGAAGAAGAGAGTTAATAGTGTTTTCAAGAACTTGAAACTTTTGATCTTGTGTTTTTGTTTAGATAAAGCTTTGGTAAGGATTTTCAAAGGTTGTTTCAAGCTCCTTAGTTACTTCTACTCACCAAGGAAGGTTTAATCTCTTACCCTAGCCTTATTATTGAATATTAGAGCTTATTATATTTGGTATAGTCCATGGAAAGTATGATTCTTGTATATTTAGAGTTTGATTGGATTTGTAATGAGTTTGAGTTGTAAATCTTGGATTATTGGTTAATGAACTTAAGTATAGCTTTTAGTTCATGTTTGGGGGTAGTATAAATTGGAAAATCTTGAGATGTTGGGACTGTTGTAGTGAAGTATGGATGGAGTTTGGTTGTAATGATTAATTGTGGGTTGATTTGTGGATTGATTGGAGTAGTTTAAAATTTGGTAATCGCGTAAATATAGCCGTCATAATGCCCGATTTACCTTAGACTGTTTTTGTTCTTAACTTCAGGACCCGTGAACTCACTGTTAGATTCTGACCATTGCCATGTTTAGATAGTTCATGTTATGAGCTTCGTTTTGATATGTGGTTCACTTGAAGCCGATGTACGGTTTAGGAGAAACGACCGTTTTAAGTGACGGCGTATCACGAACGAACCATTACCCCTCACCTTACTTTGAAACCTTGGTTAAGGATCTTAAATGACTAATTGGAGTATGAAACAATTATGTAAAGTGTATTAGGTAGTTGGTAGAGTACTCGCGAAAGAATCGCCTTAAAATTCTTAATGGTTAATTTATTAAAAAAGGGTGGAGCCGAGGGTACTCGAGCGACTTAAGTGAATCGTTAAGCGCAAAAGCGAATGTTAGAGTCTAATTGGCTAAAGTCTAGATTCTTAAGCGACTTTGGTTTAATTCCAACTTATATGTTGTTTATAGGTTACCAGACTCTCCCCAGGCCTTTTACCACCCCCAATCGCTCAGGCAAGTTTTCTACCCGTTATACTGTTGTTGTGATGTATATATGTATATGCATTATCCTGTGATAAGTGCATTATTGTTATTAGCAAATCTTGCGATATATTGGAGCATGTTGATATGATATATATGCATGCCTGTTTTGTAATCTTGATATCTAATTGTTGATTCAATTGCTTATAATTTGCATAATACATATGCTAGAGATAAGCAGTAATTGCGTATACCCTTAGTATAGGGGACCCGAAGTTGAACATTTTTCTAAACTGGGAGTCGGTGTTCCCGAGTATAATATATGTATATTTATATATATATATATATAAATAGTTTTCAAAACTATTAATTGAATAAGGTTTATTCGATAACTTTATTTATTTAATGAATATTATCTTGAATATTCATTCGAGGACTTATGACTCCGCTTATTTTATTTAATGAATATTATTTTGAATATTCATTCGAGGACTTATGACTCCGATTATTTATTAAATAATATTCTTTATTTTGATTAAAGAATAAGGTTTTGATATTTCAAACTTATTTTCGATTATTCAAATAAAGATCGTACATTCGTATATAAGTATATCTTTGGTTATTTATTATTCAATTCGAGTATGAGCTTTTAAAACTTTCACTTCATTTATTTTTATAAAGATCATCCTTTATGGGAATATTATTTAAATAATAATATTCAGATATTCTCCAACATATCGGGACTGATTTATTTTATTAAATCAGCATCACTCCAAACATTCTCAAAAATGTTTTCGAGTCTTCAAAATGATTTTAAAAGTTAGAGCAGATCCCAAAACTCATTTTCAAATTTAAGATCTTCCTTCGAAGGGGACTTGAATACTCGCTCAAAAATCTGAGGGATCCGGCTATGTGATGTATTTTATATTCGCAACAAGGTTGTTATTTTGATAAAAGAGTTTTTGATTACTTACCCAACACTCGGGAAGTAAAATTCTTGGAACAAGTTAATCCATTAACAGGCATCGCCTGGGAAATATCGGTGAGTTTTCCTTTCCAACTAGATACAACTTCTTGGTGGAGCCGTATCAACAAGTTTCTACTTGGGGAAAGTGGGGACGAGCTTTACATTTCAGAGTCATGGATTTCATCTGAACTAGGAGTGGCGTAAGTGGTCGAGTGGCGCCGGCCCAACCTTATTATATTGGCCCAAATGGCCCGAAAGTTCCGCTAAGACGGTCCATTCCTTAGGAGTCCTCTGTTCGGTTGACAAGTAAATCCGACTGTTCTCCTCTACATGAAGAAAATAGTGGGGTTGCACTACTGCGACTGATCATCGTGAGTGGTCTTCCTTGCGCGGAAAACTCCCGTAATGAGTTCATCATCCAATTGGATATTTCTGTAACACTACCCAGAGCACTTCGATAGAAAGGCTACGGCTGGGCGATTGTTGAGTGTTGGCAGGGTTGAGTTTTTAAAATGATGTTTTCTTCAAATGAAGTATCTCGTAACTTCATTTCATTTTGATGGTATTTCAAAGATTGATTCTATACAAGTTTTTTCGTGTAGCTTCATCTATGGGATGAAATATTTATACCTTGAACGGTGATAGTTCAAGTAGTGTTCGGAAAAAGATATAAGTATATTGGAGTATCTTGTACCTTCATCTTTTCAACTTATATCTAGTAAATGATTATCTTATGCATGACAAAGATTTTCAGAAAAACGTTGAGACAAGATTAGATATATGAGATCACCTTGCAACGATATTTTATACAGTTATAAACTGGAACTCTGTGTATATTATACATGTCAGAGGATTTCAAAGATTTGAGAAGTATATATGTAAATATATACTGAATATTTTGCGACTTCATCGCATTAAGATATCAAACTTGGTTCATTTCTTTTTGACCAAGACTTTCATGAGTACTATGAGAATGCTCATATATTGTTAATTATTATACATATTATTTCGGCGGGCTTGTTGCTCACCCTTGCTTTCTTCTTTCATCACACAACAACAGATAGACAAGATGAACAAGATCAAGCTCCCAATTCGTGAGTGGTTAGGAAATATTTCGCAGTTTCCTATAGGCGTTGATATCGTTGTAGCTGAGGTAGGAACTACCAATAGGCTAGGCTTTCAACTTTTGTTGCGCCAGACTAATGTGTATTTATGAATTGTAATAATGGCAAGGAATATGTAAATTTATTCAGAAACCCTTTTGAGGTGTAATGGCTTATAATTGTGGAATAAAATGACTTGTGTTATTTTTGGATATTCATCTCTGAGACTATAACTTGTGGTGTGTGTGTATTGTGGGGTCACAGTACGCAGTAGTTGGTTGATTATTAAGATTAAGTATTATTAAGGGAAATGGAACTCGAGATAACCCGGATCCCCGACTCCGGATTTGGGGGTGTTACAGAATTCCACTAGCAGTAAATGTTCGTCCCAACTGCCTTCAAAATCTATTGCACATACACATAGCATATCTTCAATTGTTTGAATCGTCCTTTCACTTTGCCCGTCCATTTGTGGATGATAAGCGATGCTCATGTTTAGTTTATTACCAAGGCATTCCTGAAATTGTCTCCAAAATCTTGAATTAAAATGTGGATCTCGATCAGACACAAGGGATACAGGAACTTCATTGCACATCACAATTTCTTTGAGATATAGGTGCACTAACTTATCAAGCGAGAACCTTTCGTTGATTGGGAGAAAATGTGCTGACTTTGTTAGTCTGTCGATAATGACCCAAATCACATCATGGTTTGCTCTGGTTCTCAGAAGTCCTACTACGAAATCCATTGTTAAGTGCTCCCATTTCCATTCTGGAATATCCAATGGTTATAGTAATGCTTTGACTCGTCGTAGTCTTTGATTAGCTCTAGCCAACGTCGATGTCTCATGTTTAGTTCTTTCTGCGTGAAAATATATTTCAAACTCTTATGATCCGTGTAGATTTCACATTTTTCACCATAAAGATAATGTCTCCAGAGTTTCAGTGCGAACATAATAGTTGATAGTTCCAGATCATGCATCGGGTATTTTTGTTCATGAGGCTTTAATTGTCTAGAATCATGCGCGATTATGTTGCCATGCTGCATTAATACACATCCAAGTCCTCGATAGGAAGCGTCGTTGTAGATGATGAAGTCTCCTTGATCATCAGGTAACACAAGTATAGGGGCGGTTACTAGTCTATTCTTTAATTCTTGAAAACTTTCTTCACATTTTTCATTTCAAACAAATTTTTCATTCTTCCGAGTCAACTTCGTCAATGGCGTAGCTATCTTCGCAAAGTCTTTAACAAATCTTCTGTAGTAACCAGCTAATCCCAAGAAACTTCTAACTTCCGTCGGGGTCTTTGGTCTTTCCCAATTTAAAATAGCTTCAATATTTGTTGGGTCGAATTGAATTCCTTTAGTACTCATTATATGACCTAGAAATTGCACTTCCTTTAACGAGAATTCGCATTTTGAAAATTTCGCATAAAGTTGTTCCTTCCTCAATGTTTCCAAAGTGATTCTCAGATGTTCTGCATGCACTTCTTCAGTCTTCGAGTATATCAAGAGGTCATCAATAGATACAATGATAAATTTATCCAAGTACTTTTTGAACACTTTGTTCATCAAATCCATGAACGCTGCTGGTGCATTGGTTAGTCCAAACGCCATCACGAGAAATTTGTAATGTCCGTATCTCGTTCGAAAAGCAGTCTTAGGAATATCTTTTGTCTTGATCTCCAACAGGTGATAACGCGATCTTAAATCAATAGTTTAATAGTATAATTTTATAGCCGGATTAGTAGTATTTATTATTTCGTGTTAACCCGAGACCCATTATATCAACCAAAGCTAATTCATTATATTTATTTTGCTTAAATTTATTTTAGCCAGAAATATCAATTAGAATAATATAGAACTCGATATAATATAATTTAAATTGGTAGAAGAAATTAATTTAAATTGGTAGAAGATGCTGACTTTATTATCAATTATAGTGATATAGAGTTCGATATAAAATAGAATTTAAATTGATGGAGTAATTAAAATTAGAATTGATTGACCAACACCAATTAGAATTAAAATTAATAGGTATGGGTAGATAAGTAATTTCAGCAAGTATCGACCGATCAACTACCAAACTTTTAATGTTTCGTCTATTATAATATAGTATAGATTATAGATAGATAATATAGATTAGTTGTTATAATATCATTATTCTATTTTATTAAATAAACGTGTCCGTGATATTTAGAGAAATTATTTTAATTGAGAGAAATAAAAAAGGTAATGTGTTATAGTTGAAAAAAGATTTTTATTTCTTTTTTATTATAATTTGATAACTTTTAAGTAAAATGTTAGATATATTTGATAATGTCATGTCTAATATGATTTGTGTTTAGTTTTCAGATCTTACTTAAACAGGATAAATCAGTACTTAACTGAAATCAGCACTTATACTGAAGTCAGAACTTAAGTTATCAGTACTTAAGGTTCAGGAGATATTTATCAGGAGATAATATCAGGACTTAAAGGAAACTTTCAGATAAGGAAGGTGGCTGATTGAAAGGAAAGAAGATCAAGACAAACGTAAGAAGAGATATGCATGAAGAAGGAATTCTATGAAGAATGGAATACTTGGAAGAAAAGATATCTGATTGATATATTTTAGGAAGCAGAATTATATTCCATATCAATTAGTGATTATCTTGTAACTGTGTAATATATAAACACAGACATAGGGTTTACACTATAAGTGTTATCATTATCGAGAATATTATTCATTGTAACCCTAGCAGCTCTCGTGATATTTGTTCATGACTGAGAGAGGACAGTTCTACATTGTAACAGAGTTTAATAAAGTTTGTTTTCTGTTACTTGTGTTCTTTGAATTCGATTTGATTGTGCTATACACTGTATTCAACCCCCTTCTACAGTGTGTGTGACCTAACAAGTGGTATCAGAGCCAATCTGTTAACACACAAATAGTTTAAGATCAAAAAACAATCATGTCTGAAGCAGAAACTCCAACCAAACCCACCAAAACGGAAGAACCTCCAAAGACTCAAATCTATAGTCGATATGAGGCTATTAGAGTTCCCATACTGAACCATCTGAATATCCCATATGGAAGGTGAGGATGACTATGTTTCTGGAAGCTACAGATCCAGAATATCTTGATAGAATCAATGAAGGACCTCACAAGCCAACAAAACTCGTTGTTGTAGTTGCAGGTGAAGCAGTAAAGTCTGTACCAAAGGAGAAGAGTGATTATACTGCTGAAGATATCGCATCAATTGCTAAGGATGTTAAGGTACGACACTTGCTGCATAGTGCCACTGATAATGTAATGTCAAACAGGGTAATTAACTGCAAGACTGTAAAGGAGATATGGGATGCCTTGGAGACAAGATGCCAGGGAACTGATTCAATTAAGAAGAACAGGAAGACTATACTCACTCAAGAGTATGAACACTTTGACTCAAAGCCTAATGAGTCATTGACTGATTTATATGACAGATTTGTCAAACTCTTGAATGATTTATCACTAGTTGATAAGGAGTATGATCTTGAAGATTCAAATCTTAAATTCCTATTAGCTCTTCCTGAAAGTTGGGATTTAAAGGCCACAATTATAAGAGACAACTATAATCTTGAAGAAACAACTCTTGATGAAATTTATGGGATGCTCAAGACTCATGAACTTGAGATGGAACAAAGAAGCAAGAGGAAAGGAGGAAAGTCAAGGACAGTTGCTCTTAAGGCTGAAGAAGAATCCCCCAAGGCAGCTACCTCAAGGAAAGGCAAGGGAAAAGCGCTCATCATAAAGTCTGATACTGAGTCATCAAGTTCTGATAGTGATGATGACTCTGAAACTGAAAGCTTGCCTGAGATAGATGCTGATGAAGAGATGATGAAGCTGTGTGCTTTTATGGTGAAAGGAATCATAAGGATTGCATACAGAAAGTTCAGAAAGGGAAAGAAGTTTTCCAGGAAAGGTGCAAGTTCTGATAAGAAGAGTTTCAGGAAATCTGAAGGCAAAGGAGGGAAGTCTGACAGAGGAGATTACACAAATGTCAAATGTTACAACTGTGGTGAAAAAGGCCACATATCTCCTGATTACAAGAAAGTGAAGAGTGACAAAGGCAAGGCTCTTGTCACAAAGAAGAAAAGCTGGATAGACATTTCAGATTCTGAAAGTGAGGTGAACTATGCCTTGATGGCAAATGTTGATAGCAGTTCTGAAGCTGCTGAGTTAAAGGTACCTAAAACTACTTATGCCTTTCATACTGATGACATTGATGAGTTGATAAGATATCTTAAAACCATGTTCATTAGTTACAGAGATCAAACTTTAACATGTGAAAGATTAACTTCTGAAAATCTTGCTTGTAAAAAGAGGAATGATCGTTTAGAAAAAGAGTTAGTCATGTTCCATCAAACTCAGAAAGATAGAGATGATGCCTTCTATGTTAGGGATGAAGTTCTTAAAATGAATGAATCTCTAAAAACTGAGTTAGAAAAGGAAAGAGTGATTATCAGGACTTGGACTAACTCTGGCAGAATAACTCAGAATTTGTTAAGTAGTGGAAACTGGAAAGAGGGCTTAGGTTATGGAGATGATAAGAATGATAAAGGAACTGTAGAAATTAAGCCTATAGTTGTTAAACAAAAGTCAAAGTTAAAACCTGTTAAGTTTGTAGCTGTAAAGTCTGATACTGAGAAATCAGAAGTTAAAGAGGAATTAACTTCTGACAAACTAAAACAGGAAAAGACAACTGAAGTTAACGTAGGCTTAATGACAAAGAAGCAGCTTTAGTATAAGCTGAAAGATATTAAGAATGTAAACAAGGTAAAGTCACCGAGGAAAAATAGGAATGGAAAGGAAGGTGTGAATAAAAGCAATGATTATAAGCCTGTTCCTGATGCTTCTAGAAAAACATGTCATAACTGTGGAAGTTCTAACCATCTGGCTTCTTTTTGCAGGAAGAATAAGAACATAAACTCCCCACCTTCAAAGTCAGGAGTTAAGAGTCAGTCTGTTAGATATAGGCCACAAAATCCTTGTTTTCATTATGGTAGATTATGGCATTCCATTTATACTTGTAAGGAATATCATAGTTTGTACTATGATTATTATCAAATAAAACCTTCTTTAAAGAAAGTTAGCATTATTCCTTCTAGTGTAAGTTCTGATACAAAGTCTGATAGTGTAAATGCTGATATGAAAAATGTTAACATAAACTCTGATACTAAATTCGCTGCAAATGTTAATAAACTTAATAAGGCCAAAGGATCCAAGCAAGCATGGGTCCTTAAAACTAATCATTAGTGGTCTTTGTGATTGCAGGGCAACAGGAAAAACATCCTAGTTCTGGACAGTGGATGTTCAGGACATATGACTGGAAATAAAGCCCTGCTATCAGACTTTGTGGAGAAAGTTGGCCCAAGTGTTTCTTATTGAGATGGCAACATTGGAAAAACACTGGGATATGGCAATACCAATCTTGGGAATGTCATCATTAAGGAAGTAGCTCTGGTCTCAGGACTTAAACACAATCTGCTGAGTGTTAGTCAAATCTGTGACAGAGGTTATCATGTGGATTTCTTTGAAGAACACTGTGAAGTTGTAAGCAAATCTACAGGCAAAGTTGTTCTGAAATGATACAGGCATGGTAACATTTATGAAGCCAAGCTTTCAACAAGTATTGATGGTTCTGCAATCTGTCTGTTGAGTAGAGTATCAATTGAAGAAAGCTGAAATTGGCACAAGAAACTCTCTCATTTAAATTTCAACAATATAAATGAACTAGTCAAGAAAGATTTTGTGAGAGGACTGCCAAAATCAGTATTTGCTCCTGATGGCCTTTGTGATTCATGTCAGAAGGCTAAACAAAGAAAATCTTCATTCAAGAGCAAGACTGAATCATCAATTCTTGAGCCTTATCACCTACTACATATAGATCTATTTGGTCCAGTGAATGTCATGTCTATTACAAAGAAGAAATATGTTATGATCATAGTGGATGAGTTCACCAGATACACATGGGTGTATTTTGCACACAAAAAGTGAAACTGCATCTATCTTGATTGATCATGTCAAGCAATTGGATAAATTGGTCAAAGATTCTGTAAAGATCATAAGAAGTGATAATGGCACTGAGTTCAAGAATTTGATCATGGAAGAGTTCTGCAAAGACCATGGAATCAAGCAGGAATTTTCTGCTCCTGGAACTCCACAGCAAAATGGAGTTGTTGAAAGAAAGAATAGAACTCTTATTGAAGCTGCACGAACTATGCTTGATGAAGCAAAGCTACCAACCTATTTTTGGGCTGAAGCTGTGCAGACTGCTTGTTTTACTCAGAATGCAGCACTCATTAACAAGCATGGAAAGACACCATATGAGATGGTGAAGAAAAAGAAGCCAAATCTGAAGTATTTTCATGTATTTGGATGCAAGTGTTTTGTTCTTAAGACTCACCCTGAACAGCTATACAAATTTGATTTAAAAGCTGATGAAGGAATTTTTGTTGGATATCCACTTTCCACAAAAGCCTTCAGAGTCTACAATTTAAGAACAAGGGTTGTCATGGAATCTATCAATGTCTCCTTTGATGATAAGAAGATTACTGGACTTGAAGATTTCAATGATCATGATCAGCTGAGATTTGAAAATGAAGACTTAAATTCTGATACTGAAAATCCTGACAGTCTAAATACTGATACTGCAAACTCTGATGGATTAAACTCTGATGTCATTGAAACTGTGGTGACTACGCCAAAGGAAGATGCACCTGTGCAGGGGGAGCATACTGAAGATACAACCACATCTTAAGAAGCATCAGAACATACAACTGGCTCTTCAAGTTCTGATTCATCAAGTTCTTATAAGCCAAGTTCTGATAGTTCTGATAACTTAAATTCTGAAGGATCCAACTCAGAGAGCATAATTTCAGGGGGAGCATCAGAAAATGTTGATGAAGACAACATGGATTATGGGGAAGCATCCAGTTCTAGAGAAAATCTTCCATCTGCAAGGAAGTGGACCAAATCACATACACCTGACTTAATTATTGGAAATCCTGATGCAGGTGTCAGAACTAGAACAGCTACTTCAAGTGAATGTCTCTATAATTCTTTTCTCTCTCAAACTGAACCAAAGAAAGTGGAAGAAGCTCTTCAAGATGCTGATTGGGTGCAAGCAATGCAGGAAGAGTTAAATGAATTTGAAAGAAACAAAGTCTGGACCCTAGTACCAAGACCAAAGAACATATTTGTTGTTGGTACAAAGTGGGTGTTCATAAACAAAACTGATAGTGATGGCATAATTACAAGGAATAAAGCAAGGCTGGTTGCAAAAGGATATTCTCAACAGGAGGGAATTGATTATGATGAAACATTTGCACCAGTTGCTAGATTGGAAGCCATAAGAATATTTTTGGCTTATGCTGCTCACAAAAATTTTACTGTCTTTCAAATGGATGTGAAAAGTGCTTTTCTCAATGAAGAGTTGGAAGAGGAAGTATATGTTGAACAACCTCCAGGCTTTGTAGATTCCAAATTTCCAAATCATGTCTACAGGCTTGATAAAGCACTTTATGGCCTTAAGCAAGCTCCACGAGCATGGTATGAGACTTTAGCTCAGTTTCTTCTGGAAAGTGGATTTAACAGAGGAACTATTGACAAAACACTGTTCTACCTCAACCATGGAAAGGACTTACTTTTGGTGCAGATATATGTTGATGATATCATTTTTGGTTCTACAAATGACAGACTTTGCAAGAAGTTTGCCAAACTGATGCAGTCAAGATATCAAAAGAGTATGATGGGGGAACTTAGCTATTTTCTGGGCCTTCAAGTCAAGCAGAATGAAGAAGCCACTTTTATTTGTCAAACCAAGTACACCAGAAATTTGCTGAAGAAATTTGGAATGCAAGATTGTTCAAGTGCATCCACTCCCATGGCCACTATAACAAAATTGGATAAGGATACTGGTATATCAGTAGATATTACTGATTACAGAGGTATGATTGGCTCACTACTCTATCTAACTGCTAGTAGACCTGATATCATGTATGCTACATGTCTTTGTGCAAGATTTCAAGAAGATCCAAGAGAACCTCACTTCACATCTCTGAAAAGAATTTTCAAGTATCTTAAGGGAACAGTTGATCTGGGATTATGGTATCCTAGAGAATCAGACTTTAAACTAATAGGTTACTCAGATGCAGATTTTGCAGGATGCAAAATTGACAGGAAAAGCACAAGTAGAAGCTGCCAATTTCTTGGAGGCAGATTGGTTTCTTGGTTTAGCAAGAAACAAAAGTCAATTTCCACATCAACTGCAGAAGTAGAGTACACTGCTGCAGGAAGTTATTGTACACAGATTCTTTGGATGAAGAATCAGTTACTGGATTATGGGTTAACATTTTTTAAAATCCCTATTTACTGTGATAATCAAAGTGTTATTGCTATGACAGGTAATCCAGTTCAACACTCAATGACAAAGCACATCTGCATTAGGTACCACTTCATAAGGGAACATGTGGATGAAGGTACAGTGGAATTGCACTTTGTTCCAACAGATCAACAACTAGCAGATATCTTCACAAAACTACTGTGTGAAGCTACTTTTACAAGATTGGTAAATGAACTTGGAATGGTTTCAGGTTCTTTCTCTAAATCTGCTTAGTTTTTGTTCTGATGCATCAGACTTTATGATCAGTATTTACAGATATTACTATCTTTGTGTATTCTATACTTAATTGAAAATTGCTTAAGTACTGATTGTTGTCTGATGTGAATTTCTAAATTCTGATAGTGATAATGTTTCTGTGATTATTCAATCCAATGAGGATAACTATGCTAGATGCTGACCTAGTAGTCTTTAATATAATAAAGATCCCATGTTTGAAGTAATTGTTTATGTGGAAATCTCTCAACACAAGCAAATTCTGATACTGAGCTTAGTTGAAGTTTACTTTGTGTATCTCATTACTAAGTCACAAACTGGAATAGTGCTTCTTATCTGTTAGGTTCTGATGTTAGTAAATCTGATGGATGTACTAAGTGCTGATAAACCTCACTTATCAAAAGAAAAAGAAAAAGAAATTAAAATCAGGTACTTCTTTGAGATCTAGAGTAAAAATGTGGAAGGAAAGACCCAAGTGCATTGCTGGTATTAAGTAATATGCATCAGAAAAGCAAAATGAATATTTTTCTTGGTGACTTTTTACACTCTATGATTACTGGAGAAATACTCTGATAATAGCATAAATTCTGATGAGCAGTCGTGACTCACTTAAACTGAGAAGCCACTGTAAAATGGAATTTCAAAAGATGCATAAAATGAGCACAAAAAAGTTGAGGTGGACTCATGCATGAACTCATTATAAAGTAGACTTCAGAATCATGACAGATTTTGAGCAAAGTTCTTAGTTATGCCTTATTTCTAAGATGTACTGAAGTGAATCAGACTTTAATCTTTATCTGATATTTAGCTTACTGCACACACATACACTCCATATGAATGATGAAAATTACTGTGGTGATAAATGTTGTTTTAGATGAACGATTAAGTGTCAGTTGCATAAATTCTGAGGACAAGTTCTGATGGAAGTTCTGATGATTAAGTTCTGAAGAAACGAAATCAGAATTTGTGTGAAGAATTACAGAAATAGGCATTCACTTTTCGAGTTAAGAAATCATGTTCTGATGACTGTTAAGTTCTGATATAAGTCTAAGTTCTGATATTAAACTCTGATTCTTTACTTGACTTATTTATGGTTAAAATATGAAACAGTCTTATTTAAAATCAGAATATGTTTGGGTGAGATATTGACAGTCAATATAATTTGGGTTAGTGGTACTCGTCTATGCACAATAATTTTTACTTGTTTCGTGTGCGCATTAAATCCTGTTTTAAACTTCCAATGGCTTTTATTATTCTCATCAGTCTAGGGAGACGAGGTAGAATTATTTCTACCTGTAACCATTCAATTTTCCTTGCGTCACTTGGTATACTATTTCCTATATAAACCAACACCTCATTCCAGCCAACACATCTCTCATTTTTTTCTCAAACTCATTTTTTTCACTCATCACAACCATGGTTCACTTTAACTTAGTTCTGAACTATGACACTTTCACTATCAATTTGAGGTATCCTGAATGCCAGCAGGAATGGCATGTCACTGCCATTCCTGATGATGCCTGGGACTCTGTTCCCCAAGAGGTCCTCACAGACCTCTTGTTCTTCTACATGGACTACCATCGCCATCTTGAGCGCCTGGAAGAGGAACGGAGAGAAGCTCTCCGACAGCAGAAGCGAATCATTCGTCTCGCTGTTCTTTTTGTTGAGAGTAGGAAGAAGAAATAATTGTAGCTATATGTTTCTCTTCACCGTCAGCTTTGTCTGGCTTCTTAGCTTAGGACTAAAGCTGTTGATGTTAGGATTTGTAGCTTCGGATAATCTTGTAATTTTAAGCATGTAATTTAAATTTCATGAAATGTATTTGCTCAATATATTAATGAAATTTTCTCTTTATGCAAGATTTTGTCTCTGAGTCGTTTGATATTCTGATAACATTTTAAATCCTGATACTAACCATATTCTGATGACCTTTTTAGCTCTGATACAAATCAAGTTCTGATTCTGACGTGGCAGTATTTGTTTACTTGGTTTATTAATGGTCATTTTCTCATTGGTCATAATTTTACAGAATATTGGTAAGGCAGTAATAAAAAAAATTAAGTGGGAACAGTTTTTAAAATTTAAAACTTAACTACCTTGATTAATGGGATTACTTGGAAAGTGGAACGGTTATTCCTTGAAAAACTGCATGTGATAAGTAATGATTACTGAATACCCGTGCCCATTAATTATCTTTTACTACTGCATGACTGACAGGCGTCTCAACGGTTACTTTTTCTACCGTGTATAAGTAAAAGAGAGAAAAGATTGTAAAATCTTTTATTTACTTTTATATTTTATCTCTCTCTTTTTACTTTTATTCTCTCTCATCTACTGACAATTTTTCATACAGACATTTTCTCAAACACCTTACAGGCAATTTTTTTCCTCACAAATTCTCATGGCACCCAAGGACATAATTTTTGATGAAGCTACGTTTGTTCCTAATAACTTCTCTGTTATTCTTAGCAAGTCAGAAGCACCCTCTGAACTTCACTTCATTCAGGACTTTCTTGCTAGTTCTGATATTGGGTATGCTCTGACTGAACCCGAAGCAGTCTCTGGTACTCAAGTACTGGAGTTCTGGAGAAGCAGTGTATATGATGATGGTGGTGCTCAAGGGTCCCCAAGTATTATTTTTTCATCTGGGAGGATGAGTATGTTGTGACATTGTCTACGGTTCGACAAGCACTGCAGCTACTTGAGAACTGTGTTTATTCTACTGTTGACGAGCCAGTTCTTCAAAACATGATGGCCAGTCTGGGATATGAAAGGACATTGGCAAAGCTGGGCCAGTTGAAGAGATCTTTCATAAGGAGGGAATGGAGTTTCTTCTTTGATTGCATAACTAAAGCTTTTACAAACAAATGTTCCAACTTTGATGCAATTCCCATATTCAGCCAACAAATCGGGTATACTCTCATAAATCGAACTGATTTTGACTATGCAAGTGTTGTTTTAGGTTTTATTGGGGACAGAAAGTATGAAGATAGATCTACTATTTATTTTGCTAGATTCTGTCAGCTTATCTATAGTTTCTGTTGTGATAATAATCCCCAAAATTATGGTGAATTAATTTCATCATTCAGAATAGCTAAAAGAACTTTTACTGACTTATTATCTATTGATAATAAGAAGGCTGTGTTAAGACCCCTCTTAATTCCTTTATCTGTCAAACAAGCCTTAATAACCTATGATCCTGTTAAGTACACTGCACTATATCCTGATGTTCAACCATCTGAACCTCATCCATCAGCACCTACCACCTCTACTCAACCACCTCAAACTTCTCCACCTCATCCATCAGAACCTACCACCTCTACTCAACCACCACAAACTTCTCAACCTCAACCTTCAGAACCTACAATGCAGCCTTCATCTTCCAAACCTAAGAGGACTAAGAAAGTACCTCAGACACAGCAGAAGAGAAGGAGATTCATTCTGCGAGATGAATCAGATGTTGAGGAACAGGTTCCTGTATCAGAACCTGTTGTTCTAGAAGCTGAGAAGGTCTCTTCTCAGGAGGATGTTGATATTGGGAGTTCTAGGCCCCTAACAAGGCTTAGAAAGTGTAATTCTGATGCCACAGCTCCTAAAGTCACCTTAAAAGGTAAAAGATTCAAAACATTGGTAAAAAGGCCTGAAGATTCTGGTAAAGGAATGGAAGCAGCAGCTAAGGAAGGGGATCAGGAATCTCTGATCTCACAAGACCCTGTTGAAGCTCACAATCCTCCTAGTGCTGATCCAGATTCTCATGCAACTCATCATTCTCCACTACATGAGCCAGAAAGTACTCACATTCCTACACCTCCAGTATCTCCAGTAAATGTTGATACCCAGGGGCCAAGTGATGAAATTGACTTACATAACTTAAAAGTGCCTCAGGTTTTGTATCTAGAAGCTCCATCAACTCAAGTCACTCCACTAACAACACCAATTCCTGATGCTGATTTTAATCCAGAATTGCCTACAACACCTTCTTTGCATCTAGATACTGAAGATCAGATTTTAGGTGAGCATCAGAATATGGATCTTGATCAGAACTTAGTTGGAGATCAGCCCTTAGAGGATGATGTTGAAGCCTCCATAGCTTCTCATACTGTTCTTTTATCAGAAGATGCTGACGAGGTTGACTCTGTAAGTTCTGATGCTGCAAATATTGATGATACTGGTAATGCTGCTACAAATTTAGATGTTGATGCAGCTGGTCCTTCTGGACATGCACCTCTACAAGCTTCTTCAAAAGCTAAGATAGTCAAAAAGTTTGTTACAGGGGAAGCACCAATACCTTGGAGTGAAACTCCTAGAGGATAGGAGTGGACTAAGGAGTGGAACACAGTTACCTTTGTTCCTTCTGACAAAATTCTTGCTGATCACTTGGCAAAAGCTGATGAGATGTTAGTCAATGATGATTTCAAGAAATAACTAAGATTTACTGCACTTAGTACAAGGCACCTTTAAGGTCAACAGTCTGTAACTCAGGCCAAGGTGGACAAGATTCAAGAAACCTTAATGCAGCAAGATACAGTTGTCAAGTTGGACAAGAAAAGGTTTTTCAAACCTTCCTTTGACAAAATTACCAACATTGAGAAAACTCAAGAGAAACAACAGTTTCATATTGATGAAATTTTGAAAAATCAAGCTTCTCAGCAATCTCAACTCAATGAGATTCAATCCTCAGTGGAATTGCTTCTCTCTCTTCTTTTACATGCTGATGCCAAAAAAGGGGAGAAAGTAATTAAGTCCAAATGCAAATCTGATAAGACACTGAAGAAAGAGGATGATGGTAATGACCCGGGAAACTCTGGAATGGGTGGAGGTCATGATCAAGGTGGAAGTCTCTCATCAAGTAAAGCTGGAACTACAAGTCATAGAACAAGTTCTGATACTGGGAGAAGAATAACTTCTGATACTGGTAAAAGGATAAGTTTTGATGAATTTTTGGAACTTGATGAAGAAATTTCAAGACAGTTATTTCTGGAAAAAAATCCAGGAATGGACTTTGAGAGTCTAATGGAAGAAGAAGCTAGACTTAAGTTAGAAAAAGTCAACTCCAAATCTGAAGCTTCTGTTGTTAAAAAGAAACTTCCTACGGCTAAAGACATTGTGATAAAAGAAAGGATAAAATATGTGGCAACTAAAGCCAAATCACAATTACAGATAGATCCAAGGTCCAAGGGCAAAGAAAAAGTTGGTGAACCTGTAAAGGTTTATTTGCCTCCTATGGATGAAGAAATTTCTGATGAAGATGTTAATCTTACTTTGACTTCAAGGAAGATTTCTAAGACAACCTCTGACATGGCTCAAGTTATTCAGAGTCAAGATATAGTTAGTTTTGATATAACAATGAAGCAAGCAACCTCTGACATAGCTCAAGTTGGCTTGATATCAGAAGATAAGTCAAAGGAAACCTCTGACATTGCTCATGTTAAATCCTCAAAGTTACTCCTACCAGGATTCACTAAAGCCAAACAGACTCAACCTTTGAAGACTGCAGCAAGTGATTTTGAAGCAAGAGTGATTACTGGAAAGGAAGCAAGAGATAAATATGGATTGGGTAGTGCTGATGAAAGAAGAGTGCAGAACACAACCAATGATCCAACTTCCTTAAGTGAACCAGGTATTGGAGCAACTCCGGAAAGATTGAATCAACTAGAGATGGTTTACCATACCTTCTTGAAAGAACACATCTTGCTATATTTCATGACAGATGGAAGGGTTTATCACATAAGGGAAAATGCTATACCACTGAAGTATTTTGAGGAATTAGAACATGTTTTATTCTTACTTCAAGTGAAGGACAGATTAACAGAAAGTGCAGCAAATTATTTGAAGACTCAAATTCAGAGACAGAAAAGGCTTTATTCTGTAAAGTGTAATAGCACATAATATCCCAAGTACAAGGATCACAAGGGTGATATTGTTGATATGAAGCATAATACTGCAAAGATTAGAACATATATTGGTATTAAGGGAATTGAATTCAATCTAGAGTCTGACAAAGCCTATGTCATAAGACTAGATCAGGAGTTGAGAAAAGCAAAAATTAATGATCTCAGATATGCTATCTTCCAAACTGGTGAAGATACTGCAGAGCATAAAGATGCTAAAAGGAGGATGATTGATGAACTCAGATATGCTGAGAGATGTTTGTTAAAGAACTATCTCAGAACAACTCCTGACATCGAAGAGATCAGAAAGTGAAGTCAAGTCAAGATCTACAACTGCTCAAATTCTGATATGTATACAGACTGAAGTTGTTATCAGAAGTTAAAGATGGTAAAGCTTTAAGGACTGTAAGTTGTAGTTATCTAGTCGAATTCTCATGCATTTGTACTTAATGTTTTTGACATCATCAAATATCTGTTAAACTTGTATATTATGCTAATTTACAAGTTGGGGGAGATTGTTAGATATATTTGATAATGTCATGTCTAATATGATTTATGTTTAGTTTTCAGATCTTACTTAAACAGGACAAATCAGTACTTAACTGAAATCAGCACTTATACTGAAGTCAGAACTTAAGTTATCAGTACTTAAGGTTCAGGAGATATTTATCAGGAGATAATATCAGGACTTAAAGGAAACTTTCAGATAAGGAAGGCGGCTGATTGAAAGGAAAGAAGATCAAGACAAACGTAAGAAGAGATATGCATGAAGAAGGAATTCTATGAAGAATGGAATACTTGGAAGAAAAGATATTTGATTGATATATTTTAGTGTACACAAGATGACTATGATGACCTCAAGTCTAAGGATACTTGTACAACTATCACTATGTGAACAACTACTGACACGTGAGTGAACTCCATCAGTTGTTCAGCTGTGTGAGTCATGTTCAGTGAACTTATTCTATAATAAGTACCTGCATACTAGCTTTAGTGTCACCACACAAATGTCTATGAGAACAGACAGCCTTCTTAATGAAGCAAGCATGGTATGTACCGATCTTTGCGGACTATTAATTACCATTTAGTAATCCTACGACCAGGAACTATTTAAGTTTAGAGTTATCATCTTTTAGGTCTCATTATTATGATCTCATCACAATCCATAAAAAGCTTTACTCTAAACTGTGGTATATCTTATTTAAACACTTAAAATAGATAGAGCCCGCAATAAAAATAAAACAAGTCTTTTATTAATATCAATGAAATCAAAACAGATTACATAAAAGTTATTCCTAAATCCTCATACATGATTGGACTTAGGACACATCTCTTTCATTAAGAATCCTTGGAGGTCTGTTAGTTATGTCATGAGGGATTTTGTTGTTATTTTGGTATTGCTGACGATGGCATTGCACTCTGAGCATTACGTAATTTTGTAAAATATTACAAAGGTGAGTTCCTGCAGGAGAATCCGCCACAGAACTCACCATCAGAACCATGGAAATATTGAGAAGGATGAATCTTGGGTTCCTGTAAAGTTTCTTCACTCTCATACACATAACTCAAGAATTGTTTTTTCACAGTTCCTTATAATAAAATGTGCATCAATGTTTTTTATTTTGGTTTCAGCTACCAGAAAAGATATACAAAAGTCTGTCAGTCCACATTAAACTTCTGAGATTCAAGATTTCTTTTCCCATATTTGCATATCTTTATATCTGGTGAGAAATCATCTCTGTTTTGATAGAAGCTAACATATGTCTCTAAGTTCTGAGAATATAAAAGCTCATAATTTGTACGTATAATCTGCATAAATAACATATCAACAATATTCCAGGGAAGAAAGGTTCACAGTTCAACCCATATAGTGATATATTTCACCTGAGTGAGAAGAATTTGGTGGTAACGTCGACATTGTGTTGAACTGCAATGCTAGCTTTCCTTGGCTACATGGCTAATACATTTGGCTAGGACTGCTGCAGTTAATACTATTAAATTGCAGTGATATTGCACCTTATATCATGTATCATGCAAAGAAGTGCTGATACAATTGGCAATGATGGAGGAAGCTAATGCTAGAGGAATGAATTGAAGTTTAACTGTATTTCCATATTTCAGTGTTAGTGTAGGTGATTTTTGCTAATTTGTAGTGATGGAGGAAGTTAATGCTAGGTGATTTTTGCTAATTTGTAGTCTGTTGCTTAGTGAGCTTCAATTTTCTAAATTATGACCAAGTAATGTAAGATTGTAATAGTAAAGTAAATAGTGAGTGTGTTCTTCTTTAGTATATTTGGTCCAAGAGTATGTGAGACTACATGCTATGTTTAATAATTGTATTAGTATCTTCTTAGTGAGTGTGTTCAATTTTAATATATCAACTGACTTTATAAAAAAAGAATGTTTTTATAGTTACAGAAATTGCAAAGTATATAAATAATAAATTTAGTACAAGTTGATTCATTTTTACATTTTATTGAAAAAATCAGATTAAAAAGTATCATAGTATATAAATAATAAATTTAGTTTATATGCATACTTTTTATTATATTTAACTAATAAAATTATTAAGTTCATTCAAATTATTTACAAAAAAATATTAGGAAGATAAAAGTGCAATATTAAACTATGCAAAGTTTGGATAAATTATGTAACCTTATGTAATATTGATTTTGAGGTCAATTATCTTTTGATATTAAAATCTCAAATATTGAATGAATTAATGAAAATCTCAAAAAAAATTAAAAAAGAGATAGTGTGATATTTATGTGATATTTTTATGCATTTCAAAATATATGCATACACAGTTTATATTTTCAAAAAAATTATATTTATCTGCATTTCAAAATCATTGTTATATTTTATGTAATTTTTAATTTTTTTTACAGCAAATTATGTCGAGAAAAGAAATATTTTAATTTTATAATATTTTTTCTAAGTATTAATTTTATAATACTTAAAATAGGAGGTGTCAATGTTAGGTGAATATAAGTAATATTAAATTGAATTTTTAATTAAAAAAATCTGTTAGAAAAATAATTTTAATGCACTAATGTTTACTTTTGTAAATTGTATACATCAAATATAACATAATGGTTGTCAATTAACATATTTTAAAATAACTTATGTAGAGTGTTTATATATATATATATATATATATTCAAAGTTTAAAGTGTGAGGTGTTGTGATGGCGAGTAATATTGAACTAAATTGTATATCAAAATTCAGCTATTTTGATATACTTTTCATTTGTCTATAGTATATATTTACCTTTTGACAATTAATGTAATTTATATAATTTTAAATTTTTTTACATCAAACTGTGTCGAGAAAATAAATATTTTGTTTTATTATTTTTTTTGAATAATTAATTTTTTAATGTTTAAAATTGGAGGTGTGAGTTTAAGGTGGCTATCAGTAATATTAAAATGATTTTTTAACAAAAGGTTTTTGTTGCAAAATAATTTTTTATGCACTAATATATATATTTTTGCAAATTGTATACATCAAATATAATATAATAGTTGTCAAATAACATATTTTAAAATAACTTATGTAAAGTATATATATTTATTTTTTCAAAGTTTAAAGTGCGAGGCCGGATGATATTGAACTAAATTGTATGTTATTTTGAATATAACTATATAATTTTTATTTGTATATATTTACCTTTTGACAATTAATGTAATTTTTGTAATTTTAAAATATTTTAATTTTATTATCTTTTTTTTTGAAGAATTAATTTTATAATGTTTAAAATTGGAAGTGTCAGTTAAAGGTGGATATCAGTAATATTAAAATAATATTTTAATAAAAAAAATTCGTTGTAAAATAATTTTAATGCACTAATGTTTTACTTTTGCAAATTGTATACAAATTGTATACATCAAATATAACATAGTGATTTTCAATTAACATATTTTAAAATAACTTATTTCAAAGTTTAAAGTGTCATGTGGGACACCGAGTAATGTTGAACTAATTGATATGTTTAACAATTGTATTATTGTTTTCTTTGAACTATCAGGCTTGAACTATCAGGCTTGTTGTGTTCTATTTTAATATATTAATTGACTTTGTAAAAAAAGAACTTATAGAAATTGCATAGTATATAAATAATAAATTTAGTAAAAATTTATATATTTTTACATTTTATTGAAAAAATCAGATTAAATAGTATCATAGTATATAAATAATAAATTTAGTTTATATGAATACTTTTTATTGTATTTAACTAATAAAATTATTAAGTTCATTCAAATTATTTATAAAACAATATTGGATAGATAAAAGTGCAATAGTAAACTATGAAAAGTTTGGATAAATTATGTAACCCTATGTAATATTGATTTTGAGGTCAATTATCTTTTGATATAAATATTGAATGAATTAATGAAAATCTCCAAAAATTTAAAAAAGAGATAGTGTGATATTTATATAATATTTTTATGCATTTCAAAATATATGCATACACAGTTTACATTTTCGAAAAATTATATTTATCTGCATTTCAAAATTATTATTATATATTATATAATTTTAAAGTTTTTACCGAAAACTATGTCGCGAAAAAAAATATTTTAATTTTATAATATATTTTTCAATAATTAATTTTATAATGCTTAAAATAGGAGGCGTTAAGGTGGATATCAGTAATATTAAAATGAATTTTTTATAAAAAAAAAATTGTTAGAAAATAATTTTAATGTACTAATGTTTGCTTTTGTAAATTGTATACATTATAAGTTGTCAATTAACATATTTTAAAATAACTTATATAGAGTATTTATATTTTTTTCAAAGTTTAAAGTGTGAGGTGTCGCCTAACGTGATGGCGGGTAATACTGAACTAAATTTTATATCAAAATTTAGCTATTATTTTGAATATTTTAATTTTATTATCTTTTTTTTGAAGAATTCATTTTATAATGTTTAAAATTGGAAGTGTCACTTTAAGGTGACTATCAGTAATATTAAAATGTTGAAGAATCAAAATTTGTGTCGACGGGTTTTTCAACCATCCTTATATTACTTCTATGTCATCTGTGTCGTTTTCAAACCTGATTAGCATTTGATAACGTCATATTTTTTGTTAGAGCTCTCATCTCCCTTTATAATCTAACTAAAGTAGGTTATAAGGTTAATATCTAAAATAAGTGCATTACTGTATCTGTTTATGTAGATATTTGGTTATTGTTGCAATTTCGTCAATATTATTTTGTGTATGATGTCCATGCACGGGTAATCTTAGATTTATGTGAAAAGTTTAAACATGGTATCGGTTTTAAGCATGTTGAAGGGGATTTTGACTAACAACAAGAAAATGGTTATCAAAACAACTTGATAATCATCACATGCTGCTCAAACATAGGGGAGTAAAAAAATGTGGTATCACTGATACACATACTACATTATTTTCTTATTACTTATTCTTCTATTTCTTTTTATTTTGACATTATTAGTGGCAAGTTTAAATACAACATATCTTATAAATATTCCAGAATTTAATTTTTTTAAGGGGAACTAATGAATATGCTTTCTATCCGGGTGATTATGCTATCGATGTGCGCATTTTTATACCTATATCACTTTCATCACCCTCAAATGCAAGTTACATGTGACCGGTTATATTGTTACATTTCTTACCGTGTTAGACACGATATTCATGAAACAAGTTTTCTAAACTCTCAATCATATTCTTTGGATTACAATTGACAGAGAATATTGTGGATACACAAACTCTCAGTCAATTAATCAATGAAAATAGTGAATATCTGTTTAAAAGTTGAAAATATTATGCAACTCTACCATAATCAACTTCATTTAATTGTACTATATATTCACATGCTTGGGCTCTCAACCTATACTCAAACATCAGAAGAACATAATAGAGATACACATTCTTGATTTTCTCAAATATAAATTGAAGTTTTATATTGATTTATTAAGTTTCTCCTCTTCTTGCATTCAGATATGAACAACCATCAGCATTTTTCCGCTTTGGATGCTACTCAAGTAGCTTGGAAATTGAAGGTTCGAGTGACAAGAATGTGGATATCAAGGAATAACCATGGGGAGGCAATCAGGCATAATCTTATTTTGTTGGACTGTGAGGTGTGATTTAATTATATTAGTTGCATTCGAACCATTGTTCATATCTCTTGGCGCATATTCTGCATATTAACATCCTAATTTTAATCCCGATGATGAGAAATCCTGATTTCTTCTGCAACAAGATATGATCAAGATCATGATATGTTCCTATATTTCTCCTTCATCAGGATATGAATCAGGGTTTGTTAGCATCAGGATTAGAATCATCATGTGATTACAATCTTAACTTTCAATTAGATTCTCCATGATTACAATTCACAGAGAATATTATGGCTACACAAATTCTCAGTCAATTAATCAATGAAATAAATGCATATCTGTTTAAAAGTTAAAAAGATTATGCAACTCTACCATAATCAATTTAGTTTAACCGTACTATATATTCACATGTTTGGGCTCTCAACCTATACTCAAACATCAAAAGAAGGTAATAGAGGTACACATTTTTTATTTTGTCAAATATACATTGAAGTTTCATAGTAATTTATTAAACTTCTCCTCTTCTTGCATTCAGATATGGACGACCATCAGCATTTGTCCGCTCTGGATGTTACTCAAGTAGCTTGGACATTGAAGGTTCGAGCGAACAATCCCATTTCTCACATCTATTGGAGCATACTCTATATATTAACATCCTGATTCTAATCTTGATGCTGAGAAATCCTGATTTCTTATGCAACAAGATATGAATCAGGGTTTGTCAGTATCAGGATTAGAATAAGGATGTGATTACAATCTTAACTCTCAATTATATTCTCCATGATTACAATTCACATAGAATATTATGGCAAATTCAGCAGTAGGATTAGAATCAGGATGTGAATACGAATAGTATATTATTTCATATCTATGTTTTTAGTTAACTTTTTTAATAACATTTGCAGAACACACATATGCTTGCAATCTTGCCATTAGCTATTTGCAATCAATTTGTGATTTCCATGACATCTACTGTTTAAGAGACTTTTTTTTTATCGTAGGTAACCCGCAGCAAATCTTTTAGAAAACTGGAGAATCATTTTGCAAATTATAGAGCATTGATATGGATATGTGCTGATAAAAAAAATATTTTAATTGTATAATGTTTAAACGACGAGGCGTCGCAATAATATTAAAATACTTTTGAATAAAAATTTCCTTTAACAGAATAATGACTTTTATTTTAATGCACTAATTTATATATTTTGTATATTTATTCAGGTAAAACATTATGGTTTTCAATTCAACAGTTTTAAAATAACTTATATTAGTATTTATATCTTTTGATTTTCAAAATTTTAAACTGCGAGCTGTCGCCGTAAGGCGACGCCGAGTAATATTGCACTATTTTTTTATATTTAAGTTATATATATAGTAATACAGTTAGAGAGTAATTGTCAAAAATTGATTTCAAATTCACATGTGTAAGCAATATATGTAGAAATGTAACATTGTAGTTTTCAATTCAACTGTTTTAAAATAACTTATATTGAGTACTTTCATTTTTTAATTTTCCAAATTTTAAACTAGGAGGTGTCGTCGTAAGGCGATGCCGAGTAATATAGAACTAATTTTTTTATATTTAAGTTATATATATTGAAATACAGTTAGAGAGTAATTGACACAAATTAATTTCAAATTCATATGTTTAAGCAATATATATAGAAATGTAACATTGCAGTTTTCAATTCAACGGTTTTAAAATAACTCATATTAACTATTTACATTTTTTTAATTTTTCAAATTTTAAACTGCGAGGGGTCGCCGTAAGGCGACGCCGAGTAATATTGAACTAATTTTTTATATTTGAAATTTATATACAGAAATACAGTTAGAGGAGTAATTGACAAAAATTGATTTCGAGTTCACATGTTTAAGCAATATATGTAGAAAAACATATATGTGGAAATTAACTTTAATAGATTTTTTTAATCTCATTATACAAATATAATCCACTGTTAACTTTCATTATTGAAGTAGACACCATTGTATAATGCTATACAAAATTGAAATATCTGATTAGTAATGTTTAGATAGTAATAAAAATCAACCAAGTTTTTCTATATGTCAAATCTATTCACATACTGTGTACCAATCTAGTGCAAAGTTTAAGCAGGAACAAGATTGATAAAAATATTCTCATACTTTAAAGAATCCTCATGGTGTACTATTTATGTTATGTAATATTTACTGAATTTTTTTAAAAAATATTTAATTAAAAAAATATTTACTCAATTTTGTTGTACAAATTATTAAAATATTCACTACTAAAAAAGGTAAAAGAGAAATGTTAAAATATGAGTTAAAAGACTTTTAATTAATTAAAATGTGAGAGAAAAAAAACTAAATTAAAATAATGAGATTTAACGTTAAACTATAATATCAATTTTATATTTCAAAATAAACGGAACCTAAATAACTGTAATAAATAAATTAAATTAAACTAGAAGATAACCGTTTATGTTATAAAAATTACAAACTTCGTGAAAAAAAATTCAAAATTGAAGAAATTTGGAGCGCGCGTAGCGTGGGAAAAAAGTCCCTAGTATAATAGCAATAGATGTAAATATATGTATGTATTAATATGTAGAGTTTGTTTTAGGTTGCAACTAGGCGGACGGGGATACTTTTATCTAATAGCTACAAAATCAACAAATATAGAAGAAACGTTTATAGTTTTAACTAATAACTACACAATCAACATATATATACAGAATCAACAAATATAGAAGATCAGATAGAATTTAGAAAAAAAAAGATCGGACTTTTAGCTGATGACTACATAATCAACAAATATAGAAAATCGGATAGAATCTGACAAAGAAAAGACCGAATAGAACATACATAAAATTATTGCTACCAAGTATTATGGTTGGATCATAATGGTACTTGAAATTTTAATCTAACATGTGATTAAATCTAACATGTGATCATGGTCGGAGATATTCTTAAAGAATATAAATCGAAAAATGCTTGAAAAGTGAATATAAATACAAATTCGAAATATTGAATTAGATAAATTAAATTAAAGTAATAGAAAATAATCATATTAGCGTTAAACCTAATTTCTCCCGTTAATTTATGTTAGAGATAACTTTTAATAGATAAATTTAAGAAGATAATATATAAACCATTCTTCATGATTTTTTTAATAAAGTATCATCTTGCAAGTCCCGCTCATACCTTGTGCAGTTGTACAGCAAAGTTATGACAAAATGTTGATATCTGTCTCTAAACTCGTGGCAAATATATTTGAAAAATTCATAGTACAAACCAATTGCAATAAAATTAGTGAAAATTTTCTATCAGAAAATAGTGTGATTGACCGAAAAGTGAAGGCGGCCTGAAGGATTTAGGCTGGGGTAGCTTTCATATCTAATTGGTGGCCAACCAAGGAGCCCACCAAATCACTAATAAACACAATTGAGATTATTAAAACAAAAGTCTACACAATTCGAAATGCCAATCCAGCCGTGACTCACGACCTTATCAACCCCCCCCCCCCGGTCAATTTGCAGAAGACTTTTGACTAAAAAACAAATATAAAAGGAGGATGCAATTTTGACAATAATATGTTAATAACTTGGTTTATACACCACATTCTTCTTTAACCAAAGCA
Organism: Apium graveolens; assembly: GCF_009905375.1. NCBI lineage: Eukaryota > Viridiplantae > Streptophyta > Magnoliopsida > Apiales > Apiaceae > Apium > Apium graveolens. The sequence goes on along the minus strand of NC_133648.1, from coordinate 82,267,680 downwards.
AACTTAGGATACAAGTATGTTTTTACATTGCACTTGTACATTGTGTAGGAGCCAAAACTTGGAATGTATAATTGGTGAAAATATACTGGAATGTGACTTGGAACATTCCATTTTTTGTTCTTGGTGAGATTAGTGAAGATGTACGAGCAGAATTTGCTAATATAATTTAACTTATTAAATGAAACCTATCAAGTACGTTTCATTTCCGAGTAAGATAAAAAATATAACAAATTTACGCCTTACTCCCAATTTTTTATAAAGAAAGTAAATAAAATAGTCTCACTTTTATTACGCTCCTAAATTGTTAACAAAACGAAAATAAGTGTAGGTGAACGCAAATTCAACATATTTTTACTTCAAAAATGAGATTAAATTATTTTACCTATTTGTCACTTCCTTATGGGAGAATTTACCAAAATCCGTTTATCCAACAAACTCGTAAAAATTTATTATGACAAATAAATTTCAATTTTCAGCATTCGAATTATGACTACTAGTGTGTTCTTTAGTACTATCACAAATGTTTAAGAATGGATCATTTGACATACTTTGTATACATATTATACAAACATAGATCAGGGAGATCTAGAACTGTTACAATTGGAAGAAGCGCCAACCCTGCATCACTCATCTATCCTGTACTGTAGTTTGTTGTAATGTATCTCTCAATCACTGCTAATAATATTTCAAAAAACTCCTATAAATATACACGCTATAATGGTACATGCTATAGTAACATGGGAATAGTCTAAATAGATAACTTATACCGGGTTGTATCGGTGTATAGTCAGAGTAGAAAATCGTGAAACAGGTCAAACTCGGCAAAATCTGGGTCCTCGACATGAGTCTTGGAGTAGGTCCTGGAAAGCATATTATCGGTCAAGCAGAAAGGGACTAGCTGGTCCTCAATCCGAAATCCAAAGGCATCAACATCCCCGTAGCCAAACGGCGTTAGGTCTTCGTCGTCGTCGTTACAGGGAAGGACTGATGTTGGGGACAAAGCACCAGCAGTGAACGGAAGCACATCATGATCAGCTGCACTAGTTGTAGATTCTTTAACCATCTTTTTCTCTTCATCATCAGGAGAAGTAATAATTATTTCAGGGGGCGGAGGGAAATTAGTGATGGCAGCAGGACCCTTGAGTTTGAGGGCAGCTGTGTCGTAAACAGACGCGGCTTCTTCAGGGGTATCGTAAGTACCCAGCCAAAGCCTTTTTCTCTTGACAGGATCACGAATCTCAGCAGCATACCTTCCCCAGGGGCGCTGCCTCACGCCCCTGTACTTTCTCTGCGGACGAGCAGGAGGAGGATCAGGTAATCTATTAGATACCTCCTCCTCCTGCTGCTGTTGTTCTCGCCTCCTTGTACTATTAGTATTTGTACTCGTAGTAACAGTAGGAGTGAAGTTGATCTCCAGCACTTGTCTTTTAACCACCCTTCTCTTCTTCCTGTTTCTCTTATCGAGGACTGTAGTATTGTAAACATGATCATCGTTTTCATCCGATGAACAATCAGTAGCATCAGCATCGACAAGGATGATTCTTAGGATCCGACGGTGGGAGGCGGAGGAGTGGTTCTTGCTAGTGCGGCTGATCACACGATCACAGAACTCGACCACGTCAGTCTCCACCATATCCCTCCGTATGTAGGTTACAGCTGGATCACATAGAAAATACAGCCAGCTTTCTACTAAATATATAGGCAAAATATTGAAAGAAGACTTGTCAAAAAAAAAGATCTAATTATTTTAGTAACCACTATCCTTGATATTTATAAGATCACTTGTTGAGGATGACTCCAAAAAAAAGAGAAGAAGAAGCAACAGTGTGAGTGTAAAAAAGAGTCCCCACACCTGTTTCGTGGTAAATATAGAGTGGAATGAAGGACGTATGCAGGCTGCATCAGCACATAAAATTACCTGCACCCCTTGACCTAAAGACGGACTCCTTCCCACAAATTCATTTACTTTCTTGACTTTTCTACTTCCCTACCCACACTCCCGCGGCGGCCTTGCCCCCTGTCTTTTTCGATGGCCCTTACGTTATGGCCTTGTTTTATTCTAGAATTCAATCAAGAGGAGCATGATTGGATCGTCTTAATTTTAAATATCTACTCTTTGCTCATATTCGACTCGAATTCGAATATAAATATTCGTACATTATTTGGTTCGACTCTATTATATATCAAATTACTCGTTTTTATATATTCGGATCCGAATTCGTCTAAAATAATATTAAAAAATTAAGAATACTCTGTATACTTAATTAAGTTATAATACTCTGTTTTTAATTAAGTATAAAAACAGAGTATTAGAACTTAATTAAGTATACAGAGTATTCTTAATTTTTTAGTATTATTTTAGACGAATTCGGATCCGAATATATAAAAACGAGTAATTTGGTACATAATGGAGTTGAACCAAATCATGTACGAATATTTATATTCGAATTCGAGTCGAATATGAGCAAAGAGTGGAAATTTTAATTCGAGTCTAATTATAACTACGATTTCTTTGTGATTTATTAGAGAGATATATTGTAAGAAAAATATGTACGTATGACTCGCAGTCATATGAGTGATTCTTAGTTAATGCCGATAAAAGATAATTCCAACGCAAGCAAATGATAAGATTGTAATAAAAATATTCGTCAATATCCAGCGGAAGAAAGACAGATAACGGCTACTCAAAATGATGAAAAAGCAGCGACAGGTACATCAAGACCAATTCCAATTCACCTCTTGTGTTATATATTTGCCCGTTGTGCCACATTTCCCTCTTGTGACTTTCACTCGTGGGCCTGGGAACCACTTGCTTGTATTTTGATAATTAGCAGCAAGATATTAGATACCACATAATATATGCATGCACTATATGACCAGTCAACTATATTACTTGACAGTAGGGAACCATGACTTTATGCCTTCCGCAAAATTCAACATTGAAATGTAATTTACGGGGCACATTTATGAAAGATACTAATACGGTTCAAAGTAGTAGTAATACATTTTATTCATTGTATGTGCGCAATTATCAAACCTCCGACCTAATTTATATTAACTTCTATGACTCGATCATGACGTCCTAATCGTTATGGGTTCGACTCTCTTATCCGACATTAGGATGAGGTTAATGTAATGATAACATGTCTCCTGACTAGGGCTGCCAGTTATACGGTCCGTGCGGTTCGAATCGGGTTTGGGCCGAGTTTGAACCGGGGAATAATGAATCGTAATCAGCACGTGAATAATCACGGATTGGCGGGATGTGCGTACTACCACGAGTCGGGCTGTGCGTGCTACTACGAATCAATTTTTTTCTGTCATTTCTGTGTGTTCAAGCAGGCGAGACTTGAGAGTTTGGAAAGTAGTAAATATCTATATCTACTATCTACTACTTGGAAAATATTACTTGGAAATCTTACTGGGAAATCATCAAACATCAAGTCATTTGCAACAAATTCACGTCAGAATAATAATACGAAATCTTACTTGTGAAAATAGTTTTATACACTGATCCTTTTGACCAACATAGTAAATACAAGACTCGCGGGCTGTGCGAGCTTGTGCGGTCATGTGCGGGCTTCACGAGCTGTGCGGTCATGCGGGTCATGTGCGGTCCGTACCGGGTCCGGTCCCAGTTTTCTAAAACTCTATTTATAACTGGCTCGTGACATGTAAAGACTTGTACGGTTTTGAACCGGCCCGAACCGGGCCAAATAAACCAGGGCCTGGCCTGGACGGGCGATTCGAACACGCACAAGTGGCCACCTCTACCCCTGACCCTCACGTATTCTATACAACCAAACAACTCAAAAAGGAGACTGCAACATAAGCACAACAGTTCTTGCCTGTATACTGTCATCAGATTAATTTCACACTTAAACTGGCTGAAGGTTTTTCTTATCTTTGGACCTTGGGTCTTCGAACGAATGTATATAGTTTTTTTTTTTGCTGATACTTGTATATTTCAATAGTAAGTCAGAAATGAAATCTAAACAGTCATGACGGGAATCATACCTATCTACCCCATAGCTCACCTCTGTCTCCAGCTGACCTGTGGTCTAGCATTTTGCATGGTCAATTATATACTACTTCAGACTTAAGAGTGATTTCAGGGAGCATGGATCATCATGGTTTTGGTCGGTCAGTAGAGAACAGATAGACTACATGGCCCGAAACATATCATTTACGTCATAATAAGTGCATGGATTCGACTCAGAGTCTGTAAATAGTTATCAATATTTTGGTTCCTGTTATTACAGATAAGTGGATTTTGAGATTAGCCAGCACCTTCCACAATCATCCAACACATGGATATTTGTTCTTGGTCTAAAGACATAACTATTCCAGAGAAAGAAACGTCGGTATGCATTCATACACAAAGTTAAGAGTAATGCTTGCAATGGAATATTTACCATTACCATCACAGCATGATGTAGGAGAATCCTTCTGCAAATCATTGAGCTCGCTTACAGTCCATTTCAAATTTCGATGCTTTCACACACAAATAACCTACAAAGAAAGTTTAAGGAGATTACACAGCTGAGCCAAACAATAATCTCTGCTGAATCAGTGTCACAAATAGTGTCAACGATTTATAAACTAAAAAGAAAACACCTATAAGATGATCCAAGTGAGCAACTAGTACATTTAACTCAGGCAACCGTTCACAACACAATATTGAGATGATAACAATTCATCAAACAACTTCAGAAGCAGGAAGGCTATCCATATCAGACTTTTTTAAGCAAAATAAAAAGCTACATAATTTCAGCATTTGATATACATACTGATTGAGAGTTATACCTAATGAGAGGAAGATGTGTGGAACGAGAGACTGATGGAACGCCTTGACAAAATGGTGCAGCATGAAGCGCAGAAGAACAGAGTATCAGAGCTAATCTTACTCAACACATATATCCAAAAAAATACATTACTAATCAAGAAATTTGTTACAATTTTCCGAAGTATATTGTTCTGAAACTTAGATGGCTGTAAAAAAACAAATAATCTGTTCTATAACCATGAGCATAGGTTGCATGTTTGCAGATTCGATTTCTAAATCTTTTCAGCATAAATCTCAATTTTTTTTGTTAATGTTCAATCAAATAGCATTGCTTACATTGTAATTATTACAACAAATAGTATTATGACATGCTACCCCTCCCTAATTCAAGTGAACCCCTGAAAAACATAATGGAAAAACTGAACACACTTCACTCTCTCAACAGAATCTTACTATCATGTAGAAATCATATAAATTGTCAAACTGACATTTAATTGTATTGAACGGACTATGGGGTCTGCACATTTGAATCTTTAGATTTGTTGTTCTCTTCTGAAGATGGCCGGTTCTCCGAGTCAGATTGCCGAATCTCTTCGATCATTTGAATCACTTCATTTATGTTTGGTCTCATGTCGGGCGACCTTCCAACACATGCCATTGCTATCTGCAGCATTTGCACCATCTCTTCTTCTATGTTTTGAAATCTCATTAACTCTACATCAAATACTTCAGCTGTCCATTCTTCCCTCACAACCGACCGTACCCACCTTGGGAGATCAACCATATCATCACGAGTTGGTGACTGAATCGGTTGTTTTCCTGTCAACATCTCAAGCAGGAGAATGCCAAAGCTGTATACATCTGATTTATGAGTGTGCTTGCGTGTTTCAATCACCTCAGGAGCTCGATACCCTACATGTCGAGATGGAGTGGCAGGGAAGTTCATTAGAGGAGCTAAACCGATATCAGAGACACAGCCGTCTAGTTCTTGGTTGAGAAGGACATTTGAGGACTTGATGTTTCCGTGAGTAAATTTACCACCACCTGCAGAATGGATGTGAGCTATACCTCTTGCAGCTCCAAGAGTTATCTTAATCCTGGTGACCCAGTCTAGTGGAGTTCTCCCAGCTCCCCTAGTTCCTGAGACAAAATTAATATTCAGCAGGGTGTATAATAATATTGGTTCTCCTATCAATCCTTATTGAAAATTAATTTCAGAACACATAAAAGACAGCAAGAGTGTATATATATATTGGGGTACTGCAGAAGAAATATATTATGGCAGCAATATCAACACTAGTCAAATGTTCCAAAGGAAGGCAGAGAAAGCAGTTTTATGAAATTTTGCCTCTCAAGTGAATCAAATACTATCTGCCATAGTTCGGTAAACTGTGTTCAATGGTATACATACTGAGGGCAGAAATATCTAGAATTTGATATCTGCAACTATAAGTGGAGTTCATCACGACGCTTAAAGACAATAGACCACTTTTAAATTTTCAAATAAAAACAATTTAAACAAGCATACCGTGCAATAGTGTGGACAAGCTTCCGTTTGGGATATAATCATAGACCAGAAGTTTCTCATCTTTAGAGTAATAATATGCACGGAGAGGCACCACATTTGGATGCTGCCCAACTCTTCCTATGGCATCCATCTGCTGTTCAAAGTCTTTCTTCCCCACCACTACTTCTTTCAGCCTTTTCACTACAACAGTTGTTGACTCCTCCAGCACAGCTTTATATGCAGTCCCGTAACTTCCCTTTCCAAGAACTTCAGCTGAAGCCCTCAACAAATCCTCCAGATCAAAATTATAAGCACAGCCTTCAAAGAAAACCAGCTTGTTCTTTTCCGGCTCTTGCACTCCACTGCTAAAATCCTCCTTAGGTTTCTCACTCCTTCCACCGGTAGTAGACTTCCCTTTTGTAACGCGTTCGCCGTCACTCCCTTTTTTCCTCAAGCAGCACAGAAATAGGACTAAAATTAGAAGAAACAGAAGCACAGCGCCTCCGGCTGCAATAGCAATAATAACACCTAAACTAATTTTCTTTTTAGAGCTTTCTTTTTTGGGCAGTGGTGGAACAGATGGAGAAATCTTTGGAGAAGGTGGACGGGGTACAGGTGAGCAAGCATTAAGTGGCGGCCCACATAAGAAAGTGTTTCCCACAAAGGAGGAATCCGGGAATCCTTGGAGGGAGGATGGAATTGAGCCATTTAGACGGTTGTTGCTTAAATTTAAGCGCCTTAACCCGGGAAGGGTGGCATTTGGGATATGTCCAGAAAGCGAGTTATTCTGAAGGTTTAATCCAGTAAGTCCTGTCCAGTTCTGTATAGACAATGGTATGTTGCCAGTTAAGGAATTGAATGAAAGATCCAGTATGCTGAGTTGGGGAGAAAAAGAGGTTGGAATATCACCAGAAAAGTTGTTGTGTTGGAGAAAAAGGTTATGGAGGGAAGGTAGGGACGCAATATCAGATGGAATACTTCCATCTAGGGCATTTGATCGGAGGCTAAGAACACTTAAACCGTCTAGCTTTCCAAGTGTGTTCGCTGGAATTTTCCCAATTAGTCCAATACCAGGGAGTCGAACAGAATTTACATGAGCACCATCTGGAGTGCAAGTGATGCCTACCCAAGTTGTGCAGATAGAGGTAGATAAATTCCAGTTCAGCTTTCGACCATGGGGAACAGCAGCAGCGAATGCAAGAAGAGCTTGTTGATCAGAATTCAAATCACCAAAAGTCTGAGGCAGAAGAGCAAGTATGGTGAAAACAGACACGACCAACTGGAATGGAGAGCAGAGTTTCATGAGTAATCGATCAGCTGTATGCGTGTAAATGTGGTTCAGGTCTCTCATTTTCCTGGAAAGAGACAGGAACAACGAAACAACATGAACAACTAAGCAAAAAACTTGATTCGTGACAGAATCATAGATAGTAGTAACTATACAATCCTTGAAGATAAAGTGAACAATTGTGTCTTCATGTAGTAGTGGCCACACAATTACAAGCAAGAAAGTAAAAAGTGTATACTAACTAAATATCCTTACACTGCCAGACCCACAATTATAATATTGACAAACATGGAACATTCATCAGCTTCTGAAGAAAGACATGTCAAAGTATATTGACCAAGTTAAATACTAAGATTTCCAAATAGCTTATTACAATCGGTTATCTTTTCCATTGACGGAAAAAAAATGTTTCTGCCATCGAGTGTCGATGTGGGGATAGAAGGACAAGTGCCCCTAAAACAACTTTCTATCAGGATAGACCCTGGCCTTTTAGCTCATACATTGACAATACCCGAGCGAAGAGACTACATTTCTGTCGTAGTGAACATGTCATTATGAAAATAAAGTTTTTTTTAAGTAAACTATTAAAGGCATCTCGTAACGAGACTACGACATGCCACTTCTATTAAAACACACTGCAATATAGAAAGTAGTGTACAAAACACAGATCAATGTAGTTTAAAGCACTAGGTAAATACGATATAACATGATACGGACATTTGATTCTGCAACTTGAATGTCAATAATCGAAAACATGTGATTAGGTAAACAAATATCAGTGATTCAAATGATAATTTGATTATTTAGGTGGAACAGGTAGCAGTGGGTGAGAGATTAACACTAACAAGTGTGGGGAAAAAAGTGAAAAGCATTAATAATAATTATGAGTGGTTGGTTTCGATTTAAAGCTGGTCAAACCAACTCAAAACTCTAAATTATCTAAAAAAAATTCATAAAAAAATTAAAAGGTTAAACTTTTAGAAAATGGAAAGATGTACTAATTATAAACATACTTTTTTTTTAATTTGTTAAAGAAACAGGTAAAAATGAGCATGTAAAAACTAGATTTGTTAAGCAAGAAGTGAAGTATAAGGAATAATAAAATATAAGAAGTAATGTGATGTAATGTAATTGAGCTACAACATATATACTTTAGAGCATGAATTATAGAGATCTGAAGCATAGGGTGGGGGGGGGGGGTAAATGTAGTACCTGTAAACATTGGTGAGGCAGAGTAAGTACAAAATGAATGTCAGTGACTTTAAAGCAAGCCCTAATTAGCAAATGAGGATGAGCAGCAGAGACAGAAAGAGAGAATTGAGGGAGAGAGAGAGAGAGAGATATGAGTATAATTGGAGGTTGAGCTCGAGAGAGTTTCAAGCAGCTGCTGCTTCCATGTAGTGGTAGTGTAGTTTGCTGGTATGGGTTTAGTAGAGAGAGAAGATAAGAAATTTAGAGAAAGAAAGTAAAAAAATGGGGTGTGTGTGTGGGGTGGGGGGAGTGAGTTGATGAGCGACTCAACTCAACCACCGGAGGAAATGAATAGAGAGAGAATGAGGAGACTACTGGCTATTCGACACCCGAGTTGATGATGCAATAGCAGCAATACATACATACATTATTTTAATTAATATTCCTCTAACCTCCTCCTAATAAATACTAATTAATATTCTTTAATTAACACTAACTACATCTCTTCCATGTTTCCAACATTTAACTAACATTGACTCTCTTTTGATGCTTCGAGCAGGGTGTACACGGGTCGGTCAAATCGATTAAATCGACCTAAACCAGTCCTTGTTTCAACCAACTCAACCCAAATAATTAGAAACCGGAACATATTTGGGTTAAGTTGAGTAGTTGAGTCCAACCCATTATTAATGGGTTGGATATAGATTTAGGTTGTATGGATTTAGGTTGATTTGGGCCAACCCAATCCAACCCAACCCGTAAGGCACTTTAGTAAATACATATTGTCATCAATATTACACCTCTGGCTGCGAGAAGATATTTACTTCATTTACCTAATAACATTTTATATTTTAAAAAGCAGCCACAGCTTCACTCTCTACTTAAACCTTAGATCTCATATTGGCGCCTCTTTGTTCAGAAAAAAAGGTACATAACTATGAATCCTTGTTGACTTAATCTTTTTTATTATATTTACTCAACATTAATATATTTGTTATATATTTACAATACTGAACTTATGCAAATTACACAAACACAAATACATAATGTATTATTTGCTTTGATAGATGTGTTGATATACAAATGGACCATTGTTAATTTGTTGTTGTCTTATTGATGTTATTATTAGATTTGTTGTGTTAAATTATTTGTCTAGGTATAGTAATTAGTAGTGACTACTGACTAGTTAAGACTTATTTGCTGTTTCTTGGTTTATAATTGACAGTATCTTGGAATTGATACGTTGTAGTTGACACTTTGTAATTGACACGAAATAGACAAGTTCGTTATTCCGATTGTGACTGAAAAGTTCACACTGGAAACTCGTCTGAATCCCTCAAATCCCACCCCAAACCCCACACAAGATACTCCTCCAAGTCCCATCCTGAACACCATTGCAAATAACTCCATAAACACTATTCTTATTGAGCTTAAATCACCTAAAAAGAAGGTGATGTTAAACTATTAACAAATAAGAAGAAGTCGACTAGGATATCGGACGTTTGGGGTCACTTTACTAAAGCTCCGGGTGGAGACAAAAAAAATCCCAGATATACATGCAATTATTGTGGTGCCGACTACACCTGTCGTAGTACCCGATTCTAATACAAGCAGTTTGTGGGGTCACTTCAAAACATGCAAGAAGAATCCAACACTGAAAGTGGATAAAAAGCAAAAAGTACTTAATTTTCAAAAAACACTTGCTGGAGGTTTGGATTTGTTGGTTGTTACCTTTAATAATGTAAGATACTGAAACGCTTTGGCCAAATTTGTTATGCAGGACGAGAAGGCTTTAAGAGTTGTGGAGGGCGAAAAATTTAAGAATCTTGTACAAGAATTATAGCCTACGTTTGTTGTCCCGAACAGAGTAACCATTGCTCGAGATGTCCATCACTTGTTTTCAAAGGAGAGGGTGAAATTGATGGAGTAGCTAACTAACACTGGCCAAAGAATGTGTCTGACCACAGATTGCTGAACTTTTAGAACGCAAATGGCCTACATGTGTTTAACAGCGCACTACATTGACTCGGATTGGAAATTGTAGAAAACGATCATTAACTTTTGTCAAATTTTTAACTACAAAGGTGATACAATTGGTAAGGCAATTGAAACTTGTCTTCTTAGCTGGGGAATAGAAAAGGTGCTTACGGTGACAGTTGACAATGCATCGGCTAATAAGGAGGTTGTTTCTTTTGTTAAAAGAAATGCACGATTCGATATCTGCCATTAGAAATAGCGTGAGATACATTCGTTCATCACCGGCAAGGATGTAAAAATTCAAAATCTGTGCAGAAAAAGAGAAATTTGAGTACAGAGGAGGTCTGGTTTTAGATGTGCAAACAAGGTGGAACTCCACTTATGTGATGTTGGATGTGGCTTTGAAATTCGAAAGGGCATTCGCAAGGTACGAGGAAGAGGATGATAAGTTTGTTAGTTACTTTCTGGAAAATGAAAATGGCAAGAGTAGGATTGGTCCTCCTATTTATTCTGATTGGCAAGCTACATCTGTTTCTGTCAAGTTTTTAGGTACTTTTTATGAAGTTACCTTGCAGTTTAGCAACACCTTGCAAGTGACTTCGAACAATTTTTTTCATGAGATATGTGAGGTTCACACTACATTGACTGATTTGTCTAATAGTAAGGACTCTTTGTTATCTTCAATGGTTGTGAACATGAAAGGGAAGTATAATAAGTACTGGGGAGATGCAGAGGATATCAATCCTTTATTGTTTCTAGCAGTTGTTATTGATCCGATACAAGATGGGATATCTAAAGTACTACTTTAAATGTATCTATAATGCTGAAATAATTGCCATAATTATAATAAAGGTGGAGTCACTCCTTCAGCGTTTTTATACTGCCTAAATGGTCATGTGCCTGTTGGCGATATCTAAAAGGTAAACTAACTACCTTAGCTTTTTGTAAAAATTTGTGCACCTGATTACCTTGCTAATTTACATAATATGATGTAACTGATAAATGATACACGAAAAATAGGTTTATTTATTTTGAGCAGATATATCTATGCTAGTGTAACTCCCTTAATGAGTCGTCATAGAACCGCTGAGTTGGTACTAGATCTTGATATAAATTATTGAGTTATTTTCAGTTAACTGTTTTAAAAAATCAGGCAGTGCGAGCACATTTAGGTGGGAATAAAGTCATATGTATTATGATTTTTATTATGATTTCCATTATGATTTTATCCATAGAATAGTTTCTAAAAACTTTCTTCAGCATTGCCGTAATTCTTGTTGTTAGTGTACAACAATCCTTTACCTGCCCTTTAAATTCCTTTACCTGAATTGCTTCTCTTTGACAGGTAAGTGAGAACAACATACAATCAAACACTGGAAGTGAAAGCAGGAAGATGAGATTGTTGGAAATCTACTTGCATCATCAAAAAATGGAGACTACTGAAAAAAATGACGTTGATCATTACTTGGCTGATGAACTTCTCAATCCAATGACTTCTTCGTTTGACATTTTACTTTGGTGGAAGGAAAACTCTAAAAGGTATAAAATCTTATCAATGATTGTTAGGGATGTTCTTGATATACAGGTTTTCACGGTTGCTTCGGAATCTGCCTTCAGTATCAGGACATATTTTGGACCCATTTAGGAGCTCTTTGAGTCCAAAAATGTTGGAGGCCCTGGTGTGCACTCAAAGCTGGTTGAAAGGGTAGCAGGGGGACTAAAATTTGATAAATATGATGATGAACACATGCTTACCAATTTCTTGAAGAAGGTATATAATATAAGATCACCTCATTCTCCAGAAAGCATTTTTTAGTGCAAGCTTTAAGACTATGTCTTTTTAATGTTCTTTTGGTTTGTTAAACTTAAAACTTAGACACTTAAGACATGTTAATTTGGATGACTATAATATTCAGGTGCCACTGATATGTTGGCTTTGTTTCGGACTATCAATTTTGTTATTTACTTTCCTATAGTATTTTTTATATATATTTATTAACCCATCCAACACAACCCGAACCAACCCAAACCGAAGAACATTAGATAGGGTTGGGTTCTGATTTTTTTTCTTACGGGTTGGGTTGAAAATTTTTAAACCAATTTAAATGGGTTAGGTTGCCAATATTTCTTCAACCCGGCCAACCCGACCCGTGTACACCCCTACTACAAAGTCCTGCTTCATTTGTCCGACATTTTTTTGGAAAAATCGAACTTGCATAAATTAACTTTCGTCCTCAATTAAATTACAAATAAAATCTGGAGCAGTATTATACCACTTCATAGGATCTGACATAGAATAAGTAATTTGAGTTAAAAAAATGTGCTACTTTATTCGCAAATTTTTTAGTAAAAACTACTAACACTTCTCTGAAGTGTTTAAAAATTTTCACACAATTTTCACCAATTGTATGAAAAATAAATTTTCACGCGCCTCCATGAATGACATCAATTACAACCTTAGCATCAGTCTCGAAGATGCACTTTGTATGTCATCATTGTTGGATCCAAAATAATGCTACTATGAGACTTCTTGCTTCTCCCTCCTTTGCATCCATTCTGACCACACACTCAGCTCCAATAAAATCATAACCAGTTCGATAAGAGGCATCAATGTTGATTTTAATCCACCCCGATGGTGGTTTGCACCACTGCTGCAGCTGCACTCCAGAGTTGTACCTTGTACTTTCCTCTTGTGCCCTCTTCCAATCTTGAAACAAGTTTACAACCATGGCATTAACACCAAAGACTGACATGGCCTTTCTATCCCATACCCAGTTATTCCACCGCACCCATAAACTCCAACACGGCAAATCAATTTGAGCACACTGCTCCTTCATACTGTTGTTAAAAGCTTGCTTTAAAATTTCCAACACATTACCTCCTTCGCCATCTGGAACCACCCTCTGTAACCCCACCAAATGCCATAATTCTTTTGCAAAATAGCATGTAAATATTACATGACGTGCATTGTAACAGCCCGTACTTCTGGACTATTAATTCTAAATCAAAACTAATATACAATACAATTTACTAATCAAAAATCTATTACAAAGATGACTATTACAAACACGCAGTTAAAAGCGGAAGTCCAAAAGTTATTCTACTCCAATACTAAGTCCTCGAACTTCAATGCAATCCAACTCGAATCTTAGATGAAACCTGAAATTGTAAGTAATGAGCTATATAACCTAACAAAGAAATAATCGATTCGACTAGCAGGCCAAGTAACACATACATATATAATAAAATACGATAATCTATACAATAGGATATACGAAATAAACACTTTCGATATAGATTCTTATTCTTATTCGATACATACAATACGCATACCACATAAACAACAATAATTCAAAATCCATAATTCATGCCACGATCACTACAACCCCATGATAACGGTCCTAAATTTTCAGAAAACTGTCACTACAAACTGGTCACTACGGTCCTAAGTTCGTATTCGATATTTCACAAACCAAGGCACAAATCAGAGATCGAAAATTATTGTTGACACACAACACATAACACAACACATATACGATAATACATAGCACCTCAAAATATATTATCACTTAGTCCATATTTTCATAATCAAATATAAACACATAACATACAATTTTAAAAATACTAGTAATAGCGACCGAAAACTTACTTTAAAATCTGACCAAATTCAAAATTAGCCCTTTTGACCATCTAAATGATATTTTTGGAAAACACGAAACACCAAAGTTTTAGAGAACGAAAAGACCATTCTGAAAAGTCCACGATCAACGAATTCCGACTTACAATAAATTTTCTACGATTTTATGTAAAAGAGCCCTACGAATATTGATATTAAAAATGAGGAAGACAGATATGATGTATTTATAACGATACAAAACCCTATTTTTTAACCTACAACTTATCCATATTAGAATCTGATCCAAAATTAAGGCTCATTATTCTAACTTAATTTTAAATTCTAATCCTTATCAAATTTTAATCATTTTATTCTTTTATTCCTTTACTTCTGTTATTTTAAAAATTGTGGGATATTACATGCATCTTCATGATATAAATGGCACCATAAACAAGAATGCAGCACATTTACCTTTTTAATAGCCAAAGCTCTTGCCGTAGGTAACACATTTGTACATGCACATCAGAGAAAGTTCAGCATTTTACCTGGCTTTTTAATTTTCCACAGTTTTCTCCAGAATTTCTTTTCCTCGCAAATATGTTCCCTTTGTATTAGTCGATAACAATTGTGAACCGTAAAATCCACTTGCTCATCACAAATCCAGTACCAGGTATCATGTCAAGTATATCGACTGGAAAAAGGTAATTGTTGTATCTGAAGCTGATCCCTCTCATTAAACAGGTCCAGCCAAATGTCCTAATCCCAAGTTCTACTCTCTGTTTCCATCAACTCATGTACAGTGGTATTTTCCAACTCCTAGTGCATATCAGTAGCAACATACTCATTTACACGATATGACGCCCAAGGAATGTTCCATACACGCGTATCTTTCCAATCAATTATATTCTTCCTACTTCCCTGCTTCATACTCTCTTGTACAACCATGACATTCCTCCATGTATAACTTGGGTTAATACCCAAGATAACATTTAAAACATCACCATTGGCATGGTACTTGGCTTTCATTATCACAGTCACTAAAGGATTCAAGTTGTTCATTATTCTCCATGCTTGTTTAGCAAGCATGGCCATATTAAACTCTCTCAATCTGCTAAAACCCAAACCCCTTCCCTCCTTCACATCACACAACTTACTCCATGATATTCATTTTATACCCTTACCATTTTTTCCTCCCCCACCAGTATGACTTCATTTTTTACTCAATGGAATCACAAATGTCCAATGGAATTAAAAATAGTTGCATCCAAAAGTTTGGCACCACCTGTGCAGCACCGTTAAGCAGAGTAATTTTACCTTCTTTAGATATGTTTAACATTTTCCATATTTATATTTTTTGTTCAACTCGATCGACCAGAAAACTAAACACCGTTTTTTCTTGCTTTTTATGTACTTAGGAATCCCCAAATATCTTCCTGGATACACACTCTTAAATAGCTGCAGTTGTAAACACACTTCCCTATGAGCTTCTGCTTTCGTATTTGAAAAAAATGCAATAGTTGATCTACTAAAATTGATCATATATCCTGAAATGTTAGCATATTTATCCAATATTTGCTTCATTACATTAACTTCCATTATGGTCGCCCTGAAAAAAATAGCAGTCATCGTTAAATAATATATGGGAGATTGTTATTCATTAATAATCAACTAGGTTAATTTATAGAAGGGGGGTTGAATACAAATTAAAATTTTTAAATTAATTTGTGCATGGTAAAGGAAATATGAACACATATTTTTATAATTTCAAGTGGGTTATTTTTCGACTTGCCATTTGAGGTTTAGTTTTGAAGAAATAATATGTTATAATTACAAATGTAATCTCACAGCTGCAGTTTTCAGTGTTTCACTCAGATGAGGATATCTCTCTAAAGCTTTGTGAAAATGAAGAACCTATTTCTTAAGTGAAACATTGTTGCTACTTGGTTTATATATCACCAAGTTAGAAAGCTTGCTAGACTAAAAATATTACAGTCTTTGAGGTCCAGCAAGGTTGCTTTTTCATTTTCTTTCCCGTGATGCTTGACAAATGAGGATATATATTATCTTGATATACGGTCTTGAATATCTCTCCAAATTTCCATGCACGGAAATGGAATGTTATTTCTTCTTTAGAATCCAAGATCATATACAAAGTTTGTCTTGACTTCTCATCTTCTTTTCTAAAATACCACATCATTTGATTGGCTACTCCTTCAATTGTTATCCCTTAGGTCGGTTAGCAGTTGGAGGTTACATTCTACCTCAACATAATTATGCAAATGTAGTTTTGTTTATCATCAGAATTTAGGCTTGATTTCGAACAATCTCCCCCAATTAATGAATGATAGAATAATAACCATAAATTATACCCTTGATGATAACAAAACACATCCCGATAAATTAAGCATTAGGCGTGCATAAATGTGCTATGTTAAGCTGCTCAAAAATGAATTGTACAAGGAAATAGTTTTGAGAAAAGATGTTACTCTAAAAGTTGCTCCTTCTATTTGAGCATGTGTGAACATGTTATCTTTTAGATTTCTTTGCAATTTGAAAATCCAATATACCCTTTTAAGAACAATCCCTTCATCCTTTACTTTGACATGAAAGCTTTTTAGTAAAACTCTGAATATTTAGACTTTTGGCAGTGGAAGTACAAATTCCAGTTTCTGCTAAGTCCAGGCATAGATCCATGTCAAGATTGCATATCCTTCATTGATGAACTGAGATGGATGTTGTAAGCTACTACTTCTTTTCTTGTGTTCAGACACTGCTATAGAATTAGTTCTGAGAACTTCCTGGATCTTGTTTGGATGAAGTTTGTCTTGGAAAAGCACTCATCAGTATTGGAAAAATACATGATTGAGTTATTTCCTCAGTTTTCTTCTATGAAATAGAAGATTTCAAATATTGAATATTGATTTTTGTAGAAATTTCTTGTTTCTGATGACCTTCATGTCCCTTAATGAAGATAAGCTTGAAAAACCTTTTTCTCAGGATTGATAGGCTATACATTGGAGATAATTGGATCCTCATTAAGTTCAGTAGTTAATGAATCATAACAACCGAACTTTCTTTCTTTCTTGTAGTCGTGCTTGTTCTTTCCCTTGGATTTTGTGACTGCTTATAGGCTTGCAGTTGTTATGCTGACTTTGTGGCCATTTTCAACCAGACACTAAATTGTTGATAATTCAATATTTTTACATGCCTTCAGCCTAAGTAAGTTTCTAGCTTCCAAGTGATGGAAATATCTTCTCTTGAGCCATTACTCCCCTTTGTTGATGCACCGTTATCCTTATATTAAATTTTTGATGTCCCTTACTTCTTCTTGTCTGAAGAGATTTTCAGAAAAGACTTACAGAGTTGTCTTTAGCTCCCCCTCAGCTAGAGACTTTTTTCCTTCTGTTCTAAAATGAACAGTTGTACTGATAGGAGGAATAATTCAGAATCAAGGCATTCATGTGGTTGTGTTCTTTATTCTCATAAAGCTCCAGTACATTAGAGGGGATTTGAATGTATCTTCCACTTAGATAACAGTCTCAAACCCTGGTTCTCTTTGGAAGGGATCACCACAAATATGGATTTCCCAACTTGATAAATAAAGTTAGTTGAACTTATTATCTCAATACTTCAGTGAAATATATCATAAACAATAGTTATGAGGGTTGTTTATGAGTTAAACTTAACCTCCATTTGAATAGGAGTGGATTTGAATGATTTCCCCTCAAAAATATTATTCTCAAATCATGTAGCTATTATAGGTCTACTTGCACCTAAAATATGCTAGATATCAAAGGTCTTCACTAAAGAGTGATGAAACCATTGGTTTTGAGGTGGCATCATAAAGGTCTACCTCAACATGTAGCCTCTAGCCAAATCTTGATGGGCTTCTGAGTTAGAAAGCACAATGCAGACATTGTGTTTCATGAATGCTTGGATTAGCAATGCATCTGATTTATTGCTAATTTTAATGCAAGTAACTCAAACAAGTTGAGCTTCTTTATTACAAAGAAAGTATTGATCTTTAAATAAAGCTTTAGTCATAACTGAGTTTTGTCAACATTTTCTGAAGAAAAGAAAATATTTCAAGTGATGAGCTTCTCACTTGCAAATAACTGCTTTACATTGAACTCCACTGGTTTGTGAGGTGATTCTCTGAAGCAAGTACAAATATTCATTCAAGACACTAGTATCTTTGAGGAAGATAACTAAGCAATGCACTCAAGAATTACAGGGCAGTTGTTTTGTCTTAGAGATACTTCTGTATCACTCAACTCACAAGATTTGTTTTTTCTGACTGTTTCGTTATAATTCGATCACTTATGTTTTGAGAACTGGAATCAGAATATGGTTAATAACTTGCGAGTGCTCTTACAGTTACTCATTTAAGGTCAAGTTATTTACTTCTGGGTAACATAAGTAATAGTGTGCTAGTTTAATCCTTTCTGAAGCACAAAGAATGTTAAACAACTCAAATTATGTTTTGCTGAGGACCTGATTATCATAAAGCTCACAAAATGAATTAGTAAATGAGTTAACCATCTACTACTCCATGACTATGATTTTATGAAGAATAGTTCCAATAAATGTTAATAGGCATTCAGATTAAATCAAGAATGAACTTCCAGTTAAACATCATCAGTTCTTTAAGTTCCATTAATTATGAGTAATATCGATCACTTAAGAATGAAATGGAACAAAAAGTCATAATATTAATAGCAGGAACATAACCAATCAATAACCTGAAAACACAATAGAGGTGACTCACCAGAAAACACAATAGAGGTGACTCATCAAGAAGGATAATTTCATTAATATAGAATCAAATTACATATAAGAAGCTCAAAGGAAGTAAATAAAAGATCCTGGTCTAGGATGATTTCTTTTTTATGGCTTCTTTTCGACTTGCTTCCACAAGGATAACAAGCCGAATGATCCTCTCTTGCTGTGCAATATTTTTTCTCTTTAATGTTTTCAGATGATCTTGATACACGAAGAAGTTCATTTCAAGAAAGTGAACTTTATTTTGTTGTTCGAATGATAGAGACTCAAATATGTATGATGGGACTTCAAGAACATTATAGAAGGTTCCATCAATTAGAACTTTACAGGTTTCATAACAAGCTCTATAGTCCATTTGTGAAAGGGTGATAGATCAAAGAAGGAGAATGTAGTGAAGTGGAGAAGATGTATTTTTTGATGAGAGGGAAAAATGAAGAGGCATGAGCTTATATAGATGAGAGAGACAAATGGATACGAAGAGACACCTTCGCTTGAAGAGAAATAACTAGTCAGAATAGATTAATTAATTCTTCATAAAAATGAGAAGCGCTGTTGAGTGGCATTTATGTCACTTCATGACGCTCCGTAAATCTTTGAATTGGTGTTTTGTACTCGAGTTGTTAGTATTTTTAACGTGTTTTATAGTGTTTTTGCATTTCAGGCATTTATCAGGAACCTAGGTGATTTGGCATTATTTTGATGATAATATGGTGCTAGGAATGTGTCGGGAATAATGCTCGTGAAAAGATAAGCTCAAACCAGCAAGAAAAGAAAAAGTCAGAAATTTCTCCAGAGAGACGGCGCGCCCGCGTCCAAAGAGCAGAATGCCAACGCGGCCGCGCGCTTCAGATCAGGAAAATTAATTCCTGTTTCTTCTGGAATTTTGATCCGTTGGACTTCTACTCTGCATGAGCTACTATATATACATAACTTAAGGTCATTTTTCATAACAAGACATACCAAAGCTTAAGGAAAAGGCGTAAGAAGACCGTAGAGAATAATTCAACCAAGGCGAAGAGGATCTAGTTTATTCTTGTGATTCTTTGTTTTAAGTTGTAACTTTGGATGCTAGTTTTTTTCCTTGTTAACCTATACTCTTGTTTCGTGCTTGGTTTATTATTTATTCAGTATAAAGACTACGTTTATTATACCATGCTTTCATCGGAACCCACGTTGATTATCAGTCCGATTATGGGCTAATCGATATTGTGGGGTTCTAACGGATATATTTATAGATTTCTTTAGTTAATTTGTTTCGATGCCTTAGTGTGTGGTGATTGTATGATAACCTAGTATTGGTTGTGCTTATTCGTCTTATGAGCATCTCAAACTTATAAGATAGTGTGTTAATCTTTAATAAAGCAAAAGTGAATTTAAGGGTTTAGAACTTGCCATGCTAGCATAGGTTCATGTATTGTTAAGCATGATTCGTAGGTAATTTTAACCATCTTACTTGCCCTATCTAATCACGATAGATAACTTGTGCATTAAACCGTTATGTTTTCAAATTTTATAGACATATAGGGTCTCAATATAATTGGTGTCTATTCAGCTTCTATCTCTTTTGTGGATGTCTGGTAGTATGGTATTCGTACAACAAAAGTTGGTGGTTATCAGTTTCGTGTTATCTGATTAGTGTCATCACCATTACATGCTAAGGTTAAAAATGAAAAGGCTATTGAATGAAGTATTTAATGAAGTTAGAATCCCATGTTTGTGTCATATAGTATTCAACTCTCTTTAATCTCTTAGTTAATGTTCTTTAGTATAATCTCTTAGTTAATTGTAGTTATAAACAACCTCAATTTGTTATTCATCTTAGCATTGGATGATAACCATACCATTGTTGCATAAATACATTGATTAAAATTAACCTAAACTAGTCCATGTGGGAATGAACTAGAATTTATTCTATATTACTTGCGATCGCGTATACTTGCGTGAATATTAGCACGTGTTTCAGCCCTAACAAGTTTTTGGCGCCGCTGCCGGGGACTTCGGTGTTAATTTTTAGTTTATGTGTTTGTCATCATTGGTCGTTAAAGTTCAATGACTCGGACATTGTTACTTACTAAATTCCTTGTCGTGTTTCAGGTACTCTAGCGAGCATGTATGCATACGCATTCTCGGTCTCGTAAAAGAATACTGGATCAAGCTGAGGAAGAAGTTGTAGTCGAGGAGAAAGTTGAAGAAGAGGTCTTAGTTTGAGAAAGAACAAGAGGTTCTTATTGCAATGAGAGAACCAGAAGCAAATCCAAAGGCTTTGATGAACTACTCTCAACCAAAGATCAATGATATTCAATCTAGCATTGTTCGACCAGCCATCTCGGCTAACACCTTTGAGATCAATTCGAGCACGATTCAGATGATACAGAACTCAGTTCAGTTTGGGGGTTCTCCGACAGAAAACCCCAACATGCACATCAGAGATTTCATCGAGATCTGCGACACTTTCAAGTTCAATGGAGTTCCTGAAGATGCTATTAAGTTGAGGCTTTTCCCATTTTCTCTACGGGATAAATCTAAGTGCCGGTTACATTCTCTACCACCAGGGTCTGTCACCAAATGTGAGGATCTTGCTCAAAAGTTCTTAACTAAATTCTTCCCTATGGCGAAGACTGCTGCAATTAGGAACGCACTTATTCAATTTGCTTAGTAATCTGGAGAATCTTTATGTGAGGCTTGGGATCGTTATAAGGAGATGCTTAGAAAGTGTCCTCACCATGGGATGCCTGACTAAATGATTATTAACTATTTCTTTAGTGGTTTGAATGTTACTTCTAGACCCATGCTTGATGCAACATCAGGAGGAGCATTGTGGACTAAAAGCTACGATGAAGCTTATGAATAGATTGAACAGATGGCTGTAAATGAATACCAGAATCCTACTTAGAGACTATCTCAGGGCAAGGTAGCATAAATTCTAGAGTTAGATATAGCTACTACTATAGCTGCTCAACTTAAGGCCTTGACGATGAAGGTGGATTTTTTGGCTAATTATGGAGTTAATCAGATCACTAGTGTCTGTGAGCTTTGTGTTGGTGCCCATGAGACGGAGTAGTGTGCTATTTCTAGTGAATCAGCTCAGTTTGTGAGCAACTTTCATAGGTCGCAACAACCTGTGCCAACCACCTATCATCCTAACAACCGCAATCATACTACCTTTAGTTGGAGCAACACTCAGAATACGATTCAGTAACCTTATCAGCAGTATCCAACCAAGCAGTACAACCCCCTGGTATTTAGCAACCGCAATATGCACCAAGGCAGCAACTCCAACTGCAACAGTCTAATGAAAAATCTGAATTGGAGGAGTTGAGGCTCATGTGCAAGAGCCAAGTGGTTTCTATCAAGACCTTGGAAAATTAAATTGAGCAAATTGCCAATGCCTTGCTAAATCGTCAACCTGGTATACTCCCTAATGACATTGAAGTTCCAGGAAAGAGAGAAGCTAAGGAGCAGGTGAAGATAATTATATTGAGGTCTAGGAAGGTTGTGAAACCCGAACACTCTCAATTCGGATGAAGAAGCTGTAACTGAAGAAAAAGTGCAGAAGGAAGCTGAAGTGGAAACAAGGAAGACTACTGTTAAACACACTCCTCCTAAGGGTAATACAGGGGAGAAACAGATCTATCCTCCACCTCCCTTTCCTAAGAAGTTTCTGGAGGTGTTCAAGAAACTTCATATCAACATACCTTTCGTTGAAACTCTTGAACAAATGCCTAGTTATGAAAATTTTATGAAAGGTATACTTTCTCAGAAAGTGAAGCTTGATGACTTAGAGACAGTTGCTCTCACGGAGGAATGCAGTGTTGTGTTGTAACAGAAGTTGCCTCTGAAGCTTAAAGATCCTGGAAGCTTCACTATTCCTTGCACCATTGGAAAAGTGTTATTTGACAAATGCTTATGTGACTTGGGAGCTAGCATCAATCTGATTCCCTTGTCAATTTTCAAGAAGTTGGACTTACCTGATCCAAAGCCTACTTATATGACCTTGCAGTTGGCCGATCGTTCTATTACATATCCACGAGGCATTGTGGAGGATGTCTTGGTCAAGGTGGTTAAACTCATCTTTCCTGTTGATTTTTATAATTCTTGATTTCAAGGAGGATAAGAAGATTCCCATAATCTTGGGAAGACCTTTCTTGGCTACAGGCTGAACCTTGGTAGATGTGCAGAAGAGTGAGCTCACCATGCAAGTTCTGGATTAGGATGTAACTTTTAATGTGTTCAATACCATGAAATTCCTTACGGAAAATGAGGATTTCTTAAAGGTGGAGTTGGTCGATTCTGTGGTTACTTCAGAACTTGATTAATTGCTAAGGTCTGATGCCTTAGAAAATGCCTTGTTGGAGAATTCAGATAGTGAAGATGATGAAGGTGATGAGCAGTTGCAATATTTGAATGCTTCTCCCTGGAAGCGGAAGATGGATATGCCTTTTGAATCTCTTGGAATGGAGGAACTAAATAAATCTCCAAAGTGCCTCAAGTCATCTATTGAGAAAGCTTCTACACTTGAGCTTAAACCATTGCCTGAACACTTAAAGTATGATTTTTTAGGTGACGCATCTACTTTGCCTGTTATTATTGCATCTGACCTTTCAAGTAGTGATGAGGAAAAACTCTTAAGAATTATGAGAGAGTTCAAATCGGAAATTGGATGGACGATGGCAGATATTAAGGGAATCAACCCTTCTTATTGCATGCATAAGATTCTGCTAGAGGAAGTTAGCAAGCCTACTATTGAGCAACAGAGACGACTTAATCCAATCATGAAAGAAGTGGTGAAGAAGGAAATTCTCAAGTGGCTGGATGCAAGGATCATCTATCACATTTCTAACAGTTCTTGGGTGAGTCCAGTTCAGTGTGTACCAAAGAAAGGAGGTATCACCGTAGTTGCTAATGAGAAGAATGAGCTCATTCCTACTCGAATAGTCATGAGGTGGAGAGTTTGCATGGATTATAGGAAGTTGAACAAGGCCACGAGAAAGGATCACTTCTCACTACCTTTTATTGATCAGATGCTTGACAGGTTGGCTGGGCATGAGTACTACTGTCTTCTGGATGGCTATTCAGGTTATAATCAGATTTGTATCGCTCCAGAAGATCAGGAAAAGACCACTTTCACTTGTCCATTTGGTACTTTCGCCTTTAAAAGAGTTTCTTTTAGTCTGTGTGGAGCACCGGCCACATTTCAGAGATGCATGATGGCTATTTTCTCTGACATGAATGGTCAGATTATGGAGGTGTTCATGGAAGACTTCTCTGTGTTTGGCGATTCAATTGATGAATGCTTGCAAAATCTTGGCCTTAAAAGGTGTGTTAAGACCAATTTGGTTCTCAACTGGAAGAAATATCACTTTATGGTGTGACATGGCATTATTCTTGGTCACAAGGTCTCTATTAAGGGTCTTGAGGTGGACAAAGCCAAGGTGGGGGTCATTGAAAATCTTCCTCCACCAATTTCTGTTAAGGGAGTTCGCAGCTTTCTTGGTCATGCGGGTTTCTATAGGCGGTTCATCAAGGACTTCTCAAAAATCTCTAAACCCTTGTGCAATCTTCTAGAAAAGGATGTCCCGTTCAAGTTTGATGACGAGTGCCTAGCCGCTTTTGAGTTCTTGAAGAAGAGTTTAATCACGGCACCGGTCATAACTGCACCTGATTGGAATGAACCTTTTAAGATGATGTGCGATGCAAGTGACTATGCAGTTGGATCAGTTCTTGGGCAGAGAAAGAAGAACATTTTTCATGTGGTCTACTATGCTAGTAAGACCCTCAATGGTGCTCAACTGAATTATACTACTACTGAGAAAGAACTTTTAGCCATTGTCTACGGTTTTGAGAAGTTTTGATCTTATTTTCTTGGGACGAAGGTGACAGTTTTCACTGATCACGCTGCAATTCGATATCTCGTCTCGAAGAAGGACTCGAAGCCTAGATTGATTAAATGGGTTCTTTTGTTTCAGGATTTTGAATTAGAGATCAAGGACAGAAAGGGTACTGAGAATCAAGTCGCTAATCATCTCTCTCGTTTGGAAGATCCAAGTGCAACTTCACAGGATAAGACATTGATAAATGAGTCTTTTCCCGATGAGCAGCTGTTTGGAGTACAAGAGGAAGAACTGTGGTTTGCAGACATTATAAACTACCTTGTGAGTAATATCATGCCTCTAGACTTGTCTTATGCTCAAAGGAAGAAGTTTCTTCATGAGGTGAAGTAGTACATGTGGGATGAGCCATATCTGTTTAGGCAAGGAGCTGACCAAATCATCGGGAGATGTATTCCGTACATCGAAACGGGGGGGGGGATCTTGCGATACTGTCATTAGACTGTTTATGGAGGCCACTATGGTGGAGAGAAGACAGCAGCTCGTGTCCTTCAAGCGGGATTCTTCTGGCCTACATTGTTTAAGGATGCGCATCACTTTGTTTTGAAATGTGATTGATGCCAGCGTGTGGGTAATATGTCCAAGAGGGATGAGATGCCTCTTAATGTGCTTCTCGAGGTTGAAGTCTTCGATGTTTGGGGAATCGACTTAATGGGGTCATTTATCTCATCTTGCAATAATTAGTATATCTTATTGGCGGTCAATTATGTGTCAAAATGGGTGGAAGTCAAGGCTTTGCCAATAAATGATGCAAAGTTAGTGCTTAATTTTCTTTATAAGCAGATATTCACACGATTTGGGACTCCAAGAGTCATAATCAGTGATGAGGGATCGCATTTCTGCAATCGCAAGTTCACTACCATGATGCAAAGGTATAATGTGAATTATCGCATTGCTACAGCCTACCATCCTCAGACTAATGATCAATCAGAGGTGTCTAATTGAGAGATCAAGCGTATTTTAGAGAAAGTTGTGTGTTCATCAAAAAAGGATTGGTCTTTGAAGCTTGATGAAACTGTTTGGGCATATAGAACAACATACAAGACTCTGTTAGGAATGTCGTCATTTCAGTTGGTTTATGGTAAGGTGTGTCATTTTCCTGTGGAGCTCGAGCATAAAGCATATTGGGCTTTGAAGAAGTTGAACCTTGATTTGGATGCGGCTGGTAAGAAAAGAATGCTTCATGTTGTGCAAGACATGCCTGTATCATAACAAGACTAAGTCATATTGACAACCCTAAGATTAGTTGTATTGTAATCTTAATCTGTAATTTATACTTGTAACACTTAATGTCTGTAAAATGTAAATGGAGCAGACTGGAGTATTTTTCCCTAAATAGTGTCAAGCCTAAGAATTCTATCTGGAAGAAGATCAAGAAGGTCATGCCTCAGAAGAATTATGAAGAAGCTTGGAGTTGAATAATTCTGTTTGGTGAAAAACATTCTAAGTCAAGATCTCTACAAGTCAGAGAATTAGTGTTATAGAGAAGTCATTCAAGAACTCAGAAAGACCTATTGAGAACTCAGGAATTGTCTATCGAGAACTCAGGAAATGCTATTGGAGATATCGATAAGTCAGATACCCATTTGAGAACTCAGAGATATCGATAAGTATACATTCATTAGAGAACTCTGAGTTATCGATAAGCCAAAGTTCATTAGAGAACTCTGAGTTATCAATAAGCCAAAGTCCATTAGAGAACTCTGAGTTATCGATAAACCAAAATTCACTAGAGAACTCAGAGTTATTGATAAGTCAAGTCAACAATGAAGTTTCAGAGATATCGACAAGCCAACATGCCTATCGAGATGTCGAGTTCTCTACAGCTTAATTGGAGATCTCGAAGTGAAGAAATTTCTCTAAGTACAGAATTGCGGAATAGTTCAATATCCAAGGTTGCAAATCAACAAACAATTCACACAGCTGGATTGACAAGTCTACAAAAAGCAGCTTGAGAGATGTATAAGATTAATGGTGAAGATTAACTGACAAAGGAGGATCAACCAATATACAGTGGATGAAGATATGCTAATCTAGATATGGAAATCTCACTTTTCCCTTAAATAGAAGTGATTAGTGACAGGTTAGAAAAATGATTAGCACTTCTTATTGTTCACTATGTAAACCAAAGTTAACTATCATATAAAGTTAACTGAGGTCCTTTGTTTAAGATAGGACTGAATAGATTAGAAATTGTATTATCTCTCAAGAAAGAAGCTAAGTTCTAAACCAAGAACTTAGAGATTTTGTAGAAAAACACTGCTTGATTTTTAATATAAAATTAAGTGAGTTTTGAAGATCTTTGTTTTACATATTTGCATTGTTATTTATGTTTAACATCTATTCTACAAAATCATTGATAACAACCAACTGTTAAACCCAAAGTCGATCAAAAAGTAAACATTTAAGCCAAAACACATTCACCCCCCCCCCCCCGTGTTATATTCATATCTAACAAGTGGTATCAGAGCAAAATCTGAAAGTAAACAGATTAGATCTTGGAAAAATGAATACATAGAAAATCAGTAGTATCAAGATTCCGCCCTTTGATAAGGCCAACTACACTTTATGGAAAAAGAAAATATTGTTGTTTATAAGAATGGCCAATCACCTTTACATTCAGATCCTCAAGAATGGGCCCTTCACTCCTATGGTTAGAGTTGAGGAAACCACAGATGGAGACATGGTTATTCCAGCTCATTATGCTCCCAAGGATGCCTCTGAGTATACTGAAACTGAAAGAGAGAAAGTTTCCCTATACAGTGCTTTGCAACTGATACTAATTGAGTTACTTGATAATGTAATGTATAATAACATTGTCAATTGTGACACTGCTAAACAGATCTGGGAAAAGATTGAGATACTCTGTGAAGGAACTGAGGAGGTTAGGTCAAATCAAAGAAGGATATTGATTTCTCAGTATGAGGGTTTTATGGCTAAACCAAAGGAAGGTATTACTGATGTGTTTGAAAGGTTTAATAAGCTGATAAATGACTTGCAGCTTCATTAATAAATTTTATGATGTTGAAGAAGTGAATTTGAAGTTCTTGCTTACTCTCCCTCATCATTTGGAACAAAAGATCTCTGCAATCAGAGAAGGAAGGGATTTGAGTAGAATCACACTGGAAGTGCTTTATGGGGTTCTAAAAACTTATGAACCTGAAATGATTCAAAAGAAATCATTAAGGGCTGGTCAAGGATATGTAATGGATGGCTCAAGTGCACTGATTGTGAATGATGGCCAGACCTCTAATGATGAGCAAAGATCCCAAACTCCAGTAATTTCTACAAGTGAGAAAAGAGTCAATGACACTAAAGAGCAAGTCATACTGGAATTGGATGAAGAAGATTAGTTCTACACTCTTGATGAGCTTGATGAGCTAGACAAATCAATGGCTTACTTGGCTAGAAAATTCTCTAACATTAGAGTGAAGAAACCAAGATTTTTCAAGAGCAAATGACAGTCCTTCAACAAAGACAGCAGCTGGAAAGGATAAGGGAAGTACACTCCTGATAGCAAAATTGGCTACAAAACTGGATCTGTTGATAGATCAAACATAAGGTGCTTTAACTGTGATGAGTTGGGCCATTTTGCTACAGAATGTAGGAAACCCAAGAAGGCAAAGAAAGACAAAGCCTATCTTGAATTGGAAGCAAAGTATGATGCTCTTCTAAAGAAGCAACAAGGGAAAGCTTATATTGCCGAGGGCGAAAGCTGGGATGATTCAGATAATGATGAAGATGAAGAAGTTAGAAACTATGCACTCATGGCCTTGGAGCAAGGAGATTCTTCATCATCTAAATCACAGGTACCAACTCTTACCATAATTGATTTAAATGTGAGTCAATATAAGGAAACTGTTGAAAAGATGAGCACAGAAATGTTCCACATTCATACAAGCATGGTTGCTGCAAATGAGGAAGTTAGCAGATTGAAAAAGATCAATGAAAAACTCGAGAGTGAAAATAAGAGACTGAATTATTGCTGGTTGAGCTTGATGCTGCTAAGCAAGAAAGTGCATACTTAAAGAACAAATTAAAGTGTGCAAGTGAAATTGAAGTAGTATTGAGAGAAAGGCTGGAGAAGAATGAAGTGAAGCTGAAATCCTTCAAAAATGTTTCTGAGTTGATTGGTCAATATCATGAAAAGAACAAGTCATGTGCAAACATTGCCATTGGTCTTAATTATGAGGGTTTGAACAACAAAAAGAAGTCTGTCAGTGACAAAGGAAAATCAACTGAAACAAAAGCAATAATTTTGCTTATGTTGCAGATGCTCCTAGAAAGATGTGTGAGAATTGTAGATCAATGAATCACCTAACTCACCTTTATAAAAAGATTGTTAGCAATCCACCTGAAGGAGTCTGCAAGTACAATGAAGCTAAGGCTAATGATCCTTATTCATTCTGTGACAAGTTTGACTGCATTCCCTGCAACATGAAAGTGATGAAGAGTTATCATAAATTGAGAATTGATCTCATAGAATCAAAAGTTGGTTCTATATCTGAAATGGAAAATGCTCAACAGTCTATGAATTTCATTTTATCTGAAAATTCTCATTCTACTTCTGCAAAATCAGTTAATAAGAAGAAAGTGCCCAACACAGCTTGGGTAGCTAAACACACTTAATCCTCATTGCGTGTAGGGCAAAGGAAAGAAGGTCATATAGATCATTGATAGTGGATATTCTAGGCATATGATAGGTGATAAGGCCCTGCTATCACAATTTGAGGAGATGGCTGGCCTTTTGGTGACCTTTGGAGACAACATCAAAGGATTCACAATGGGATATGGCAAGATTGTTTCTGGAAATGTTGTCATTGAAGATGTAGCACTAGTTACTGGATTAGAAGTAAATCTTCTAAGTGTTAGTCAATTTGCAGACAGAGGTTTTCAAGTTGTTTTCAACAAAGAAGATTGTGCTTTTATTGGCAAAAAGACTGGTGAAATTGCTCTTAAAGGAGTAAGAAAGGGAAGCTTGTTTGTTGCAGACTTAGACTCAATAAATAAAGATGGAGTGTGTTGTTTCTACATCAAGGCATCAGAAGAGCAAAGCAAATTGTGGCATAAGAAGCTATCTCACTTGAATTTCAAAGCAATCAACACCTTAGTCAAGAAGGAGCTTGTGAGAGACATGCCCAGTCTGGAATTTGCTCAACTGGAAGTTTGTGAAGCTTATCAGAAAGGAAAAATGAAAAGATCAAGTCACAAGTCAAAATCTGTGAATTTATATAAGTGCACCTCTGCAACTTATTCACATGGACTTGTTTGGGTCAGTAAATGTCTTGTTCATTTCAAGGAACAAATATGCCCTTGTCATGGTTGATGATTTTTCAAGATACACTTGGGTTGAGTTCATGTACTCTAAAGATGAAACTCCAAACATTATAATTGAGCAAATCAAGAAAATTGAGAAGCAAGCTGAAGGAAAAGTTAGTGTGAAAAGATTGAGGAGTGATAATGGAACAGAATTCAGAAACTCAACATTAAGTGAATTCTGCAAAAGCAAAGGCATTGTTCAAGAATTTTCAGCAGCTAGAACACTTCAACAGAATGGAGTAGTTGAGAGGAAAAATAGAACATTGGTTGAAGCTGCCAGAACCTTGCTAGAAGATGCTCAGTTGCCAACTAGTTTTTGGGAATAGGCTGTTAATACTGCATGCTACACTCAAAACAGATATCTCATCAATAAAGCTCATGGAAAATAACCTTACTCAATCATGTCTAACAGGAAGCCTACAGTGAAGCATCTACATGTGTTTGGAAGCAAGTGTTATATTCTAAAAGACAACTCTGAATATGTGGGAAAATTTGACTCTAAAGTTTTTGAAGCAATTTTTCTGGGATATTCATTGGAAAGAACAGCCTACAAAGTTTATGTGATTGATCAAAAGAAAATTATGGAAAGCACAGATGTGACTTTTGATGATGACAAGTGTCCAGGCTTGGAATGCCTTGATGTAAATGATGCTGAAGCCCTTGCATTTGAGAATCTAACCATTGATAGTGATTTTGATGAGGAAGATGAAGTTGTGGCACAACAAATGACAAATGAAGAGACCTCTGAACAAAATCATGGGAATGAAAGCTCTCTTCAGACACCTGAATTTGATGGCACAAACTCAGGGGGGGAGAAGGAGAGAATGGAAATGACAGTCATGGTAATACTGAAGAAAATAAAGAAGGCACTAGTCAACAGACACACACTAGAAAGTGGGATAGGAGTCATACAGTAGAAGCTATTATTGGTGATCCCTCAGCTGGTGTGAGAACTAGAAGTGCAACTGTTAATAAATGCCTACATGCATGTTTTCTATCTCAAGTAGAGCCCAAGAAAACTGAAGAAGCCCTATTGGATCCTGATTGGATATGTGCTATGCAGGAGGAGCTTAATCAGTTTGAGAGAAATAAAGTTTGGAAATTAGTCCCTGCACCAAAGAACAGAAGCATAACTGGAACTAAGTTGGTGTACAGGAACAAAATGGATGAAAATGGAATTGTTACTAGAAACAAAGCAAGGCTGGTTGCTAAAGGCTACTCACAAGAAGAGGGAATTGACTATGATGAGACTTTTGCTTCTGTTGCAAGACTAGAAGCAATAAGAATTTTTCTGGCATTTGCTGCACACTCAAATTTCAAGGTGTATCAAATGGATGTCAAGAGTGCTTTTCTTAATGGTGAACTAGAAGAAGAAGTTTATGTGCAACAGCCACCTGGCTTTGAAGATCCAGAATTTCCTAACTTTGTTTACAAATTACTCAAGGCTCTATATGGATTGAAACAAGCACCTAGAGCCTAGTATGACACACTGTCAGAATTTCTACTCAAACATGGTTTTACCAGAGGTACTATTGATAAGACTCTCTTCTACAAGAAGCATGGTGAAGCTATGATCCTAGTTCAAATCTATGTGGATGATATCATCTTTGGATATATAAATGAAAAGCTTTGTCAAAGATTCTCTAGGCTAATGCAGAGTGAGTATGAAATGAGCATGATGGGAGAATTGAGTTACTTCCTTGGCCTTCAAGTTAGTCAAAGAAGTGATGGTATTTTCATCAGCCAAACCAAATATGTGAATGACTTATTGAAGAAATTTGGTACGGTGGATAGCTCACCTGCATTTACACCAATGTCTACTGCAACCAAGTTGGATGAAGACAAGAAAGGCAAGAGTGTGGATATTTCAAGCTACAGAGGGATGATTGGATCATTGCTTTATTTGACTGTTAGTAGACCAGACATCATGTTTGCTACTTGTCTATGTGCTAGATTTCAAGCCAATCCAAAGGAATCACATTTGATGGTTGCGAAAAGGATTTTCAGATACTTAAAGGGAACTCCAAACTTGGGATTATAGTATCCTAAGGGAACTGGTTTTGAAGCTATTGGATACACAGATGCAGATTTTGCTGGATGCAGGGTTGATAGGAAAAGTACTAGTGGAAGCTGTCAATTTCTTGGTCAAAAACTTGTATCCTGGTATAGTAAGAAACAACAATCTGTGTCAACTTCCACAGCTGAGGCTGAATATATAGCTGCTGGAAGTTGTTGTGCTCAGGTGCTTTGGATTAGAAATCAACTAATGGACTATGGTCTAGTGTTACATAAAATTCCTATTATGTGTGACAATACTAGTGCCATATCTATAGTAGCTAATCCAGTTAATCATTCTAGAATAAAGCACATTGATATTAGGTACCATTTTATCAGGGAACATGCTGCAAATGGTACCATTGAGCTCATTTTTGTTCCAACAAAGAAACAATTAGCTGACATTTTTATTAAACCTTTGGATGAAGCAACCTTCACTAGACTTGTGAGTGAAATTGGAATGCTCAATTCTTCATCCTAAGGCAAGAACTCAGCTAATGTGTTGCATCAGATTAATTTCTAATAAATCAACCTAGTTTGATTTAATTGGAAATTAACTGAAATATGAATTATAAATATTTCAGAATCTCTGTATATTTTTTTAAAAATAACTCAAAAATTAACTTAGAATATTTCAAATTCTAATTAAACTGCATAGTTATAATTTACATCTTAAATGTGTAAAATTAACACAAGGCAGAATAACAGTACTCAAAGGTATAGAGAACTGAGTTCTCGATAAGTCAAAATGACTTATCGACAAGTCATTTTAGAGTTCTCGAGTGAGTCCTCGATAAGTCTATTTACAGACTTCTCGAATGACTTCTCGATAAGCTCTATTATGACTTATCGATAAGACCATGTAGAGTTCTCTAATAGTGTTAATTCACAGAGTTCTCGACAAGGATATTTTGAGACTTATCAATAACTCAGAACTAAAATAATTTAATTCAATGAATTATTTTAGACAAATACTTTTGGAAAATTTATTCTGATTTCAATTTGATTCAATTCAAATAAATTAAAATCATTTTTAGTCCATTTTCGGACAAACTGGGCATTTATCAGAGTTCTCGATAAATCATTTCTTATTTCTCGAAAAGAATTAATAAAATGACTTATCGAATGTACCTTTTTCAAATTCAAAATTACTTCTCGATAAGTTTAATATCAAACGTTTATTTGACTTCTCGATAAGTATTTTACTTTTTCTATAAATACCCAGACTTCTCGATACATACACTGTACTTACACTTTTTCGAGATCTCAAGTGACCTAGCTTTCAGACAAAAGGCGATTTCTCTCTCGTTTTTGCTCCTTTCTCAAAACGTTTTCTTACCCACTACTTTTAAACACTAAAATGGCACAAAACATTGTAAGAGCTATCATTCCAGAGAAGGGAACCAACTTTATTGCTTTTCTTGATGTTAACCAAGCCCCTGATAGTTTCAAGGGGTTTGTGAAGTTTCTTTCTGAATCCTATATTGCAGGTGCTTTAACTGCAAGTCATGTGCTGTATTTGGACGTTCTTCATGAATTTTGGATATCAGCTATAACTAGGACAGTTGTTCTAGAGAATGTCACTTCTATGGTGGTCACCTGCACAATTGGAGGCCAAGAAATTGAGTTTTCAGCTGCTGATGTGAATACAGCCCTGGGATTGCCAACTGAGAACTATGGAGCGATGCCAACTACAGATGAGCTGAGTGAATTCATGGACTTCATCAACTACAGTGGCTTAATCAACTTGGCAAGCCTGAACAGGACAAACCTTAGGAAGGAATGGTCCTTTGTGTTTGATTCTGTAGTGAGGGCTTTCACCTGCAGAAAAATTGGCTTTGACAACATCTCAAGTGTGGTGCAGAAGCTGGTGTTCTCAATAGCTCACAACAGGCATCTAAATGTTGGGGCTCTAATTCTGGAGGAGCTGGCTACCAGGCTTACTATGCCTTTGAAGAATAGAAGTAAAGAAATCTTTTTGCCAAGGTTTATTATGTCTACTTTAGCTCATAAAGTAAATGACATACATTTGTTAGCTGGTATTGATAGTAGTAGAATTGGCAATTGTAAGCAAGTGTCCAAAATAATATTTGGCTCACTTACTACAAAGAATAAGGTGAGTGTAAGTCTTAGAATCACTCCATTTATGTTGGAGAGATCCAGGTTTTATCCTTACCCTAAGCCAGACATGAGGCCTCCTCAATTTTCTAGTTCAGCAATGGTTCCTGAGCCTGTGGAAGTACAAACACAGGCACACCAACAGGGACATTCCAAAGCTGCAGCCCCTTCTTCTAAACCACTAGATGTTAGCAAACCAACCACTTTAGTCTCTCAAAAGACTGAAGTGAGTAAAAAGAAGAGAAAGGAACCAACCCTTGCTGTTGTAAATGAGAGTGAAACAGTTCAAACTGAACTAGAGTCACCCTTGGTCAAGAGACCAAAGAAGAGTAAGATACTTGAGTTGACCACTCAAAATACCTCCGTGTCCTCCCAAAAGGGCACAGTTGAACAAATGGGGAGTAAACAGTTACTAGATGCATCTTCTCAACAGGGTGTATCTATTGAAAAAAGAATTCACCCCAATGCATTATGTACTGAGTCAGCACAACCTGCACCTAGAGTGTATGGTAGAAGAAATAAGGATGGCACATACATTGAGGGCACATCATTTGAAGCTCCCTCATCCATTTAGGGGGAGCTGACAACACTCACAACTGAGCAAACTTCTCTAATCTATCAAATTTCTTCATCATATAGAGCACTTGAATCTAATTCTCAAGTGCACCAACACTCAAGTGACATGGTTCATGAAACTGTGATGACCACCCAGAACCAACATCTAGATGGTGAGAGGCTACCAGCTGGGGTAGACCTTGATGACACCATGAAAAATATGGGGGTTTAATCAGTTTTTACTGAAGACCCCATGGTCACTCTTGCACCTTCATGTGCACAATCATCTTCAAAGATGAATAGGTTTGAGGGTAGTACTCTTGAGGGAGAGCTATCTAAAACCTCTCCAATTCAATTGGAGGTTCCTCTAGAAGGAACAACTCCCCTCAAAACCCTAGCTGAAATTGCCTTGGCAGTTGAAGCTAGTGAAAGAGATGTGTCCTAAGTCCAATCATGTATGATGATTTAGGAATAACTTTTATGTAATCTATTTTGATTTCATTGATATTAATAAAAGACTTGTTTTGGTTTTATTGTGGGCTTTATCTATTTAAGTGTTTAAATAAGATATATCATAGTTTAGAGTAAAGCTTTTTATGGATTATGATGAGATCATAATAATGAGACCTAAAAGATGATAACTCTAAACTTAAATATTTCCTAGTCGTAGGATTACTAACTGGTAATTAGTAATCTGCAAAGATCGGTACATACTATGCTTGCTTCATTATGAAGGATGTCTGTTCTCATAGACATTTGTGTGGTGACACTATAGCTAGTATGTAGGTGCTTATTATAGAATAAGTTCACTGAACATGACTCACACAGCTGAACAACTGATAGAGTTCACTCACGTGTCAGCAGTTATTCACATAGTGATAGTTGTACAAGTATCCTTAGACTTGAGGTCATCATAGTCATCTTGTGTACACTGAACTATGCTTTGGTTTAGTTCTTAGTCTCCAGGGACAATTATAAGGGCTCTAATGGGTATAGGAATTTGTACACGAAGATAGTGTATGATCAATAAAGGATCTACCCCTTCCAGTGTAGGAAGAGAATGTTCAATGCTGATCCACTTATGCTAGTTCAGGAATCTCTGGCCAGAGTGAATGAAATTAGAAAGGAGTTTCTAATTTACATTAAATAGAACTAAGCATAGTGAATGGGAAAACAAATGATTAAATAAGATAGGCTTGACACAAGTTCCATGCCTTGTATTTAATCGTGACATTACAGGGTAGAATGAATTGATTGTACGGTAGCTACTCACTGAATAGGTTCTTGGTATTCTAAGCAGTGAATTCGTATTATCCGGATAGTCGCGATATGCTGAGAAGTATCCCTCACGATGTAGAATAAATATGATTAATTTATTAATTAATCATATTTAATAAATTAGAGAATTTATATAAATAATGATAAAATAGTTTTATTATTATTTATTTCTACTACCGGCTTAATATTGAACCTACAGGGTCACACCATAAAAGAGAATGATTTAATGGTGGAGGAATTAATTAATAATGGCTGGTAATTATTTATTTGTGAAATAAATAATTAATTAGCATATTTATTAATTGATTAAATGAGATTTAATTAATTTTTAATATTATTAATTAAGAATTTAATTTTGGAAATTAAATCAAGTGAGAGAATTATTTTTCTAAAGTGTTTAGATTAGGGATTAATGATTAAAAGGTATTTTAATTATTAGTTAATTGGTTAATAAGAATAATCAATTAAAGGGTTAATAATAATAATATTTTATGGAAAATTTTCAGCTGAAAATTTTGTTTATAAATATACTATTATAAACCATATTTGCCTCAACTCAAATAATTAACCCTAATTCTAAAGTAGAACACGAGGGAGGCAACTGATTCTCTCAACCTCTTCCTCCTCCATTACATCATTTTCTTGGTGGATACCGGTGGAGTGCTTCACACTTGAGGAGCAGCTGCTCAGGATCTCCGCTCTTGGTTCTTGGATCGCCATTAAAGACCTCCATCTTTCCATTAATGTAAAGCTTCTTAAGGTAAACATACTGAACTACGAATTAAATATTATTTTTCGCATGGATCCTGTGGAGGGTTTCAGTTTTTATAAGATTTAAATTTACGTTTTCGTTGTGTTTATGTGCTAAAACCCCTTTAATGGCATCAGAGCTACTTGCGAAAAGTTTTTAATTCATTTCTGTGTTTAACTATTTTCGATATATGAGCATGTACGTGATTCGCCATGATTTGATCTTGATATAATATGCTTATATATGTATGGTTTTGAATATATGATATTCATGTGAGTTGTATAATCATAATATGATTATGTAATCTGTATATATACTGATATATACATGATTTATGTTTGTTCTAATTATGAGAATCATATTAGATACGGATTCTGAATTGGCTGCTGCAGATTTGCTGAAATCTGGATCTGGTGTCCGATTTACGCAAACGAATACCCTATTCCATAGGTAAACGAGCGTCTGAACAAAACTGATAGCAAAAGCTATCAACGACTCATCTGTAAGGCATTTGACGTCATTTACTGCCCGTAAACAGTGATTCTTGTTTTTCTGATTTGATTCTGATTTTTCTGATTTTTGTCATATTTTTTTTATGATTAGATCATGGATAATATGATATGTTAATATCAGATTATGTGTTTTAACATTTTTTTATGTGTTGTATGAGCATGGTGGATGGTTATGGCCTTTCGACCTTAGTGTAATGGTTTTGGTTTTGATTTTAAATATGACTTGCATGTCGTCAATCTTTGTAATCATAAATCTCGAATGTAACTCGAGTTATTCTTGTAAGTTCATTAGATTAGTTTTACTTTCAATCTATGTAATGTAATTGAAGACTCAAGAAGGCTATCCAATGGAGGTGATACAAAGAAGAAGACGAGGCATACAAGAAGTCTAAACAAAGAAGACGACTTATGTAATAAGTAGTTGTATTTATTTCCATCGCCATATTAGATTATCCTTGATCTTTATCATGAGCTTGATAAAGATCACATAGGATGGGGCCATAACCAAACACATTTACTTTATTGCACTTTACATTTACTTGTTTATTTAATTTTATATATGAGATATATGCCTATGTTTACCATGCGATGACAGATTTAGGTGAACTTAAATCAATATAAGGCGTGCTCTAGAAAATCTAGAATAGGAATCGTTTCTTACCTTAACAATAATATTATGAATACAATGATGAGATTCTTGTGTTTATGAAACACGTAATTAAATATGAATTTTCAATATTGAGAGAAAGGATGATTCTGTCAATAACAAATTTCTATTTGTAAGAAAGGGTTATTAAGTGACGCCTCTTGACAATGCTCCACCCGATCTGGGAATCATCTGATTATCGATTATTGATTTGAAATATTTAATTTAAAAGGAAGAATCTCTTTATAATATGATTATGATTGTAACGTAATATAATCCCTCTAAAATTAAATAATATCAAGTAGTAATTGGCCAATGACACAACGGGCTTGTGTCGGTCATAGCCTTCCAACATGGTAGAAAGTGGTTCTTATTTTTAAATCATTGTCGTTTCATGCTACAGCCGAGGGCTTTGATTTTGAAATAAGAAATACTTGTCTATTACATAGAGATGTGTACATTGAATTAGAATCTAAAGGTCGTTACGTGCTACAGCCGTGGGCCGTTGGAGACTAATTCAATTGTACGAAATGTTGGGTTAGACTTGACTTAGAATATTGAGTTTGTCGTGCTACAGCCGTGACTCAATTATTCAAGAGGCTAAAGTTTTATTAGGGAATAACATAAGATGTAATTGACAAGAGTTGTCTGCCTATTGAACATCACATGACGTTTCGTGCTATAGCCGAGGTTGTTTGATGGAATGTAGGATCCCTATTCTCACTAGCATTATGAATGCTTAATTTTCACTTAGGGGGTTGAATAAATTAGATAAACTAGTGGGAGACACTTATGAATAAAGACTCGATTCATATAGTGTCTTGAAATGAAATTGAATATTTGCTAAGTGTTGTTATGTGTTCATCATTTACAGATTTACTATATTCGTTATGTCTTCTGCACTATCACTCCGGAGTATACTAAATGCTCAGAAGTTGACTGGTCCTAATTTTGCTGACTGGCTTCGAAACTTGAGAATTGTTCTCAGGGTTGAGAAGCTGGAATATGTGCTTGACTCACCTAAGCCTACTGAACCTGCTAGCGATGCACATAATGATGAACATGTTGTGTATTGTAAGTGGATAGATGATGCAAATGTTGCTCAATGCATCATGCTAGCTTCCATGAACATTGAGCTACAGAAGCAACATGAGCATATGGATGCTCACACTATCCTTATGCATCTACAAGAGTTGTATGATGTGGCAGGGAGGATAGCTCGATATGAGATATCGAAGGAACTATTCGGTTGTAGGATGTCTGAGGGATCATCTGTGAATGACCATGTACTTAAGATGATCAATTTGATTGAACGTCTTGGACAACTTGGTTTTGCCATGGATGGGGAACTGAGCCAAGACTTGGTCTTGCAATCACTTCCGAGTTCGTTCTCGCAGTTTGTTGTGAACTTTCACATGAATAAGCTGGATGTCAGCCTGCCTAAACTCTACATATGTTGAAGACTGCGGAATCAAATTTTCCCCCTAAGAAGAGTTTTGTTCTTCTAATTGGTGAAGGTTCCAATCCTAAGAAAAGGAAGAAGAACCCTTTCAAGAAGAAGAAAGTAGGTGAGAAAAATCCGGTTCCACCAAAAGCTGAAGACCCCAAGAGCAAAGTTGTTTGCTTTCACTGTAACAAAGTGGGGCACAGGAAGAGGAACTGCAAGGTTTACCTTGCAGAATTGAAGAAGAAGAAGGGTAGTGAGACTACCGCTTCTGATTCAGGTATGTTCATGATCGAAGTTAATATGTCACTAAGTCAAATTTCTACTTGGGTATTCGATACCGCCTGTGGTTCTTGTGGCGCCCTCCAAACCCTGGTCAGAAGTTTGGGGTCCACACACACACCTTATTAATAACCTGCTTATAACAATGATAAAGATAATAATAATATGTAGTGTAGTATTTAGCAAAAAAAAAATAAAAAATAATATGCAGTGACCCTACTTACCAACTACCACGGACCGCAACAGGTTAAAGTATGCACACAAGCCAAACACACCTACTTATATTACAAACATTCAAATCCCAACTATTCCAAACTCAGAACTGAGTATTAAACATATTACAAACTCAAATTATCCCAAAAGAAGCCTACTAGCTTAGCTCGATCAACCTGAACCCCTAGCTCTCGCGCTGGACTGGGGATCCTCGGTACCAACCGGTTCCTTCTTAACTGGAAAAGAACATAAACAATATCGCACAAATGAGCTAACTAGCTCAGCAAGTCACAATGATAAAACTGAGAATAATGATCATCAGGTAAATATGGTTATGATATCAAGGGAACAATGGATTATGATTTAGAATTGGATATTATATTTACATGTTAAAAACCAAGGTTAGGCTACTGATCAGTCACGCACTAACCCCGAGCAAAGCACACAGCACTGCTCTAACTACTGGATCCAAGGCACACATTGGCCTAACTTGACCATTATATGGTCTGACCACGAATCTGGTCCACAATTTTATAAAAACAATCCAATTCTACCATAATAACAGAATAAGCAGTAATAAACAATAAACATGATCATTAACAATATTGGACATTCAATAATGAAAATGGTTTCAATCTGTATAAAGATCCATATGGCATTTCCAAAGCTTGGCTGTTAGGTAATGAAAGAATTGGATAACAAAGGAATCAACATTTCAAGGTTCCAAAATTTGGTCTTTCAAAGCATAAGATACAATGGTTTAATTGTGTAAGCAATCTGGTTCAGTGTTTGATATTTATTTTGTATGTATTTGTGGAGTAGTATCGTATATTTGAGGTTCATATTTGGGTATACAACAATTGAAGGTCTAAAAAGAATCAGGTTTACGGCTCAAGATCAATAACTGGAATCAAGGTTTAGGGTTCAGTGCTTCAAAGCACTTGCAATATAAAAACAGGAATATCAATCACTACAATATCTCGAGAAAGTTCAAAACACTTGCCTGGTACTAGCTTAGTACACTGCACTTGCTCTTAATCACCAAGGTTTTACTCCTTGACTATCTGTTTTCCTTTCCTACGCCTTGCCTCTTCTGCTCACATATCATAAACATCTATCAATAATTAACTCATACGATTCTATTCGACACATACTTCTATCTACCCTTCGTTTCACCCAAATCCGATTAACGGATTGAAAGTTACGCAATAAACAAGTAAATATCGAATACATAGACCGACAGTCCACCAATAAGTCACATATAACACATAGCACATCACATAATCAATAATCTATTATTTATAAATAAATCTCGGGTCATAAACAAGCTTTCTGGTATTTAAAATGATTTTTAAAACATTTTTTGGAATTAAAACGGGTCGTTGGATCAATTTCAAAATAATAAACAGGGTTCGGTTGGCCAATTCTGGCTTCAAAACAATTTCATAATAATTATCGAGCCTTGAAAACAATTTAAAATAATATTTTAAAGCTCGAAACTATTTTTCGAAATTTTTAAATCATTTTTAAATAATTAAATCTAATTAAATAATTAATTAAAATCAATTAATCAATTAATTTTTGAATTAATTGATCAATTAATCGATTAAAAATTAACTGAAATTAATTAACTAATTAATTCATATTTATTTTTGAATTAAAATAATTTTTGGAATTAAAATAATAATTTTTTGGAATTTTCAAAAATTAAAATCAAATTTTTATAATAAAATAAATAGGAAATATGATTTTTGAATAATTTTAAAACAGGAATCCTATTTTTGAAAACTCTGAAAAGTTCAGGGACTGAACTTCATCGTTTTAAAAAAATAAGGTACTAAACTGCAATTTTGACAAGGTCGCCGGGAAAACGTCGGGGGTGGCCGGAGAACACGTTCCCGGCATCCTCACCCCACCACAAGCTCCAGATCACATCTACAGACAACCAGGAATCGATTCATGCAATCAAAACATATCAATAACCCCAGACTTTGCCGGAAATTGGCCAAGCACTTCGCCGGTTTCCGGCGAAACATCAAAAACTTAAAAAGACAACTCCCTACGATTCAAGCATCCTCTGTTAACGAGCTATATACCAATCGATTGCAAATTTCATAAGGAACATAATCCACTATAAATCAACAGCTAATAACCCTTAAATCAAAAAGCCCCAAATTTCAATTGAAAATATTCATACGGGTTATAAATCCTAATTTTAAAATTCGAGAATTAAACCCACTTTTGAGCATGTTATTGAACTCTAAATCAGACGTATGACATATGAAAATCATCAGGAAAACAAGCTATACAACATGCAATCATCAAATCACACAAACAATCATCCGAACAAAAATTCATATTTTTAATAAAAATAATTCGAAAATAATTAAATTTTCAGAAAATAAACCTTGATTTCTGCAGTGATTTGGAACACAGAATCTGATAGAACACCTCAAGACCTTTGGATTTAGTACTCGAGCTTTGAAAACAGAGATCAATAACACCTTCCTTTTGCTGTTTGATTCTTGGAAGATTATATGAATATAGGGTTTTCCTCTGGAAAATTATATAATTATCTGTCTACAAATGATTTTGATATGAAATAAAATACGAGAAAAAGGCTATTTATAATTACGGAAAATTAGTATCCCGTTGGATCATTCCGGATATAAAACGGTACATTTATTTATAAAAACTGATCCAACCGGTATCGGTTTTCGGGACAGTTATCCAAATTAGTACAATTT
The DNA here is from genome assembly GCF_009905375.1 of Apium graveolens. Classification (NCBI taxonomy): domain Eukaryota; kingdom Viridiplantae; phylum Streptophyta; class Magnoliopsida; order Apiales; family Apiaceae; genus Apium; species Apium graveolens. Next base: position 82,224,725 of record NC_133648.1, on the reverse strand, counting down.
GTACTGCGGTCTTGGTCTCAGCGCCTGGTTACACGTACTACGAGGTGATAATTGGGATAGTTTAATAAAAAGCTCCCGTTTATCGAAAATACGAGTTTTATTGATTTACCGAAACGAATATTGTATCGAAAATGTTGCGCCGGACCCGCGCAGGACAAACCGTATGCCGGATCGAGAAAGTCGAAACATGGAATATGCTCGGAATATTACAATTAGCTTAGGAAGGAGTTCTCGGAAGAGTTTCGGGTTCCAAAAACGTAACAACGGATGACGTCGGTTGGTTCCCATTTTTATAAAATAGATTTTAAATACTCGGAAAAAGATTTTATAAATTTCATATGATCCTTATAAATTAATAAATCAACATAAAAATAATTAGGAAGATATGACAATTATCTATATTTTATTTTGGACATATAAAAATTAAAATACTCAATTAATAATATTTTTAAACATCCAAACACATTTAACACTTAACAATTAATTCACAGAATGGATACTAAACACATATATTAATTATTTATTAACAAAAATAATTACACGATATATCCTGGATATTACATCCTTCCCCCCTTAAAAGGATTCTGTTCTCAGAATCTCCTAAGAAAACAAATGAGGGTACTTTTCTCTCATATCACTTTCTAACTCCCAGGTTGACTCTTCAACCTTTGGGTTTCTCCATAACACTCTTACTAGCTTCACCACTTTATTTCTCAATACCTTTTCTCTTTTCTCTAAAATCTCTATTGGACTCTCTACATATGACAAATCTGCCTAAAGCTCTATTGGCTCATATTCTATTACATGCCTGGAGTTTGGATTATATTTCTTAAGCATTGATACGTGAAAAACATTGTGAATGTATTCCATGTGCGGAGGTAATGCCAACTCGTAAGCTACTTTGCCAACGCACTTTAGAATCTCAAAAGGTCCGACATATCTTGGACTCAACTTTCCTTTCTTTCCAAACCTCGTTAGTCCTTTCCACGGTGATACTTTCAGTAATACCAAGTTTCCTTCTTCAAATTCCATGTATTTCCTTGACTGGTCTGCATATTCCTTTGACGGTCTTGTGCTTCTATCAATCTTTTCTGGATTATTTCAACAACTTCCTTTGTCTGCTGCACTAATTCAGGTCCAAGTATTTTGCGTTCTCCTACTTCGTCCCAATGCACTGGAGATCTGCATTTGCGTCCATAAAGGGCTTCATAGGGTGGCATCCCAATACTGGCATGATAACTGTTGTTATAAGCAAACTCTACGAGAGGTAAATGCTCGTCCCAACTTCCTTTGAAATCAATAGCACAAACATGTAACATGTCCTCAATCGTCTGGATTGTTCTTTCACTTTGTCCGTCCGTCTGGGGGTGATAAGCCGTACTCATATTCAATCTCGTTCCCAAACATTCTTGAAAACTTTTCCAAAATCTTGAATTAAACCTTGGGTCTCGATCAGATATGATAGACACAGGAACTCTATGACGAACTACAATTTCCTTCAGGTACATATGGACCAACTTGTCGAGTGAAAATCTTTCATTTATAGGCAGAAAATGAGCTGACTTGGTAAGTCTATCCACTATAACCCAAATGGCATCATGATTAGCCCTTGTCCTTGGTAATCCAACTATGAAATCCATGGCAATATGTTCCCACTTCCACTCTGGAATCTCCAATGGCTGTAGCAATCCACTTGGTCTTTGATGTTCGGCTTTAACTCTCTGACATGTATAACATCTGCTAACCCATTCCGTAATTTCACTCTTCATATCTGGCCACCAATAATTCTCTTTTAAATCTCTGTACATCTTGGTACTTCCTGGATGGATTGAATACCTTGAATTATGAGCTTCCTGTAAAATTTCATTCTTCAGCTCCGTCACCGGTGGAATCCAAATTCTTGAAGAAAACCTAAGAATACCGTGATCATCCTTCTGCGTGCACAATTCCTCACCTACCAAACGATTTATATCTTGATCCATTACATCTTCCTGACACTTCTTTATTTTCTATAGCAACTCCGGCTGAAAAGTCATACTGTACACTTTTGCTTCATTAGGCCTACAGACTTTAATCTCCAATTCCAGTTTCTGAAATTCCTTATATATCTCTTCAGGTACTGATAACACATTTAACTTTTCCTTCCGACTTAACGCGTCTGCTACAACATTCGCTTTACTGGGATGATAATTAATCGAGCAGTCGTAATCCTTTATCAAATCTAACCATCTCCTTTACCTCATATTAAGTTCCTTCTATGTGAATATGTACTTTAAGCTTTCGTGATCCGTGAAAATCTCGCACTTTTCTCCATACAGATAATGTCTCCAAATCTTCAAAGCGAAAACTATGGCTGCTAGCTCCAAATCATGAGTAGGATACTTCTGTTCGTGTGGTTTCAATTGCCTTGACGCATACGCAATCACCTTATCGTGCTGCATTAGAACACATCCTAGCCCTTTGTGAGAAGCATCGCTATAAATTACGAAATTCCCTTGATCGTCTGGAAGTGACAAAACAGGTGCCGTGATTAATCTTTGCTTTAATTCCTGAAAACTTTCTTCGCATTTGTCGTTCCATATAAAATTTTCATTCTTCCGTGTAAGCTTTGTCAATGATGTTGCAATCCTTGAAAATTTTTTGAACGAATCGACGATAATATCCGTCTAATCCCAAGAAACTTCTTACCTCAGTGGATGTTCTCGGTCTTTCCCAATTTGTAATTGCCTCGATCTTTGCTGGGTCCACTTTGATCCCTTCATTACTGACTATGTGTCCTAAGAACTGAACCTCCTGTAACCAAAACTCACACTTCGAGAATTTAGCATATAATTTCTTTTTCCTTAAAATCTCCAAAGCTGTTCTTAAATGTTTCGCATGATCCTCTTCCGTTGTTGAATAAATTAAAATATCGTCTATAAACACAATAACGAACTTGTCCAGATACTCCTTGAAAATTCTATTCATCAGGTCCATAAACACTGTCGGGGCATTGGTCAATCCAAAAGACATCACTAGAAATTCGTAATGTCCATACCTTGTTCTGAAAGCTGTCTTTGGTATATCTTCTGGCTTGATCTTCAGTTGATGATATCCCGATCTTAAATCAATTTTGGAGAAAAACTTGGTTCCCTTTAATTGATCAAACAAATCGTCAATTCTGGGTAACGGATACTTGTTCTTGATTGTAAGCTTGTTGAGCTCCCTATAGTCGATACACAGTCTCATGCTTCCATCTTTCTTCTTGACAAATAATATCGGGGCTCCCCACGGGGATACACTGGGTCTGATTACTCCTTTCTCTAACAGCTCCTGCAATTGCTTTACTAGCTCTTTCATCTCAACAGGCGCCATCCTATACGGGGCCTTGGATACTGGTTCTGTTCCAGGTGCTAAGTCGATTGCAAACTCAATTTCTCTATCTGGAGGAAGTCCTGGTAACTCATCGGGAAACACATCTGGAAATTCATTCACTACTGGAATATCTTCAAGTTTTGCTGGCTCCTGACTTCTGTCAATCACATATGCTACGAAATGCTCGCATCCTTGTCGTAATAACTTTTTGGCTTGAATCATCGTTAAGAACTTCTTTACTTATTTCTGACCCTTGAACGTTACTATTCTTTCGTCTGGTGTTTTCACCATTACCTTCTTATTTCGACAATCTATATGGGCATCGTGCCTAGATAACCAATCCATTCCTAAGATAACGTCAAATTCTCCTAACTTAAATGGTATCAAATCTACACAAAATTTACTACCAGAAATCTCAATCTCACAACTCCCACAAACTTGATTAACAGATATTCGTTCTTGATTTGCCAATTCCACAGTCATTATTTCATTTAAATACTTAACTGGACAATTTAACTTACTAACAAAATCTTGGGAAACAAACGATCGAGTTGCTCCCGAGTCTATTAACACTTTGGCACATAAAGAATTCACATTAAGCGTACCTGCCATGACATCCGTATCCTGGATAACATCCTTCACAGACATGTCAAAAACTCTAGCCCTTGGAGTCTCGTTCACTACTGGGGTAGATCTCATAATCCTCAATGCATTGCTGACTGGGGCTGGTGTCTTGCAATCCCTTGCCATATGTCCTGGTTTCCCACATTTATATAACGTAAATCCAATGGCTGGAACCTTCACTGCTGAATTCCGGATAGGCTGATCCCTATTTGCTGGCTCTCTTGCTGGCTGATTTCGGCACTCCCTTGAATAGTGCCCTTTCTGATTGCATTTGAAACAAACTACATTCAACTTATTACAAACTCCTCCATGCTTCTTTCCACATACTTGACAATCTGGAAAAGTTAACCTCAACTGATTTGGCTGATTCGCATTAACTGGACGGTTGCCCTGGCTTCCGTCGCTTGCATTTTGTCTCCTGAAATTAAAATTCCTCCCTGGCTGAAACTTGCCCTTTTTAAAATTTGGAAACTTCCCTGGTTGTGACTGACCTTCATTCCCTTCAAATTTCCTTTTCTTGCTTTCCTTTTCCTTCTGGAACATCTCACTCTCTGTCTCTGTGATCATAGCCTTCTGTACCACTCCTGCATAGGTATCCAATTCAAAAATGGCTACCTTCCCTCTGATCCATGGTTTCAGACCTTGCTGGAATTTTTTAGCTTTCTTCCTGTCAGTATCCACATACGACGGCACATACTTTGACAATTCTTTAAACTTACTCTCATAATCTGCCACCGAAATATTCCCTTACTTTAATTCTAAAAACTTCAGCTCCATCTGATCTTGGACAAACTGAGGAAAATACTTTTCTAAAAATAATTCCTTAAACTTCTCTCAAGTAATAACATCTGTACCTTCCAATGTCTTCACCATTTGCCACCAATGGGTGGCCTCATTTTTCCACCAATAGGTGGCCTCATTTTTCAGATAGTAACTTGCAAATTCAACCTTCTGTTCTTCCTTTACTTTTACTAAGGCAAATGCCTTCTCTATTTCCTTTAACCAAACATTTGCTTCAATCGGCTCTAAAGAACCCTTGAATTCTGGTGGGTTTATTGCCTGAAAAGTTTTAAAAGTTACCTGGGGATTGGTCTGTCTTTGTTGTTGTTGTGCCAGGTGAACTGTTTGTTTGGCCAAAATTTGGAGAATCTGGGCTATTGCTGGGTCTATGGGTCCTGGGTTCACATTCTAGTTTGTATCATCTTGGTTGTTATTGTTGTTGTTGGTTTCTTCATTCTGGGTGTTGGTGCGGGTATTTCTTCTAGGAGGCATTTTTCTGTAAAGAATCAAACAACTTATTTAGCTTTTAAACCAAATTCTTTGTAGAAAAGAAAAGTTTTATAAAACAGAAATATCTCCTTTTTGAAAACAGTTATAAGTAAATTGCATGCTTCTTTACAGAATATAAACAGTTATGGAAAACAGGGTACATGGTATCACAGGGGTATAACTGGTGCAATAAATAAGGTAAAGTAAAACAGGTGCAGTAAAATGAATGAAAATACTGGAAAGGAAAGGTGCTGATATATAGATCCAAAAGTTTTGGGTAGTACAAGCGTAAAGACGCTTCGGAAATAAAAGCAAAAGGGTACAACAACCTACTCACTAGTCAGCATAGCTAGTCTATAAATACAACTCAAAAGTCTACTGATACACACTACACACTACTGTACATACTATATAACAATCACAATACTACTCAGCATCTCTGGATCTCTGACTCAACTCCAAGGAAACTCTGGTCCTGCCAGCCTCTCAAAGTCCTCCATCACCTCAGTAGCCTAGCCCATCAGTGCATCAGGGCCTCTGCCAGGTAGTGTAGCTCCATATAGCCTAGCCTCAAGAACCCTCCGTGTCACATGAATCTCCTCTCGAAGCTCCCTCACACCACGATCAACATCAGTAGTCCTAATGATATGCTGTAGCTCTCTGATCTGGGCCAACAGGGAATCACGCTCCAATAGAAGAGCCTCATACCGGTAGTAAGGAACTGGGGGCAATGTAGACTGGAATGGGGCACTCGCAACTGAATGCCCAGTGGAATCTGAGTCAGCTGGTGGGGGTCCTCTGATAGATGGCCTCATGCCTGGGGGTGGAATAGCCTGCAGTGGTACGGGCTGTAATACAGGTGGAGGTAGTATAGCCAACACTGGTGGAACAAAAGGACGTGGGTCCGAAGAAGGTACTCCAACTGAAGGCTCTGAGTGATCAGCTGATACGGGAATAAAAGAGTCGGCCATCGCTACTATCTGAAATATCGTAATATAAGAATCTCGAACTACGACGCGAATTACACTAATACCTGTTATACCAAAGCACTCAACCTCTCGACGTTCTATCTTTCTATTCCTTACTTCTAATCCTAACCCTCTACCCATTCCCGTCAACCTAGGCTTGTGTCAGTGACTTATAACCTGTAGCTCTGATACCAAACCTATGGCGCCCTCCAAACCCGGGTCAGAAGTTTGGGGTCCTCACACACACCTTATTAATAACCTGCTTATAACAATGATAAAGATAATAATAATATGCAGTGACCCTACTTACCAACTACCACGGACCGCAACAGGTTAAAGTATGCACACAAGCCAAACACACCTACTTATATTAAAAACGTTCAAATCCCAACTATTCCAAACTCAGAACTGAGTATTAAACATATTACAAACTTTTATAAACTCAAATTATCCCAAAAGAAGCCTACTAGCTTAGCTCGATCAACCTGAACCCCTAGCTCTCGCGCTGGACTGGGGATCCTCGGTACCAACTGGTTCCTTCTTAACTGGAAAAGAACATAAACAATATCGCACAAATGAGCTAACTAGCTCAGCAAGTCACAATGACAAAACTGAGAATAATGATCATCAGGTAAATATAGTTATGATATCAAGGGAACAATGGATTATGATTTAGAATTGGATATTATATTTTCATGTTAAAAACCAAGGTTAGGCTGCTGATCAGTCACGCACTAACCCCGAGCAAAGCACACAGCACTGCTCTAGCTACTGGATCCAAGGCACACATTGGCCTAACTTGACCATTATATGGTCTGACCACGAATCTGGTCCACAATTTTATAAAAACAATCCAATTCTACCATAATAACAGAATAAGCAGTAATAAACAATAAACATGATCATTAACAATATTGGACATTCAATAATGAAAATGGTTTCAATCTGTATAAAGATCCATATGGCATTTCCAAAGCTTGGCTGTTAGGTAATGAAAGAATTGGATAACAAAGGAATTAACATTCCAAGGTTCCAAGAATTTGGTCTTTCAAAGCATAAGATACAATGGTTTGATTGTGTAAGCAATCTGGTTCAGTGTTTGATATTTAGTTTGTATGTATTTGTGGAGTAGTATCGTATATTTGAGGTTCATATTTGGGTATACAATAATGGAAGGTCTAAAAAGAATCAGGTTTGCGGCTCAAGATCAATAACTGGAATCAAGGTTTAGGGTTCAGTGCTTCAAAGCATTTGCAATATAAAAATAGGAATATCAATCACTACAATATCTCGAGAAAGTTCAAAAGACTTGCCTGGTACTAGCTTACTACACCGCACTTGCTCTCAATCACCACTGTTTTACTCCTCGACTATCTGTTTTCCTTTCCTACGCCTTGCCTCTTCTGCTCACATATCATAAGCATCTATCAATAATTAACTCATACGATTCTATTCGACACATACTTCTATCTACCCTTCGTTTCACCCAAATCCGATTAACGGATTGAAAGTTACGCAATAAACAAGTAAATATCGAATACACAGATCGACAGTCCACCAATAAGTCACATATAACACATAGCACATCACATAAACAATAATATATTATTTATAAATAAATCTCGGGTCATAAACAAGCTTTCTGGTATTTAAAATGATTTTTAAAATATTTTTCAGAATTAAAACGGGTCGTTATATCAATTTCAAAATAATAAACAGGGTTCGGTTGGCCAATTTTGGCTTCAAAACAATTTCATAATAATTATCGAGCCTTGAAAACAATTTAAAATAATATTTTAAAGCTCGAAACTATTTTTCGAAATTTTTAAATCATTTTTAAATAATTAAATCTAATTAAATAATTAATTAAAATCAATTAATAATTAATTAAATCAATTAATCAATTAATTTTCGAATTAATTGATCGATTAATCGATTAAAAATTAACTGAAATTAATTAACTAATTAATTCAGATTTATTTTTGAATTAAAAATAATTTTTGGAATTAAAATAATAATTTTTTGGAATTTTCAGAAATTAAAATCAAATTTTTATAATAAAATAAATAGGAAATATGATTTTTGAATAATTTTAAAACAGGAATCCTATTTTTGAAAACTCTGGAAAGTTCAGGGACTGAACTTCATCGTTTTAAAAAAATAAGGTACTAAACTGCAATTTTGACAGGGTCGCCGGGAAAACGTCGGGGGTGGCCGGAGAACACGTTCCCGACATCCTCACCCCACCACAAGCTCCTGATCACATCTACAGACAACCAGGAATCGATTCATGCAATCAAAACATATCAATAACCCCAGACTTTGCCGGAAATTGGCTAAGCACATCGCCGGTTTCCGGCGAAACATCGAAAACTTAAAAAGATAACTCCCTACGATTCAAGCATCCTCTGTTAACGAGCTATATACCAATCGATTGCAAATTTCATAAGGAACATAATCCACTATAAATCAACAGCTAATAACCCTTAAATCAAAAATTCCCAAATTTCAATTGAAAACATTCATACGGGTTATAAACCCTAATTTTAAAATTCGAGAATTAAACCCACTTTTGAGCATGTTATTGAACTCTAAATCAGACGTATGACATATGAAAATCATCAGGAAAACAAGCTCTACAACATGCAATCATCAAATCATACAAACAATCATCCGAACAAAAATTCATATTTTTAATAAAAATAATTCGAAAATAATTAAATTTTCAGAAAATAAACCTTGATTTCTGTAGTGATTTGGAACACAGAATCTGATAGAACACCTCAAGACCTTTGGATTGAGTACTCGAGCTTTGAAAACAGAGATCAATAACACCTTCGTTTTGCTGTTTGATTCTTGGAAGATTATATGAATATAGGGTTTTTCTCTGGAAAATTATATAATTATCTGTCTGCAAATGATTTTGATACGAAATAATATACGGGAAAAAGGCTATTTATAATTACGGAAAATTAGTATCCCGTTGGATCATTCCGGATATAAAACGGTACGTTTATTTATAAAAACTGATCCAACCGATATCGGTTTTCGGGACAGTTATACAAATCAGTACAATTTGTACTACGGTCTTGGTCTCAGCGCCTGGTTACACATACTACGAGGTGATAATTGGGATAGTTTAATAAAAAGCTCCCGTTTATCGAAAATACGAGTTTTATTGATTTACCGAAACGAATATTGTATCGAAAATGTTGCGCCGGGACCCGCGCAGGACAAACCGTACGCCGGATCGAGAAAGTCGAAACATGGAATATGCTCGGAATATTATAATTAGGTTAGGAAGGAGTTCTTGGAAGAGTTTCGGGTTCCAAAAACGTAACAACGGATGACGTCGGCTGGTTCCCGTTTTTATAAAATAGATTTTAAATACTCAGAAAAAGATTTTATAAATTTCATATGATCCTTATAAATTCATTAATCAACATAAAAATAATTAGGAAGATATGAAAATTATCTATATTTTATTTTGGACATATAAAAATTAAAATACTCAATTAATAATATTTTTAAACATCCAAACACATTTAACACTTAACAATTAATTCACAGAATAGATACTAAACACATATATTAATTATTTATTAACAAAAATAATTACACGATATATCCTGGATATTACAGTTCTCATATTTGCAATTCGTTGCAGGGACTAAGGAGAAGTAGGACTCTTGAAGAAGAGGAGGTGATTCTACAGATGGGAAATGGAGCAAGAGTTGCTGTTGAAGCTGTAGGATCATTTCATTTACATATGCCTACGGGCAAGACTATTGTTCTAAATAATTGTTATTTTGTTCCCTCGATTTTGAGGAATATTATTTCTATTCCATGTTAGACTTGGCTGGATTTTCGTTTGTTATTCAGAATAATAAATGTTCAATTCTTAGAGATAACGTTCTTTATGGAAGTGGTATTTTAAACAATGGTCTGTATGTATGTGACGTAGAGCATAATTTACTACAAATTGAACATACTAATAAAAGAAAAAGGGATGATGAAAATCTCACTTTCTTGTGGCACTGCGGACTTGGTCATATTAGTGAAAATAGATTGCGGACATTGTATAAGGAAGGGTTACTTGACCCCTTTGATTTTGAATCATATCCTACATGCGAGTCTTGTTTATTGGGTAAAATGACCAAATCTCCATTTAGTGGACATTGAGAGGGGGCTGCAGATTTGCTAGGATTGGTACACACAGATGTATGTGGACCAATGTCTACGCAAGCCATAGGTGGATTTTCATACTTCATTGCTTTCATAGATGATCAATCTAGATTCAGATATGTGTATTTGATGAAACACAAGTCTGAAGCCTTTGAAAAGTTCAAAGAATATAAGTATGAAGTGGAGAAACAAACCAAACATAGTATTATAACTATTCGATCAGATCGAGGTGGTGAATACTTAAATGGAGAGTTTCTAGCTTATCTCAAAGAAAATAGTATAGTCTCCCAGTGGACTCCTCCATATACTCCACAGTTGAATGGGGTATCTGAAAGGAGAAATCGAACTTTGTTAGACATGGTTCGGTCCATGATGAGCTATGCGAATCTTCCAGTATTCCTGTGGGGTTATGCATTGGAAACCTCAACATATTAACTGAATAAGGTGCCTTCCAAATCTGTTCCTCAAACTCCATATGAGATATGGAAAGAAAGGAAACCGAGTCTTAAACACGTTAAAATTTGGGGATGTCCAGCTTATGTCAAGAAAGTTGACCCAGATAAGCTGCAATCTCGATCCGTAAAATGTAATTTTGTGGGATATCCTAAAGAGACTTTAGGGTATTACTTTTACACCGATCATCGGGTGTTTGTCTCCAGACATGCTACCTTCTTGGAAAAGCAGTTTATCCTTGAAGGAAACAGTGGGAGCAAAATTGAACTTGATGAAGTTCAAGAAGCACAAACTACTACGGATCAAGTGGAAACACCTGTTCAGACTGAACAACCTTCTGTGGAACAGCCCATTCATAGGTCAGGGAGAGTGTCTCGCCAACCTGAGAGGTATTATGGCCTTGTCATTGAGAATGACAATGAGTTGTCAATCAATAATAATGACGACCCTGTGACCTATAATGAGGCTGTGAGTAGTGTTGACTCAGAGAAATGGCATAGTGCCATGAAATCCGAAATGGAATCTATGTATACCAACCAAGTATGGACTCTGGTTGAGGCGCTTGAAGGTGTTAAGCCTATTGGGTGCAAGTGGGTATATAAAAGAAAGATTGGAGCAGATGGGCAGGTGGAGACCTATAAGGCCAGGCTCGTGGCAAAAGGATTCAGACAAAGGCAAGGGATTGACTTTGATGAAACTTTTTTGCCTGTAGCCTTGTTAAAATCAATTCAGATTTTGCTTGCGATTGCTGCTTACTACGACTATGAGATCTGGAAAATGGACGTGAAAATGGCCTTCCTCAATGGGAAACTTGAAGAGGGAGTGTATATGACACAACCAGAGGGTTTTCTTTCCAAGGGAAATGAACACCTGGTGTGTAAGCTGCTGCGAACCATATATAGTTTAAAGCAAGCTTCTCGTAGATGGAACATCCATTTTGATGAGACAATCAAAGAGTTTAGTTTTATCAAAAACATAGATGAACCATGTGTCTACAAAAAGGTTAGTGGGAGCGCGGTAATATTTCTTGTATTGTATTGAAAGAGGAGACGTCAAGAGAGTTGACACACATAACAATGTAGCAGACCCACTCACAAAGCCACTTTCTCAAAGTCACTTTGATCGTCATAAAGATAAGATGGGTATTAGATACCAGAGTGATTGGCTTTAGTACAAGTGGGAGATTGAAAGAGATGTGTCCTAAGTCCAATCATGTATGATGATTTAGGAATAACTTTTATGTAATATGTTTTGATTTCATTGATATTAATAAAAGACTTATTTTGGTTTTATTGCGGGCTTTATCTATTTAAGTGTTTAAATAAGATATACCATAGTTTAGAGTAAAGCTTTTTATGGATTATGATGAGATCATAATAATGAGACCTAAAAGATGATAACTCTAAACTTAAATATTTCCTGGTCGTAGGATTACTAACTAGTAATTAGTAATCTGCAAAGATCGGTACATACTATGCTTGCTTCATTATGAAGGATGTCTGTTCTCATAGACATTTGTGTGGTGACACTATAGCTAGTATGTAGGTGCTTATTATAGAATAAGTTCATTGAACATGACTCATACAGTTGAACAACTGATGGAGTTCACTCACGTGTCAGCAGTTGTTCACATAGTGATAGTTGTACAAGTATCCTTAGACTTGAGGTCATCATAGTCATCTTGTGTACACTGAACTATGCTTTGGTTTAGTTCTTAGTCTCCAGGGACAATTATAAGGGCTCTACCGGGTATAGGAATTTGTACACGAAGATAGTGTATGATCAATAAAGGATCTACCCCTTCCAGTGTAGGAAGAGAATGTTCAATGCTGATCCACTTATGCTAGTTCAGGAATCTCTGGCTAGAGGAATGTTGCGTTTATGTGCTAAAAGCCCTTCAGCTAGGAGTACAATTGCCAATGACCCTGTTATGGGAGAGGCAAGTTCATCACATTTATGTGACAGTGCTCTGCAAGGTGCATAAAGGTTTGAGGTTGGTGTACATGACAGTAACCCAGTCAAATCCTCTCCAATTCCAATGGAGGTTCCCACTACATGTGGTGAACAACAAACCGTCAAAACCACAGATTTATATGTGAGTCAAACTGTGACTTCAGTCACAGGTGGTAATCTGAACATTTCTCAACAACCATCTACATCTCAATCCAGCCAACCACATCGCATGGCTCAATGGCTACAAGATATAGAAGCTCAGCCTTCTACAGTTGATGACATGTTGGTAGATCAAATCTCAGGCTTGGCCAATCTCTCTCAACAATCGCTCACTTTAGACATGGGGAACCAGGGCTATCAAGCTATACTGATATGCTTCAATGAAGAGGTTGAACAATAGAAGGAGAAGATAGTACATGAGGCTGAAGAGGATGGCAATGTAGATGACTGGTTGTCTGATGACCATGTGGCAGAAATGGATGAAGTTTTGGCTAGATTCAGGAGGGAGTACATAACTATCATGGGAAGCAATGCTAAATCTCTCACTCCTCCTGAAGTCTATGATGCCATCATGGATGTGCACAAAGCTCAACTCAAGGCTTTCTATCTCTTTGGAAAGGCCCTTGAAGTAAAATTGACTGGACATGAAGATAAAATCAGGATGCTGATCAAGGAAAAGATGGATGACATTATGCCTTCTCAAAAGGACATCAAGAATAAATTCCAGTCTTTCACTGAGCAAATGTCAAGGATGAATCTGGCTTCCATGGAGAAGGAAATGTCAAATATGAAGAGTTCTTTCAAGGCCCTGTGTGAACAAGTTCAAGCTCATATCACAAATTCAAATGATACCAGGGTCAATCTAAATCAAATGCATACTGCTAGGTATGAGCCTTCATTTCTTCTCATGGAGGGTGTCAGAAAAGCTATTGATGAACACTTTGGGTCCTTATCAGCTACAACAGTCTCCACTACCTCTACTCCTCAAATAAAAGAACTTCAAGATCAAATTTCTTCACTTCAAGCTTCCAACTCAGATTTATCTTCACAAGTCAGAGCCCTAACCATATTGGTTGAGTGTCAACATCATGATATTCAGGTCCTAGTGGAGTCCCATAAGCATTTACAAATGCAGAATACAGTTGCTTTGGGAGCCATTATGGGAAAATGCAACATACCACTGCCAGCATTCCCTGAAGCTGTAAGACCTGAGATTCCTACTCCCCTACTCATGCCTGTCACCAAGACTAAGGGGGAGATAGATGCAAGGCTAGCACAATCAAAACTCAAAAGTCAAGTACAAGGTCTAGAACAAGAGAGGCTCCTTATGGCTGCCCAAGGTCCAGGAATGACACAAGAGTTTGACAATTTGCTCACTGGACTACGGAACTCTCTCAACAACAACTTCTTCACTTATAAAAAGACCTTGGAAAAGACTATCAATTACATCAGGGTGTTGCAGATCCCAGTCAAGGACCAGTTTTTGGAGAAAAGGATAGTGATCAATCTTAATGATTCTGGTGTAGACAGATGTATGCAAGTCAATATCAATTATCTAATTTCTAGAAGAGCATCTGAGGTGGATATTTTGAATAACAAGGTCAGGATAATCACTAATGAAGAGAAAATGCTACTAGCAGAGTTAAAGAAGGCTCATGAAGCTGCATTCCCAGAAGCCTATCTACATCGAAGCAAAGGGGTGCACTATATATGCTCTGCAACCAAGCAACTGAAACATTTCCATGTACCTAAAAACTGTGTCATGGCCAACAGAAGACTAATAATGATGCTTGAGTCTGGGCTGAAAAGTAAGAAATTGAAGACTAGTGAAGATGAAGCTATGATCAAGATTCTGAGGAGATACATTGATAACCCTGAAACCAATTTGCCTAAAACTCAAATCAACAAAGATGACTTGGGTGATGATGAGCAGAAGAAAGATGGTCAAAACCCTTCTGGCTTAAACTCAAGTCAATCTAGCAAGGCAATTGGTGGAAAACGTGATAGTGAGAAAGAGAAGGAGAAGAAAAGTGGATCTGAGACTCAAAGGAGGGGTGGAAGGAGACAAAGACAAAATAATGATACCTCACAACCCCTCCAAACCCTAAATATCCAAATACCAATTACTAAACCTTCACATTCAACCTCATCAAAAACTGCTCAACCTCAAACCTTTAAGTTTAAATATTTCTACAAGCTCACTGCAAACTCTCTCATCAAAACTCAAATCACTCACATCCATACTTCTCTGAAAAGACTCAAAACTGTACCTTCATTCAAGCCACCCCATAAAACACACTTCAAAATAGTTGGAATAGGTCCAAAAGAAGTCAAGGTCAAGAGAAGATTCAGAAGACAAAGAAGACAAAGAAGAAGACAACTGATAGCTGAATTTCTCAATGATCATGAATTTGGTGAAAAGGCCATCTGGAACAGATATGATCAAGATGATTTCCAACCTCTAAATATTGTTGATTCAGATGAAGACTACTTCCAACAGCTAGCTGAAAGAATGGTCAGAGTTTGGGTTGTTAGCATCAAAGAAGTTAGAATCTACTACAGTGATGGGTCCTTTGAACAGCTTGGAAATAGACTAATGGATTCTCTCTCAATTGTTGAACTGAAAAGGGTGCTAAGCTTGATGAATGGTAAAGATTCAGCCACTAAGGCATGGAGAACAGTATTGGCAGTGTTTGTGGTTAACAGAGAGGAGTTGAGAGATGAGCATAGAGCTTTGCTAGCTGAAAAGAGGAGAAAGTATGAGCATGACATTGATGAGTATATTAGAAGATCAGAAGAGTTGAAGGCAACAGGCAAGAGCAGAATATCAAAGGATGGAAGATTTCTGAATGTAAAAGCTGGCTCTTTGTCAAGATACAGGATAGGGATGTTAGCTAGTGATCCTAAGCCAGATTTGCTGAAACTAATAGAGGCTCTAACTGACACCCCTATCCTAGAAGAATTAGAAATACTTGTACAGATTAAGAACATAATTGAGAAAGGATCAGAAAGCTCAGTCTTTACTTAATTATTGTAAACTGTCAAATTTTCAATGTACAAGTGTTGTATCAGCTTTTGTATTGTTTTATTTTCATTCTTTAACTTGGGGTTAGTCTTGTTAACAGGCATGAATTTGTGATAAGCAATCTTCTCACAAATTGGGGGAGATTATTGTGCAAGACATGCCTGTATCATAACAAGACTAAGTCATATTGACAACCCTAAGATTAGTTGTATTGTAACCTTAATCTGTAATTTATACTTGTAACACTTAATGTCTGTAAACTGTAAATGGAGCAGACTGGAGCATTTTTCCCTAAACAGTGTCAAGCCTAAGAATTTTATCTGGAAGAAGATCAATAAGGTCATGCCTCAGAAGAATTATGAAGAAGCTTGGAGTTGAATAATTTTGTTTGGTGAAAAACATTCTAAGTCAAGATCTCTACAAGTCACAAAATTAGTGTTATAGAGAAGTCATTCGAGAACTCAGAAAGACCTTTTGAGTACTCATGAATTATCTATCGAGAACTCAGGAAATGCTATTGGAGATATCGATAAGTCAGATACCCATTCGAGAACTCAGAGATATCGACAAGTATACATTCATTAGAGAACTCTGAGTTATCGATAAGCCAAATTTCATTAGAGAACTCTGAGTTATCGATAAGCCAAAGTCCATTAGAGAACTCCGAGTTATTGATAAACCAAATTCACTAGAGAACTCAGAGTTGTTGATAAGTCAAGTCAACAATAAAGTTTCAGAGATATCGACAAGCCAACATGCTTATCGAGATGTCGAGTTCTCTATAGCTTAATTGGAGATCTCGAAGTGAAGAAATTTCTCTAAGTACAGAATTGCAGAACAGTTCAATATCCAAGGTTGCAAATCAACAAACAATTCACACAGCTGGATTGACAAGTCTATAAAAAGCAACTTGAGAGATGTGTAAGATTAATGGTGAAGATTAACTGACAAAGGAGGATCAACCAATACACAGTGGATGAAGATATGCTAATCTAGATATGGAAATCTCACTTTTCCCTTAAATAGAAGTGATTAGTGATAGGTTAGAAAAGCGATTGGCACTTCTTATTGTCTACTGTGTAAACCAAAGTTAACTATCATATAAAGTTAACCGAGGTCCTTTGTTTAAGATAGGACTGAATAGATTAGAAATTGTATTCTCTCTCAAGAAAGAAGCTAAGTTCTAAACCAAGAACATAGAGATTTTGTAGCAAAACACTGCTTGATTTTTAATATAAAATTAAGTGAGTTTTGAAGATCTTTGTTTTACATATTTGCATTGTTATTTATGTTTAACCTCTATTCTACAAAATCATTGATAACAACCAACTGATAAACCCAAAGTCGATCAAAAAGTAAACATTTAAGCCAAAACACATTCACCCCCCCCCCCTCTGTGTTGTATTTGTTGGATTTTAGACGCAGCGGGGGCATAGTAAAACACTTTTACACATATAAAATCCAAATAAAAGCATATAAATCGTGGTAAAAACATAGGGATCGATTACTAACCTTTAATATGCGATCCAAAAGCAACGTTCGGAGATCCTTAACAGCTTCTCCTCAAACGTGAAGCACTCCACCGGTATCCACCAAGAAAACGACGTTCAGGAGGAGGAGGTGGAGAGAATTTGGTTTTCTAAAACTTTTGGGTTTTTGGGTTCGAATGAAAATAGGGTCTATAATAGTATATTTATAGGCAAAATTTTCAGCTGAAATTTTCCCAAAAATAATATTATTATTATCCCATTTATTATTCTCATTAATAATTAAAACACCTTTTAATTATTAATCCTTTTTCTAAACACTTTAGAAATAATTCTCTCTCTTGATTTAATTTCCAAAAATTAAATCCTTTAATTAATAATATTAAGAACTTTTCTTAATTAATTTATAATCAATTAAATCTCATTTAATCAATTATTAAATTTGCCAATTAATTATTTATTTCATAAATAAATAATTATCAGCCATTATTAATTAATTCCTCCACCATTAAATCATTC
This sequence comes from Apium graveolens, assembly GCF_009905375.1. Classification (NCBI taxonomy): domain Eukaryota; kingdom Viridiplantae; phylum Streptophyta; class Magnoliopsida; order Apiales; family Apiaceae; genus Apium; species Apium graveolens. The sequence goes on along the minus strand of NC_133648.1, from coordinate 82,206,888 downwards.
TCTTTTTATGGTGTGACCCTGTAGGTTCAATATTAAGCCGGTAGTAGAAATAAATAATAATAAAACTATTTTATCATTATTTTTATAAATTCTCTAATTTATTAAATATGATTGATTAATTAATTAATCACATTTATTCTACATCGTGATGGATACTTCTCAGCATATCGCGACTATCCGGATAATATGAATTCACTGCTTAGAATACCAAGAACCTATTCAGTGAATAGTTACCGTACAATAAACTCCTTCTACCCTACAATGTCCCGATTAAATACAAGGCATGGATCTCGTGTCAAGCCTATCTAATTCAATCACTTGCTTACGATTTACTATGCTTAGTTCTATGCAAATTAGAAACTCCTTTCTAATTTCATTCACTCTGGCCAGAGATTCCTGAACTAGCATAAGTGGATCAGCCTTGAACATTCGCTTCCTTCACTGGAAGGGGTAGATCCTTTATTGATCATACACTATCTTCGTGTACAAATTCCTATACCCAGTAGAGCCCTAATAATTGTCCCTGGAGACTAAAAACTAAACCAAAACATAGTTCAGTGTACACAAGATGACTATGATGACCTCAAGTCTAAGGATACTTGTACAACTATCACTATGTGAACAACTGCTGACACGTGAGTGAACTCCATCAGTTGTTCAGCTGGGCGAGTCATGTTCAGTGAACTTATTCTATAATAAGCACCTACATACTAGTTATAGTGTCACCACACAAATGTCTATGAGAACAGACATCCTTCATAATGAAGCAAGCATAGTATGTACCGATCTTTGTGGATTATTAATTACCAGTTAGTAATCCTACGACCAGGAACTATTTAAGTTTAGAGTTATCTTCTTTTAGGTCTCACTATTATGATCTCATCATAATCCATAAAAAGCTTTACTCTAAACTATGTTATATCTTATTTAAACACTTAAATAGATAAAGCCCGTAATAAAAACAAAACAAGTCTTTTATTAATATCAATGAAATCAAAACAGATTACATAAAAGTTATTCCTAAATCCTCATACATGATTGGACTTAGGACATATTCTTTTCAATCTCCCACTTGTACTAAAGCCAATCACTCTGGTATCTAATACCCATCTTGTCTTTATGACGATCAAAGTGACTTTCATAAAGTAGCTTTGTGTGTGGGTCTGCTATGTTGTTATGTGTGTCAACTCTAATTTAATACAATACAAGAAATGTTATCGCGCTCCCACTAACCCTTTTGTAGACGCATGGTTCATCTTCATTTTTGATAAAATCAAACTCTTTGATTGTCTCATCAAAACGAATGTTCCATCTTTCGAGAAGCTTGCTTTAAACCATATATGGTTCGCAGCAGCTTACACACTAGGTTTTCATTTCTCTTGGAAAGAAAACCATCTGGCTATTTGCCAGATCTCATAGTCGTAGTAAACAGCAATCGCAAGCAAAATCCGAACTGATTATAACAGGGCTACAGGTAAAAGGTTTCATCAAAGTCAATCCATTGCCTTTGTTTGAATTTTTTTGCCACAAGCCTGGCCTTGAAGGTCTCCACCTGGCCATCTTCTCTAATCATTCTTTTGTATCCCGTATACATAGATTTCATTCCGGATTTCATGGCACTATGCCATTTCTCTGAGTCAACACTACTCATAGCCTCATTATAGGTTACAGGGTCGTCATCATCAATGATCGACAACTCATTATCATTCTCAATGACAAGGCCATAATACCTCTCAGGTTGGCGAGACACTCTCCCTGTTCTATGAATGGGCTGTTCCACAAAAGGTTGTTCAGTCAGAACAGGTGTTTCCACTTGATCCGTAGTAGTTTGTGCTTCTTGAACTTCATCAAGTTCAATTTTGCTCCCACTGTTTCCTTCAAGGATAAACTCCTTTTCCAAGAAGGTAGCATGTCTGGAGACAAACACCCGATGATCGGTATAAAAGTAATACCCTAAAGTCTCTTTAGAATATCCCACAAAACTACATTTTACGGATCAATATTCCAGCTTATCTAGGTCAACTTACTTGACATAAGCTGGACATCCTCAAATCGTAACGTGTTTAAGACTCGGTTTCCTTTCTTTCCATATCTCATACGGAGTTTGAGGAACAAATTTGGAAGGCACCTTATTCAGTAAATATGCTGAGGTTTCCAATGCATAACCCCATAGGAATACTGGAAGATTTGCATAGCTCATCATGGACCGAACTATGTCTAACAAAGTTCGATTTCTCCTTTCAGATACCAATCTGGAGGAGTCCACTGAGAGACTATACCATTTACTTTGAGATAATCTAGAAACACTCCATTAAAGTATTCACCACCTCGATCTAATCGAAGAATTATAATACTATGTTTGGTTTGTTTCTCCACTTCATACTTATACTCTTTGAACTTTTCAAAGGCTTCAGACTTGTGTTTCATCAAACACATATCCGAATCTAGATCTATCATCTATGAAAGTAATGAAGTATGAAAATCCACCCATGGCTTGCGTAGACATTGGTCCACATACATCTGTGTGTACCATTCCTAGCAAATTTGCAGCCCTCTCTCCACGTCTACTAAATGGAGACTGCAGTGCCACAATGAAGTGAGATTTCCATCATCCCTTTTCTTTTATTAGTTTGTTCAATATGAAGTAAATTATGTCACATTTATACAGACCATTATTTAAAGTACCACGTCCATAAAGAATATTATCTCTAAGAATAGAACATTCATTATTCTCAATAATAAATGAAAATCCAACCAAGTCTAACATGGGAATAATATTCCTCACAATCGAGGGAACAAAATAACAATTATTTAAAATAATAGTCTTGCCCGTAGGCATATGTAAATGAAATGATTCTACATCTTCAGCAGCAACTCTTGCTCCATTTCCCATCAGTAGAATCACCTCCTTTTCCTCAAGAGTCCTACTTCTCCTTGGTCCCTGCAACAAATTGCAGATATGAGAACCACAGGCGGTATCTAATACCCAAGTAGAAATTTGATTTAATGACATATTCACTTATATCATGAACATACCTGAATCAGAAGCGGTAGTCTCACTACCCTTCTTTTTCTTCAATTCTGCAAGGTAAACCTTGCAGTTCCTCTTCCAGTGCCCCACCTTGTTACAGTGAAAGCAAACAACTTTGCTCTTGGGGTCTTCAGCTTTTGGTGGAACCGGCTTTTCTTCACCTACTTTCTTCTTCTTGGAAGGGTTCCTCTTCCTTTTCTTAGGATTGGAACCTTCACCAATTAGAAGAACAGAACTCTTCTTAGGGGGAAAATTTGATTCCGCAGTCTTCAACATGTTGTGGAGTTCAGGCAGGCTGAAATCCAACTTATTCATGTGAAAGTTCACAACAAACTGCGAGAACGAACTCGGAAGCGATTGCAAGACCAAGTCTTGGCTCAGCTCCCCATCCATGGCAAAACCAAGTTGTCCAAGACGTTCAATCAAATTGATCATCTTAAGTACATGGTCATTCACAGATGATCCCTCAGACATCCTACAACCGAACAACTCCTTCGATATCTCATATCGAGCTGTCCTCCCCGCCACATCATACAACTCCTGTAGATGCATGAGGATAGTGTGAGCATCCATATGCTCATGTTGCTTCTGTAGCTCAATGTTCATGGAATCTAGCATGATGCATTGAGCAATATTTGCATCATCTATCCACTTACGATACACAACATGTTCATCATTATGTGCATCACTAGCAGGTTCAGTAGGCTTAGGTGAGTCAATCATGTATTCCAGCTTCTCAATCCTGAGAACAATTCTCAAGTTTCGAAGCCAGTCAGCATAATTAGGACCAGTCAATTTGTGAGCATCTAGTATGCTCCTGAGTGATAGTGCAGAAGACATAACGTACAAAGTAAATCTGTAAATGATAAACACATAACAACACTTAGCAAATATTCGATTTCATTTCAAAACACTATATGAATCGGGTCTTTATTCATAAGTGGCTCCCACTTGTTTATCTAATTTATTCAACCCCCTACGTGAAAAATTAAGCATTCATAATGCTAGTGGGAATAGGGATCCTACATTCCGTTACACAACCCCGGTTGTGGCACGAAACGCCATGTAATGTTCAATAGACAGACAACTCTTGTCAATTACATCTAATGTTATTCCCTAATCAAACTTTAGCCTCTTGAATAATTGAGTCTCGGTTATGGCACGACAAACTCAATATTCTAAGTCAAGTCTAACCCAACATTCCGTACAGTTGAATCAGTCCCCAAAGGCCCACGGCTGTGGCACGTACCGACCTTTAGATTCTTATTCAATGTACACATCTCTATGTAATAGACAAGTATTTCTTATTTCGAAATCAAAGCCCTCGGCTGTGGCACGAAACGACAATGATTTAAAAATAAGAACTACTTTTCTATCATGTTGGAAGGCTATGACCGACACAAGCCCGTTGTGTCATTGGCCAATTACTACTTGAAATTATTTAATTTTAGAGGGATTATATTACGTTATAATCATAATCATATTATAAAGAGATTCTTCCTTTTAAATTAAATATTTCAAATCAATAATCAATAATCAGATGATTCCCAGATCGGGTGGAGCATTGTCAAGAGGCGTCACTTAATAACCCTTTCTTATAGATAGAAATCTGTTGTTGACAGAATCATCCTTTCTCTCATATCGAAAATTCATATTCAATTACGTGTTTCATAAACACAAGAATCTCATGATTGTATTCATAATATTGTTATTAAGGTTATGAAACAATTTCACTATACTAGGTTGTCTAACAAACGCCTTATGTTCATTTAAGTTCACCTAAATCTATCATCGCATGATAAACTAAGCATATATCATATATATCAACATGAATAAACATCAAGGTAGGCATGTTATATCATATAGCACATTAGTCTAAGCAGTATACATCTCTATGTATCACATGAAGCATTTAAAAGCAGTTAAAACAGTTAAAAACAGCTTTAAAACACTTTCGGAAATATAAACAGTTCAAAACTTTTATATAAACTAAAATTGATCACTCCATTAGATCCGTCTCGGAAAAACGAATCCAACGGTATATTGCACGCCTAAAACGGAGTTACGAAACTCCCAGAAAATCAATTTTAAATAACAGACGGGCTGTAACGCATTACAGGAACGCGTTACAAGCCCTGTAACGCATTCTGGTGATGCGTTACAACCCTTTTATCCAATTAAAAGGTGTTACGCATTCCGTGAATGCGCCACAGGGTGTAACGCATTCCCGGAATACGCGACACCCTTTTTTTTATTATTATTTTAAAGCAGCCGCCGCCGCCGCCCATGGAATTCCGTGCCGCCAGACCTGCTTCTGAGTCTTCTCTTCCGTGCATTCAACAGATGTACAACAGACAACAGATGTACATATATATACTTACAAATAATATATATATGATTATTTAATTACGAATTTTAATTGCAACAACTTCAAAAATTCATAATAAAAAATCTATACATCATAAAATTATGAAAAAAATACCCAGACGATCTACAACACTTGTAGAACCCAGATCAACATTCAAAATTATTCTGAGAAACGATTTCTCATCAGACAAAATTAATCCATGATATAACTTGTAAAAATCATAATTAATTCATACAAGCACATAAAATTCTGAAATTTTTACCACAGATCTATATGCATACAACCTATGCTCTGATACCAATGTTGGATTTTAAACGCAGCGGGGGCATGGTAAAACACTTTTACACATATAAAATCCAAATAAAAGCATATAAATCATGGTAAAAACATAGGGATCGATTACTAACCTTTAATATGCGATCCAAAAGCAACGTTCGGAGATCCTTAGCAGCTGCTCCTCAAACGTGAAGCACTCCACCGGTATCCACCAAGAAAACGACGTTAAGGAGGAGGAGGAGGTGGAGAGAATTTGGTTTTCTAAAACTTTTGGGTTTTTGGGTTCGAATGAAAATAGGGTCTATAATAGTATATTTATAGGCAAAATTTTCAGCTGAAATTTTCCCATAAATAATATTATTATTATCCCATTTATTATTCTCATTAATAATTAAAACACCTTTTAATTATTAATCCTTTTTCTAAATACTTTAGAAATAATTCTCTCTCTTGATTTAATTTCCAAAAATTAAATCCTTTAATTAATAATATTAAGAACTTTTCTTAATTAATTTATAATCAATTAAATCTTATTTAATCAATTATTAAATTTTCCAATTAATTATTTATTTCATAAATAAATAATTATCAGCCATTATTAATTAATTCCTCCACCATTAAATCATTCTCTTTTTATGGTGTGACCTTGTAGGTTCAATATTAAGCCAGTAGTAGAAATAAATAATAATAAAACTATTTTATCATTATTTATATAAATTCTCTAATTTATTAAATATGATTAATTAATTAATCACATTTATTCTACATCGTGAGGGATACTTCTCAGCATATCGCGACTATCCGGATAATATGAATTCACTGCTTAGAATACCAAGAACCTATTCAGTGAATAGTTACCGTACAATAAACTCCTTCTACCCTACAATGTCCCGATTAAATACAAGGCATGGATCTCGTGTCAAGCCTATCTAATTCAATCACTTGCTTACCATTTACTATGCTTAGTTCTATGCAAATTAGAAACTCCTTTCTAATTTCATTCACTCTGGCAAGAGATTCCTGAACTAGCATAAGTGGATCAGCGTTGAACATTCGCTTCCTTCACTGGAAGGGGTAGATCCTTTATTGATCATACACTATCTTCGTGTACAAATTCCTATACCCAGTAGAGCCCTAATAATTGTCCCTGGAGACTAAGAACTAAACCAAAGCATAGTTCAGTGTACACAAGATGACTATGATGACCTGAAGTCTAAGGATACTTGTACAACTATCACTATGTGAACAACTGCTGACACGTGAGTGAACTCCATCAGTTGTTCAGCTGGGCGAGTCATGTTCAGTGAACTTATTCTATAATAAGCACCTACATACTAGCTATAGTATCACCACACAAATGTCTATGAGAACATACATCCTTCATAATGAAGCAAGCATAGTATGTACCGATCTTTGCGGATTATTAATTACCAGTTAGTAATCCTACGACCAGGAACTATTTAAGTTTAGAGTTATCATCTTTTAGGTCTAACTATTATGATCTCATCATAATCCATAAAAAGCTTTACTCTAAACTATGGTATATCTTATTTAAACACTTAAATAGATAAAGCCCGTAATAAAAACAAAACAAGTCTTTTATTAATATCAATGAAATCAAAACAGATTACATAAAAGTTATTCCTAAATCCTCATACATGATTGGACTTAGGACATATTCCTTTCAGTATTCTTATCTAACACTTCAATTGAATGAACTCGACGAATTTTGGCTTCAAGCGTATGAAAACAACAAAATATACAAGGAGAAAGTCAAGAGGTGGCACGATAGGGGTCTAGTGCTCACGTCATTTGTACCGGGATAACAAGTCCTGTTATTTAACTCTCTTCTCCATCTTTTTCCTGGAAAATTGAAGTCGAGATGGTCCGGGCCTTTCATAATCAAACTGTGTTTCCGCATGGAGCTATGGAGATTTTTGAGAATGATCCAGGCCAAGCATTCAAAGTAAATGGTCAGAGGTTGAAGCACTACTATGGGGATACGACAAACCGTGAGGTGGATAGTGTCGTTCTATTTTCTACTTGATCTCGAAATTCTACGTCAAGCTAATGACGTAAATCAAGCGCTTCTTGGGAGGCAACCCAAGTTTGTTGTACACTAGTAGGTAGAGAAAGTAGAAGGAAAAGAGTAAAACAAAAAAAATAAAAAAATAAAAAAATTCAGGTCCAACTACAGTAGCACGGCGCGCCCGCGCTGTGGAGCGGGGCGGCCGCACTATTATTCCAGAAGCTGCGGGCGGCCGCGCTATCAGGCGGGGCGACCGTGCTGAAAAGTCAGAAGCACGGCGCGCCAGCACCAACGTAGCCCGCGGCCGCGCTGAGTCCCTGTGTTCGAAAAAAATAGCAGAAAAGAAGAGAAAATCGAGGACTTCATTTCAAAATCAATTTCCACCCAAATTTTACTCTTCCACATCCCAAATTTCCCTCTCCAAATCAAACCCATTTTTCCCATTATTCCCATAATCAATTTCCACTCCTTTTCCATAACTAATTTTCTCCCAATCTCCTATATACACTTATACACAAACTTCTCCATCACTTCTCAAAACTCTCAAACACACCAATCTCTCTTACAAACTTCTATTCTCTCAAACTTATCTAATCTCAATGGCACCAAACAGCAGCACCACTGATTCTTCGAGTGCGGGTGGTATGAGGCCTAGACTTTCAACTCCCGAGGCTGAGGCGGGGTATGTGAGGCTGCTTTCGAAGCCTATAGCCAAGGAGCGTAGTTTTCTGCCATCGGGGAAAGATGGTAAGTTGTTGGAGATGATTTTTGAGATGGGTTGGGTTACTTTTTACGAGACACCCGCTGCTGTGCCCATGAGTATGGTGCGTGAGTTCTACGCGAATGCTAAGGCGGTGAAGAATGGTTTCACGGTGGTTAGGGGGATGATGGTGGAGTACAGCACTGAGGCTATTCGTAGGGTGATTGAGCAGCCCGAGAGGAGGCCTGATCAGGAGAACTGGAACGAGAAGACTCCGGAGGAGTTTAACTTGGATTTGATTATTGCTACCCTGTGTCTGCCTGAGACTTATTGGAAGTTCAAGAAGGGCATGAATGAGTATGCCACATTCCCTGCTTCGTGCATGAACAGGTTTGCACGTGCATGGAATTCTTTTATTTGTGCTAGCATCATGCCATCTTCTCATGTGCATGAGATTACTGTGGAGTGTGCGTGTTTATTGTGGGGGATTTTTCAGGGAGACTATGTGAATTTTGGGATGGTTATCCATCGGGGTATTTTGAGGTTCTTGCGAGGGAGTACTATGGGTTTGATACCCTATGCGTCCATTATGACGAAGTTGTGTGTGGCGGTTGGCGTTCATTGGCGCGCACATGAGCAACTGCAGCTCCCTAGTGCACCGATTGATAGTTTGACGTTGTTGAATATGACGGAGTGGTATGGTGGGAAGCGCGATCCTAAGGGGCTTGGATATTCTTATGACCATCTACCAGGTGGAAGGCCATCTCCTCAGGCATATATTGGTGGTACGACGTAGGAGAGCAAGACAGCTTAGAGAGCGGAGTTGGGAGAGGCTGGTCCTTCGGGATCGCAACAGCAGGAGGAGGAAGCACAGGGCAGTGCTGGTTTGAGTACGACGCAGTATAGGCATTTAGCTTAGAGGATAGATGTGATTCATGACATCCATAGCAGGTTTGCACATGACCTCACCCAGGCATTGGGGACTGCATTCAGAGCCACAGGAGTTGACATCCATTGGCTAGTATTCAATGAGGATTCCATGTATCCGCCTCTAGACACTCCTGACACTCCACCCCTTGAGGGTGATGATCCTGATTCTGATTAGGTATGCCTGATTCCTTGCTATTACATTCACTGAGGACAGTAAATATTTTAAGTTTGGGGGTAAGAGTTAAGGATTATGTGTTTTGTGTGAGTCGCATATAGTTTGCATATTCATGATAGTTTAGTACATATAGTTGCATATTTTCCATATAGTAGTTTTTTTATTTTATTTTTGTATTTTTTATATATTTTTTATAGTTTATTCATATAGTTTCATGCATTTTCATAATAACATGATCCCTTAGATGATTTTTCCGATTGATTTGTGATATTAATGTTAGTGTAATGATGTCGTATAGAGTAATGTTATGTCCTATCGAGTTGATTTGCATGCTAGAGACAATTGTGATTCACTAAGTCTTATAGGTTGCTTGAGGGCTAGATCATGGTCATGGTTTGTTTGTTTGTCTAAGTTTAATCGCTTATTTGTATTTAGAATTTAGGATATTATCTTAATGATAAAATAACATGGAAATTTAAAAATTGGAGAAAATTGGATTTCATTGTTAGTTGTTGTGGCTAGGTGTCAAATGGCTAGTAGCCGACTCATTTTATATGAGTAGTCTAGGGTTGAACAAGATGGAACGAAACACACTCGTTCAGAAATTAGAGAAAAAAAAAGAAGAAAAAGAAAAAAAAGGAAAAAATATATGTGTTTATGCATAATTGATCACGAGTGGGCTCTTTAATACTCGAGTTACTAAATTCTTAGGGGACTTTGTGCCTAGATACCTAAGGCTTTTTATAGTCTGGGATCCATTAACCTAACGCTCGCTACATGGGTATTATTGTATAAGTCTTTTGTGGACCTCACTCATTGCACGGTCAAGTAAGCATATTTGTGTTATTTTTATGATGTGAATTAAAGCAAGAATCCATGTAAAACTCCGATATAAGAATTGAAGTCTTATAAGTTATTTTGAGTGTAGCTTTTATTTAATTTATAACCTTGCGATTAATTTGATGAGTAATAAGTTATGATTATTGATCTAGTTACGATAGTATATCTGTAAGCATTTGCACACACGCACGTTTCTGGCTTGTAAGTTGATTTATGGGGCTTGATTGATCTTTATGCGAATAACTGCATTTGTTGAGATGTTGCTTGTTGATTGGTTTAGTTATTCTATGGGGATCGTTGTATTCATATAGTTACATTCATGCATTTTTATTTCTTGTTCTTTTATTCTGTTTATATTTAAGGATAAGCATTGATTCATGCTTGGGGGTATGTTGAGTGGTATTTATGTCACTTTATGACGCTCCGTAAAGCTTTGAATTGGTGTTTTGTACTCAAGTTGTTAGTGTTTTTAACGTGTTTTGTAGTGTTTTTGCATTTTAGGCATTTATCAGGAATCCAGGTGATTTGACATTATTTTGATGCTAATATGCTGCTAGGAATGTGTCGGGAAGAATGCTCTTGAAAAGACAAGCTCAAACCAGCAAGAAAAGAAGAAGTCAGAAATTTCTCTAGAGAGACGGCGCGCCCGCACTGTGATAGCGCGCGCCCGCGCCCAAAGAGCAGAATGTCAGCGCGCCCGCACTGGTGAAGCTTGCGGCCGCGCTAGGTCGGGAAAATTAAATCTTGTTTCTTCTGGAATTTTGATCCGTTGGATTTCTACTCTGCATGGGCTGCTATATATACATAACTTAAGGTCATTTTTCATAACAAGACGGACCAGAGCTTAAGGCGAAGGCGTAAGAAGACCGTAGAGCACAATTCAACCAAGGCGAAGAGGATCTAGTTTATTCTTGTGATTCTTTATTTTAAGTTGTAACTTTGGATGCTAGTTTTTTTGCTTGTGAACCTATACTCTTGTTTCGTACTTGGTTTATTATTTATTCAGTATAAAGACTACATTTATTATAACGGATTTATTTATGGATTTTAACGGATTTATTTATGGATTTCTTTAGTTAATTTATTTCGATGCCTTAGTGTGTGGTGATTGTATGATAACCTAGTATTGGTTATGCTTATTCGTCTTATGAGCATCACGAACTTATAAGATAGTGTGTTAATCTTTAATAAAGCGAAAGTGAATTTAAGGGTTTAGAACTTGCCATACTAGCATAGGTTCATGTATTGTTATGCATGATTCGTAGGTAAGTTTAACCATCTTACTTGCCCTATCTAATCACGATAGATAACTTATGCATTAAATCGTTATGTTATCAAATTCTATAGACATATAGGGTCACAATATAATTGGTGTCTATTCAGCTTCTATCTCTTTTGTGGATGTCTGGTAGTATGGTATTCGTACAACGAAAGTTGGCGGTTATCAGTTTTGTGTTATCTGATTAGTGACATCACCATTACATGCTAAGGTTAAAAATTAAAAGGCTATTGAATGAAGTATTTAATGAAGTTAGAATCCCATATTTGTGTCATATAGTATTCAACTCTCTTTAATCTCTTAGTTAATGTTCTTTAGTATAATCTCTTAGTTAATTGTAGTTATAAACAACCTCAATTTGTTATTCGTCTTAGCATTAGATGATAACCATACCATTGTTGCATAAATATATTGATTGAAATTAACCTAAACCAGTCCCTGTGGGAACGAACTAGAATTTATTCAATAATACTTGCGATCGCGTGTACTTGCGTGAATATTAGCGTGTGTTTCAGCCCTAACAAGCGCTAATAATCAAAGTTTATACTAGTGCACATAAATCAAGATTCATTACACATCATGCAACAATATTCAACTAGTCATACTATCATTCTCATCATGCATCAAAATAAAACACACAAAACTCACCTGAGACAGCACCATTCAATTATGTTGAGCATTTTCTAGAAGAGTATTGTCAACATTCTTCCATCTTCCATTTCATCTGTTATCTTCCATGTTATAACAGCCCACACTTCCGGACTATTAAATCTAAAAACGAAAACTTAAATAAAATATAATTAATAATCCAAAATTCTATTACAAAGATGACTATTACAAAAGCGCAGCTAAAAGCGGAAGTCCAAAAGTCAATGTACTCCAAAACTAAGTCCTCGAACTTCAATGCTATCCAACTCGAACTCTTAGACGAAACCTGAAATTTAAAGGGGTGAGCTACAAAACTCAGCAAGTAACAATCGATCCAACTAGTAGGCCAAACAAATTATACACATATAACAAAATATGATATTCTATACGATACGATTTAAGAAACAAACACTTTCGATACATATTCTTTTTCTTATTCGATACACACAATACACATACCACATAAACAACAATAATTCAAAATCAATAACTCATGCCACGACCACTACAACCCGGTGATAACGGTCCTAAATTTTCATAAAACTGTCACTACAATCCGGTGACTGCGATCCTAAGTTCTTATTCAATATTTTCACAAACCATGGCACAAATCAAAGATCTTAAATTATCATCGAGACACACCACGCATGCACAACGATACATATACTCTAACAAATAATACTTTCAAATATATCATCCCTTGGTACATGTTTTGATAATCAAATATAAACGCATAACACACAATTTTGAAAACACTAGTAAGATCGATCGAAAACTTAACTCGAAACCTGACCAGATCTGAAATTGCCCCTTTTGACCCCCTAAACAATATTTTATTGAAAAATACGAAACACGAAAGCTGTAGAAAACGAAAAGACCTTTTCGAAAAGTCCAGGATCACTGAATTCTGACTTAAGATGAATTTTCTATGAATTTTACAAGATTTCTTAATTTTGTTGAGAAGAGCCCTACGAATTTTAATAATAAAAATGAGGAAGACGAATATGGTGTATTTATAACGAGACAAAACCCTAAATCTTAACCTACAAGTTATCCATATTAGAATTGGATCCAAATTTTAGGCCCAGTACTCTAATTCAATTTTAAATCCTAATCTTTATCAAATTTTAATACTTTTAATTCTATTATTCCTATTATTAATCTAATTTTAAAAAATTATGGGATATTACATACTACCCTCCTTAAAAAGAATTTGGTCCCCAAATTCACAACAATCCTAAAGTTCGTGACACATCTACCGCCTGATCTATCAAAGGTCAAACTATGGTCCACAGGAACGCATCCTAGAGAATGTACTATTCTCATACCTAATACACTCTAAAGGACAACATGCTCTGATACCAACTATAACAGCCCACACTTCCGGACTATTAAATCTAAAAACGAAAACTTAAATAAAATATAATTAATAATTCAAAATTCTATTACAAAGATGACTATTAGAAAAGCACAGCTAAAGGCGGAAGTCCAAAAGTCAATCTACTCCAAAACTCAGTCCTCGAACTTCAATGCTATCCAACTCGAACTCTTAGACGAAACCTGAATTTGAAAGGGGTGAGCTACAAAGCTCAGCAAGTACCGATCGATCCAACTAGTAGGCCAAACAAATTATGCACATATAATAAAATACGATATTCTATACGATACGATTTAAGAAACAAACACTTTCGATACATATTCTTATTCTTATTCGATACACACAATACACATACCACATAAACAACAATAATTCAAAATCAATAACTTATGCCACGACCACTACAACCCGGTGATAACGGTCCTAAATTTTCATAAAACTGTCACTACAATTCGGTGACTGCGGTCCTAAGTTCTTATTCGATATTTTCACAAACCATGGCACAAATCAAAGATCTTAAATTATCATCGAGACACACCACGCATGCACAACGATACATATACTCTAACACATAATACTTTCAAATATATCATCCCTTGGCACATTTTTTGATAATCAAATATAAACGCATAACACATAATTATAAAAACACTAGTAAGATCGATCGAAAACTTACCTCGAAACCTGACCAGTTCTGAAATTTCCCCTTTTGACCCTCTAAACGATATTTTATTGAAAAACACAAAACACAAAAGCTGTAGAAAACGAAAAGATCTTTCCGAAAAGTCCAGGATTACTGAATTCTGACTTACGATGAATTTTCTACGAATTTTACAAGATTTCTAAATTTTGCTGAAAAGAGCCCTACGAATTTTAATAATTAAAATGAGGAAAACGAATATGGTGTATTTATAACGAGACAAAACCCTAAATCTTAATCTACAAGTTATCCATATTAGAATTGGATCCAAATTTTAGGCCCAGTACTCTAATTCAATTTTAAATCATAATCTTTATCTAATTTTAATACTATTAATTCTATTATTCCTATTATTAATCTAATTTCAAAAAATTATGGGATATTAGACATGTATTCACGGTTTTCTCCAAATTATATGTTAAAAGATTACTTATTTGGAGACAGGTACAGTATGGTTTTTTATTGTGCATTCAAAAAGTATATTTTCAATTAGTTCGTTAAGAATGAATTAGAATTATTGAGAATATGAGAGATTTAGATTTTCGGGATACAAACTCGATAAACTCCTTCCTCAACTGTTCAGCAAGTCCCTTGTCAGAGATCAATTATGTAGAAACATAACCATCACTCAGTAGGGATGTCAAAGTATTTTGTTGAAAATAACTAATTTAATAGTTATCTCGAACATGTTGTGTTTTTATTCACTTTAAAGAATGAACAATTCACAATTAACAAACAGTTAATATGCCTTGCTTCATTGAATCCTAGGTTGTAGTCTCATTCAACCATTAACTTGACATTGAGACATCTTAACAGATAAATTCTTAAACTTGTTCTAGATAAGTAACCGTGATTCTTAGAAAAGAAAATGGTCACAAACAAGTTCATTTAGATCTCACTTATAGAATATGAGCTAATTCATGAGTAAAATCTATACTGCTACAGATAAACTCATCTGATACAAAATGGTTTAAGTTAAATGTGAAGAATTTAGTAACAACTCATAAGCATCATTCTATTAAAATATTCTTTATCTATAACTCAAATTTAATCAGACAGTTTCTCACACCATGAAACCAACACATAACTCAATATCAATATTTACTAAATATACATAAATAGTGATACATCAATGATCAATTTCATCGGTATTTATCAGTTTTGGAGAACTAATAAATTATGATATATGATTATTGCTACAATTGAATCATGTTACAACCTACTTTTAGAATGTAGAGATTGGTGAGGATTCTGTATTCTCAAAGTATTGTCGTTTAGTCTACTTATAGCCGTTGATGATCAAATAAATATCAATGACTAGGACCTCGTAACTGATATAAAATTTGTTTATCTACTGCTAAATATCTTAGATTCCAAGTGTTCATTTTTAATTATCAATGGCTATAACTATCCATTGATAGTTATTTAGATTAAATCGGGCTCATTATAATCCTAAAGTTGATATTACAAATCAGACCAGAATCATAATTAGACACTTGGCTACCTATTTACATGCAACATAATTTCATCCTTTTGATATTCAATTATTAAAAATCATGGCATGTAACTGACTTTGTAATAAATATCCAGATTATGTGCTATGACTACTAGACAATTACATATAATTTTGATCTAGAAAATTCACAAGCATCAAAATGATTTAAGAATATATTTTCTGTTAGGTCCGTAATCAACTGTAGAGAGGGGGTGAATACAGTTTATGCAAATAATTTGACAAAGCTTCAACAGAATCAACAATTTTTATATTAACAGATAAAAACTAATTACAAACATACTCTCTCAAAAGGATGAACAAATATCCTTGAGAGCTGCTAGGTTATGCGAATGATATAACAATGTTCGCAATACTTATAACATGAACCTAATATGTGTTTTATATAGAGCACAACTACACAATCAAATAAGGAATCCTATTCTATTACAATAAGGAAATATATCCATGTATGATTGCTTCTAAGATAAATTCCTTCACCGCCTTGAATTTCTGCTTTTCTTTTCCTCCTCAAATATCTACTGAAGTGACAAATCCTGATGACATCATCTGCTGATCATCAAGTACTGATATAAGTACTGATGACATCACTCTTCAGTAAATGCTGATATAAGTCCTGATAAGAACTTTTGATAGTTTATGTCCAGATATCATCAATTATATCTAACAATCTCCCCCAACTTGTGTATTATGGAAATATGTACAATTTCCAATTGATGATGTCAAAACTATCTAAATACAATAATCAAGTAAATATATTCATTCTTACTTCAGTAAATATCAGAGTTCACTCTTCATTCTGAACTCTAACACAGTCTGGAAAATCTTCAAGAAACTTGCTCAGCAGATTTTCTTCCATTACATTCAAATACCATCACATCCTCTGTTTATGTTATTTCAGTTCATCTGTTGATTCATCATTCTGATATATGAAAGCCCTGAGATTATGTAACTTTGAATTTCCAAGAGATAGATCATCCAGCTCCAGAAACCCAATTTTCTTTCCATCAGGATTAAAGGTTAAAACTTGAGTCCCTAGAATCATTTCTATCTGGGCTCCTTCAATAGACATATCAATAGCATATTCAGTTTGATCAATGTACTTTGGAATGTAGTTTGATTTGTAAGGAATTCCTCTCTGCTTTAACTATATCAGGTTCTTTATAAATGCAAACCATCTGGAAGTTACAGAATTAGTTACCTTAAGAATTATAGCAATAAGTTCCAATTCTTGCCATGGTTTGTCGCTTAACTGTTCTTGATTCAACCTTAAGTTTCTCCCAGACTCCAGAAAATAAATCATTTTTTCTTCAACATGATCAATAACAATTTGCACTGATATGATCTTCTGTAAGTCTTCAAGCATCACATTGTCTCCAATTTCTGACAAATTAGAATGCTTCCTTAAAGTCAAAGCATCTCCTACAAACAAATCATCATTTAATCTTCCAAGACCACTTGTGATTCCATGTTTTCTAGAGTGAGAACTTCCACTGTAAAACTTCTTTAATGTTTCAGAAGAATCTCTTCAAGGTGCTGGTTTCTTACTTCCCCATAGTAGCTTATTCTTTTCTTCAAAATAAGTTCTGGCTTATCAGAGACTATGTCTTCAGAATCGGGATTTAATAAATTAGCTTGAATTGGGTTTGAGAAATCAATAACATGAGTAGAATCAGAGGTTGTGATTGGTTGAATAACAGATTCTTCTTTATTAACTTGAGCAATGTCAGAGGTTAATTTCAGTTTTTCAGCCCAGCCAGCTCCATGAATCTTCCTTCTTTGGTGAACTTGACTGACTTCTTCTTCTTCAGCAATTTCATCGAAATCAAAAGATTGAGCAACTGTATAGATTGGATCTATCAGTATTTGTGATTTAGTTGCTTTAGATACTGATTTCTTCTTTGCAACAACTTTGGCTTTAGACTTTGAAAGCTTTGACTTCTCTCCTATCTTCTCTTTTCCTTTATGCTTCCTGTCAGCAGTTAAGATAGCTTGTGATCTGAGAGATCTTTCACCCTCTGCATGACTTACCTCCCTTATGAATAAACCTTTGGCTGGTCTGTTAGAAGGATCATCTTCATAAAGATCTTGAGAAATAACAGCAGTATCAGTATTTACCGTCTTCATGGATTTCTTGAAGTCTTTCTCCTTTTGCCTTAGCTGTTCTAGATCAACTCCAGGATGTTCTCTTTCAAAGATTCTTCTACTTACCTCAGAGTCAAATGCTTGAATTTTTGGATCCTTATAAAATAGAGTTGTTTTTCTTCCTTTTACTTTCAGAGTTTGAAGATACTAACTAGCTTCTGTACCAGCTTCTATCTCCAGAATACCTTGGTCTTCATCAGCAGTTATGACTTATAAAGTTTGTTGAGTTGTTGTAGTCATAGTCAGATCTATAACTCTTCTTTCACTTCTCTTACTTTCTCTACCTTGTCTATATTGAGAACTAGTGATTGCTTTTGATGAACCACTAATTCCAACTAGCTCTTCACCTCTTCTACTTTCATTATTCTTTTATCCCCCCTTATTACCTCCATCAAGATTTTCATCAACAGTATTTGTCAATGTCAGCTGCTTGCATTTAGATTGCATAATTTTCTCCCCTTTTTGGCATCATCACTAAGCACTAGAGAAAAAATCAGCTCCATTGAATTCAGTACCTCTGTAAGTTGATCAAACATTTGAACTTGCTTAGCTTCCAATCAAGCTTGATTAGCTTCAATTGTAGTCTGTGTAATATGCGGGATATATCGTGTAATTTTTTTTTTTGCTATTAAATAATTATTATGTGTGTTCAGTATCTATTCTGTGAATTAACTGTTAAGTGTTATTTGTATTTGAATATTCAAAAATAGTATTAATTGAGTATTTCAATTTTTATATGTCCAAAATAAAATATAGATAATTGTCATATCTTCCTAATTATTATTATGTTGATTTATGAATTTATATGAATCATATGAAATTTATAAAAAAAAATTCCGAGTATTTAAAATCTATTTTATAAAAACGAGAACCAACCGAGGTCAACCGTTGTTACGTTTTTGGAACCCGAAACCCTTCTGAGAACTCCTTCCTAACCTAATTATAATATTCCGAGCATTTTTCATGTTTCGACTTTTTCGATCCGGCGTACGGTTTGTCCTGCGCGGGTCCCGGCGCAACATTTTCGATACAATATTCGTTTCGGTAAATCAATAAAACCCGTATTTTTGATAAATGGGAGCTTTTTATTAAACTATCACAATTATCACTTCGTAATACGCATAACCAGGCGCTGAGACCAAGACCGCAGTACAAATTGTACTGATTTGGATAATTATCCCGAAAACAAATACCGTTTGGATCAGTTTTTACAAATAAACGTACCATTTTATATCCGGAATGATCCAACGGGATACTAATTTTCCGTAAATATAAATAGCCTTTTACCGTATTTTATTTTGTATCAAAATCATTTGCAGACTGATAATTATATAATTTTACAGAGAAAAATCATATATTCATAAACCTTTCTGATAATCAAACCACAGATTCAAGGTGTTAGTGAAATCCGTTTGGAAAGTTGGAGTAACCAATTTGAAGGTCTCAAGGAGTACTATCAGATTCCATGACCTGTTTTACTGCAGAATCAAAGGTTGATTTTATATATATATTTAATTATTTTTGAATTATTTTTATGAAAAATATGAATTTTTGTTCGGATGATTGTTTGTATGATTTGATGATTGCATGTGGTAGAGCTTGTTTTCCTGATGATTTTGATATATTATACGTCTGATTTGGAGTTCAATAACATGCTCAAAAGTAGGTTTAATTTTCGAATTTCAAAATTAGGGTTTATAGCCCGTATGAATGTTTTCAATTGAAATTTGGGGGTTTTTGATTCAAAGGGTTATTAGCTGTTAATTTATAGTGGGTTGTGTTCCTTATGAAATTTGCAATCGATTGGTATATAGCTCGTTAACAGAGGATTAATGGATCGAAGGAAGTTGTGTTTTGAAAGTTTTCGATGTTTGCCGGAAACCGGCGATGTTCTTGGCCAATTTCCGGCCAGAACAGAGATGATTATTGAGTTTTGATTGCATGAATAAGTTGCTGGTAACCTATAGATTTAATCTGGACAGTTTGGTGGCCTGAGGTGGCCGGAATCGTGTTCGCCGGCCACACTCCGGAGAGTCGACGACTGGGCTGGCAAAATTGCAAATAGGCCCCTGTAGTTTTGTAGATGATGAAGTTTAGTCCCTATAGTTTGTAAAGTTTTCAAAAATAGGATTCTTGTTTATAAAATGTTTAAAAATCATATTTCCTATTTATTTTTATTATAAAAATTCATTTTTAATTTCTGAAAATTCTAAAAAATAGTATTTTAATTCCGAAAATTATTTTTAATTCAAAAATAAATCTGAATTAATTAGTTAATTAATTTCAGTTGATTCTTAATTGATTAATTGGTCAATTAATTCAAAAATTAATTGATTAATTGATTTAATTAATTATTAATTGATTTTAATTAATTGTTTAATTAGTTATAATTATTTAAAAATGATTTAAAAATTCCGAAAAATAGTTTCGAGCTTTAAAATATTATTCTAAATTATTTCCAAGGCTCGATAATTATTACAAAATTGTTTCGGAGCCAGAATTGGCCAACCGAACCCTATTTATTAACCCGAAATTGATCCAACGATCCGTATTAATTCTGAAAAATACTTTAAAATCATTTTAAATACCCGAAAGCATATTTATGACCCGAGACTTCTTTATAAATGATATGTCATTGATTACGTGATGTATTATGTGTTATACGTGACTTGTTGATTGACTATCGGTCTATATATTCGGTGTTTACTTGGTTATTGCATAACTTTCAATCCGTTAATCGGATTTGGGTGAAACGAAGGGTAGATAGAAGTATGTGTTGAATAGAATCCTATGAGTTGATGAATGATAGATGTTTATATTATGTGAGCAGAAGAGGCAAGATATAGGCTAGGGAAACAGGTAGTTGAGGAGTAAAATGATTGTGATTGGAAGCGAGTGCAGGATAGTAAGCTACTACCAGGCAAGTGTTCTGAACTTTCTCGAGATATTGTAGTACTTGATAGTCTTGTTGACATTACAAGTGCTTTGAAGCACAGAAACCTAAACCCTGATTTCAGTTATTGTTCTTGAGCCATGAACCATATTATTTCTAAGCCATTGATTATTGTATACCCAAACACGAACCACAAATCTACGATACTACTCCACAAATACATACAAACTAAATACCAGACACTGAACTGAATTATTATATATTCAACCCATGGTATCTTATGCTTTGAAAGACCAAATTCTTGAAACCATGAAACATTGATTCCTTTGTTATCCAATTCTTTCATTACCCAACATCCAAGCCTTGAAAGTACCTTGTTAACCCACACAAGGGTTGAAATCCTTTCATTGTTAAACACTCACTGTTATTAATGATTCTGATTATTGTTTATTATTGTTTAATTTTTTTATTATGTTAGAATTGGATTGTTTTTATAAAATTGTGGACCAGATTCGTGGTCAGACCATATAATGGTCAAGTTAGGCCAATGTGTGCTTTGGATCCAGTAGTTAGAGCAATGTTGTGTGCTTTGCTCGGGGTTAGTGCGTGACTGATCAGCAGCCTAACCTTGGTTTTAAAATAAAAATATAGTATCCAATTCTAAATCATAATCCATTGTTCACTTGATATCATAACCATATTCACTTGATGATCATTATTCTCAGTTTTGTCATTGTGACTTGCTGAGCTAGTTAGCTCATTTGTGCGATGTTGTTTATACTCTTTCCAGTTAAGAAGGAACCAGTTGGTAGCAAGGATCCCCAGTCCAGTGCGAGAGCTAGGGATTAAGGCTGTTAAAGCTGAGCTAGTAGACTTCTTTTGGAATAATGTAAATTATAAAAGTTTGTAATATGTTTAATACTCAGTTCGAGTTTGAATGGTTGGGATTTAATCGGTATGTAATATATTAGTGTGTTTGGCTTGTGTGCATACTTTAACCTGTTGCGATCCGTGGTAGTTGGTAAGTAGGGTCATTGCATATTATTATTATCTTTAGTATTGTTATAAGCAGGTTATAAATAAGGTGTGTGTGGACCCCAAACTTCTGACCCGGGTTTGGAGGGCGCCACAGTTTTGGTATCAGAGCCACAGGTTATAAGTCACTGACACAAGCTTAGGTTGACGGGAATGGGTAGAGGGTTAGGATTAGAAGTAAGAAATAGAAGGATAGAATGTTGAGAGGTTGAGTGTTGCGGTATAACCAGTAGTAGTATAATTCGCGTCGTGGTTCGAGATTCTTATATTACGATATAATTTCAGATAACAGAGATGGCCGACTCTTTTATTCCCGTATCAGCTGATCACTCAGAGACTTCAGTTGGAGCACCAGCATCGGATCCACGTCCTGTTATTCTACCAGCATTGGCTATTCTACCTCCACCAGTGTTGCAGCCCGTACCACTGCAGGCTATTCCACCCTCAGGCATGAGGCCACCTGTCAGAGGACCCCCACCTGCTGACTCAGGCTTTACTGGCCATTCAGTTACAGGAGTACCTTTTCAGTTCTCTTCTTATCCTGTCCCATATCATCAGTTTGAGGCTTGCCTTATGGAGCAGCGATTCCCTCAGGGTCAGATTCAGGAGTTACTACATATCATGCGTACTAGAGAGGTTGGGAGTGGTGAGAGGCGACTCAGGGAGAGGCTACAGGTGTTTCGTAGGACAGCTACAGTGAGGATTGTTGAGGCTACACATGAGGACATCACCCCTGATTTCCTAGTGGAGTGGGCTAAGTGGGTTCTAGAGGAGCTTGAAGAGATTGGAGGTCCAGACTTGCCATGAGTCAGAAACTCAGAGATGGAGATGCAGAGCAGTGTTGTTGTGATTACATAGTATGTACAGTAGTGTATAGTGTGTATCCATAGACTTTTGAGTTGTATTTATAGACTAGCGATGTTGACTAGTGAGTAGGTTGTTGTACCCTTTTGGTTTTACTTTCGAAGCGTCTTTACGCTTGTACCACCTAAAACTTTTGATCTATATATATCAGTACCTTTTCTTTTCCAGCACTGTCGATTACTTTATCGCACCTGTTTTACTTTACCTTATTTATTGCACTAGTATACCCTGTGATACCATGTACCCTATTTTCCATAACTGTTTATATTCTGTAAAGAAGCATGCAATTTACTTAGTTACAACTATTTTCAAAAAAGAGATATTCCTGTTTTACAAAACTTTTCCTTTGTGCAAAGATTTGATTCAAAAGCTAAATAAATTGATTGATTTTTTACAGAAAATGCCTCCCAGAAGAAATACCCGCACCAACACCCAGAATGAAGAAACCAACAACAACAATAATAATAACCAAGATGAGACAAACCAGAATGTGAACCCAGGACCCATAGACCCAGCAATAGCCCAGATTCTCCAAATCTTGGCCCAACAAACAGTTCACCTGGCACAACAACAACAAAGACAGACCAATCCCCAGGTAACTTTCAAAACTTTTCAGGCAGTAAACCCACCAGAATTCAAGGGTTCCTTAGAGCCAATTGAAGCAAATGTGTGGTTAAAGGAAATAGAGAAGGCATTTGCCTTGGTAAAAGTGAAAGAAGAGCAGAAGGTTGAGTTTGCAAGTTACTATTTGAAGAATGAGGCCACCTACTAGTGGGAGATGGTGAAGACATTGGAAGGTACATATGTTATTACTTGGGAGAGGTTTAAAGAATTATTTCTAGAAAATTATTTTCCTCAGTTTGTTCAAGATCGGATGGAGCTGAAGTTTTAAGAGTTAAAGCAAGGAACTATGTCGGTGGCAGATTATGAGAGTAAATTTGAAGAATTGTCAAGGTATGTGTCGTCGTATGTTGATACTGATAAAAAGAAAGCTAAGAGATTCCAGCAAGGCTTGAAGCCATGGATCAGAGGGAAGGTAGCTATTTTTGAGTTGGAGACTTATGTAGGGGTTGTACAGAAGGCTATGATTGCGGAGACCGAAAGTGAGATGTCACAGAAGGAAAAAGAGAGCAAGAAAAGGAAGGTTGAGGGAAGTGAGGGTCAGTTACACCCAGGGAAGTTTCCAAACTTTAAGAAGGGCAAGTTCCGGCCAGGGAGAAATTTTAATTTCAGGAGACAAAATGCAGGAGACGGAGGTCAGGGCAACCGTCCAGCTAATGTGAATCAGCCAAATCAGTTGAGATTAACTTTTTCAGATTGTCAAGTTTGTGAAAAGAAGCATGGAGGAGTTTGTAACAAGTTGAATGTGGTATGTTTCAAATGCAACCAGAAAGGGCACTATTCGAGGGAGTGCCGAAATCAGCCAGCAAATAGGGATCAGCCTATCCGAAATCCAGCAGTAAAGGTTCCAGCCATTGGATTTACGTGCTTCAAATGTGGAAAGCCAGGACATATGGCCAGAGATTGTAAGACATCAGCCCCAGTCAGTAATGCATTGAGGATCATGGGATCTACCCCAGCAGTAAATGAGGCTCCAAGGGCTAGAGTTTTCGACATGTCAGTGAAGGATGCTATCCAGGATACAGATGTCGTGGCAGGTACGCTCAATGTGAATTCTTTATGTGCCAAAGTGTTAATAGATTCGGGAGCAACTCGATCGTTTATTTCACAAGATTTTGTTAGCAAGTTAAATTGTCCAGTAGAGTATTTAAATGAAATAATGACTGTGGAATTAGCAAATCAAGAACGTGTAACTGTGAATCAAGTTTGTGGGAATTGTGAGGTTGAGATTTCTGGTAATAAGTTTTGTGTAGATTTAATACCATTTAAGTTAGGAGAATTTGACATTATATTAGGGATGGATTGGTTATCTAGGCATAATGCCCAGATAGATTGTCGAAACAAGAAGGTAATGGTGAAAATGCCTGACGAAAAGATAGTAACGTTCAAGGGACAGAAGCAAGTAAAGAAGCTCTTAACAATAATTCAAGCTAAGAAGTTACTACGGCAAGGATGCAAGCATTTTATAGCATACGTGATTGACAAGAGTCAGGAGCTAGCAAAACTTGAAGATATTCCAGTTGTGAATGAATTTCCAGACGTGTTTCCTGACGAATTTCCAGGACTTCTTCCAGACAGGGAAATTGAATTTGCGATCGACTTAACACCTGGAACAGAACCAATATCCAAGGCCCCGTACAGAATGGCGCCTGTTGAGATGAAAGAGCTAGCGAAGCAGTTGCAGGAGTTGTTAGAGAAAGGAGTAATCAGACCCAGTGTATCCCCGTGGGGAGCACCGGTATTATTTGTCAAGAAGAAAGATGGAAGTATGAGACTATGTATCGACTATAGGGAGCTCAACAAGCTTACAATCAAGAATAAGTATCTGTTACCTAGAATTGATGATTTGTTTGACCAATTGAAGGGAGCCAAGTATTTCTCCAAGATCGATTTAAGATTGAGATATCATCAACTGAAGATCAAGCCAGAATATATACCAAAGACAGCTTTTCGAACAAGGTATGGACATTATGAATTTCTAGTAATGTCTTTTGGATTGACCAACGCCCCGAAAACATTTATGGACCTGATGAACAGAATTTTCAAGGAATATTTGGACAAGTTCGTTAAAGTATTTATAGACGATATTTTGATCTATTCAAAGACAGAAGAGGATCATGCGGAACATTTAAGGACAGCTTTGGAGATTTTAAGGAAAAAGAAGTTGTATGCTAAATTCTCGAAGTGTGAATTTTGGTTACAAGAGGTTCAGTTCTTAGGACACATAGTTATTAATGAAGGGATCAAAGTGGACCCGACAAAGATCGAGGCAATTACGAACTGGGAAAGACCGAGAACACCCACCGAGGTAAGAAGTTTCCTAGGATTGGCGGGATATTATCATCGATTTGTTCAAAATTTCTCAAGGATTGCCACACCATTAACAAAGCTTACACGAAAGAATGAGAAGTTTATATGGAACGACAAATGC
This sequence comes from Apium graveolens, assembly GCF_009905375.1. NCBI lineage: Eukaryota > Viridiplantae > Streptophyta > Magnoliopsida > Apiales > Apiaceae > Apium > Apium graveolens. Next base: position 82,181,032 of record NC_133648.1, on the reverse strand, counting down.
GAGAAAAGTTTTCAGGAATTGAAGCGACGATTAATCACGGCACCTGTTTTGTCACTTCCAGACGATCAAGGGAATTTCGTAATTTATAGTGATGCTTCTCACAAAGGATTAGGATGTGTTCTTATGCAGCACGACAAGGTGATTGCGTATGCGTCAAGGCAATTGAAACCACACGAACAGAAGTACCCTACTCATGATTTGGAGTTAGCAGCCATAGTATTTGCTTTGAAGATTTGGAGACATTATCTGTATGGAGAGAAATGTGAGATTTATACGGATCACAAAAGTTTGAATTATATATTTACCCAGAAGGAACTTAATATGAGGCAAAGGAGATGGTTAGAATTGATCAAGGATTATGATTGCTCGATTAATTATCATCCCGGTAAGGCGAACGTTATAGCAGACGCGTTAAGTCGGAAGGAAAGGTTAAATGTGTTATCCGTACCTGAAGAGATATATAAAGAATTTCAGAAATTAGAATTGGAGATTAGAATTTGCAAGCCTGAGGAAGCAAAAGTGTACAGTATGATTTTCCAACCGGAGTTATGGGAGAAAATAAAGAAATTCCAGAAAGAGGTAATGGATCAAGATATAAATCGTTTGGTAGGTGAGGAATTATGCACGGAACAAGATGACCAAGGTATTCTGAGGTTTTCATCTAGAATTTGGATTCCACCGGTGACGGAGTTAAAGAATAAAATTCTACAGGAGGCACATAATTCAAGGTATTCCGTCCATCCAGGAAGTACCAAGATGTATAGAGATTTAAAGAAGAATTATTGGTGGCCAGACATGAAGAGGGAAATTGCGGAATGGGTTAGCAAATGTTATACCTGTCAGAGGATTAAAGTAGAGCATCAGAGACCAAGCGGATTGCTACAGCCATTGGAGATTCCAGAATGGAAATGGGAACACATTGCCATGGATTTTATAGTTGGATTACCAAGGACAAGGGCTAAACATGATGCCATTTGGGTTATAGTGGATAGACTTACCAAGTCAGCTCATTTTCTGCCTATAAATGAAAGATTTTCGCTCAACAAGTTAGTCCATATGTACCTAAAAGAAATTGTAGTTCGTCATGGAGTTCCAGTGTCTATCATATCTGATCGAGATCCAAGGTTTAACTCAAGATTCTGGAAGAGTTTTCAAGAATGTTTGGGAACAAGATTGAATATGAGTACGGCCTATCATCCGCAGACGGACGGCCAAAGTGAAAGAACGATCCAGACAATCGAGGACATGTTACGTGTTTGTACTATTGATTTCAAAGGAAGTTGGGACGAGCATTTACCCCTGGTAGAGTTTGCTTATAACAACAGTTAACACGCCAGCATTGGGATGCCACCCTATGAAGCCCTTTATGGACACAAATGTAGATCTCCAGTATATTGGGACGAAGTAGGAGAACGCAAAATACTCGGACCTGAATTGGTGCAGCAGACAAAGGAAGTTGTTGAAATTATCCAGAAGAGATTATTAGCCGCACAAAATCGTCAGATAAAGTATGCAGACCAGTCAAGGAAGGACATGGAATTTGAAGAAGGGAGCTTGGTATTATTGAAAGTATCACCATGGAAAGGACTAACGAGGTTTGGGAAGAAAGGGAAGCTAAGCCCAAGATATGTCGGACCTTTTGAGATTTTAAAGCGCATTGGCAATGTAGCTTATGAGTTGGCGTTACCACCGCACATGGAGCACATTCACAATGTTTTTCACGTATCGATGCTCAAGAAATATAATCCAGACTCCAGGCATGTAATAGAATATGAGCCAATAGAGCTTCAGGAAGATTTGTCATATGTAGAGAGTCCGATAGAGATTCTAGAGGAGCGAGAGAAGGTATTGAGGAATAAAGTGGTAAAGTTAGTAAGAGTATTGTGGAGAAACCCAAAGGTTGAAGAGTCAACCTGGGAGTTAGAAAGTGATATGAGAGAAAAGTACCCTCATTTGTTTTCTTAAGAGATTCTGAGGACAGAATCCTTTTAGGGGGGAAGGATGTAATATCCGGGATATATCGTGTAATTTTTTTTTTTTGCTATTAAATAATTATTATGTGTGTTCAGTATATATTCTGTGAATTAACTGTTAAGTGTTATTTGTATTTGAATATTCAAAAATAGTATTAATTGAGTATTTCAATTTTTATATGTCCAAAATAAAATATAGATAATTGTCATATCTTCCTAATTATTATTATGTTGATTTATGAATTTATATGAATCATATGAAATTTATAAAATCTTTTTCCGAGTATTTAAAATCTATTTTATAAAAACGGGAACTAACCGACGTCAACCGTTGTTACATTTTTGGAACCCGAAACTCTTCCGAGAACTCCTTCCTAACCTAATTATAATATTCCGAGCATTTTCCATGTTTCGACTTTTTCGATCCGGCGTACGGTTTGTCCTGCGCGGGTCCCGACACAACATTTTCGATACAATATTCGTTTCGGTAAATCAATAAAACCCGTATTTTCGATAAACGGGAGCTTTTTATTAAACTATCACAATTATCACTTCGTAATACGTGTAACCAGGCGCTGAGACCAAGACCGCAGTACAAATTGTACTGATTTGGATAATTATCCCGAAAACCAATACCGTTTGGATCAGTTTTTACAAATAAACGTATCGTTTTATATCCGGAATGATCCAACGGGATACTAATTTCCCGTAAATATAAATAGCCTTTTACCGTATTTTATTTTGTATCAAAATCATTTGCAGACAGATAATTATATAATTTTACAGAGAAAAATCATATATTCATAAACCTTTCTGAGAATCAAACCACAAATTCAAGGTGTTAGTGAAATCCGTTTGGAAAGTTGGAGTAACCAATTTGAAGGTCTCAAGGAGTACTATCATATTCCAGGACCTGTTTTACTGCAGAATCAAAGGTTGATTTTATATAAATTTAATTATTTTCGAATTATTTTTATGAAAAATATGAATTTTTGTTCGGATGATTGTTTGTATGATTTGATGATTGCCTGTGGTAGAGATTGTTTTCCTGATGATTTTGATATATTATACGTCTGATTTGGAGTTCAATAACATGCTCAAAAGTAGGTTTAATTTTCGAATTTCAAAATTAGGGTTTATAGCCCGTATGAATGTTTTCAATTGAAATTTGGGGGTTTTTGATTCAAGGGTTATTAGCTGCTAATTTATAGTGGGTTGTGTTCCTTATGAAATTTGCAATCGATTGGTATATAGCTCTTTAACAGAGGATTAATGGATCGAAGGGAGTTGTGGTTTGAAAGTTTTCGATGTTCGCCGGAAACCGGCGATGTTCTTGGCCAATTTCCGGCCAGAACAGAGATGATTATTGAGTTTTGATTGCATGAATAAGTTGCTGGTAACCTATAGATTTAATCTGGACAGTTTGGTGGCCTGAGGTGGCCGGAATCTTGTTCTCCGGCCACACTCCGGCGAGTCGACGGCTGGGCTGGCAAAATTGCAAACAGGCCCCTGTAGTTTTGTAGATGATGAAGTTTAGTCCCTGTAGTTTGTAAAGTTTTCAAAAATAGGATTCCTGTTTATAAAATGTTTAAAAATCATATTTCCTATTTATTTTTATTATAAAAATTCATTTTTAATTTCTGAAAATTCTAAAAATTAGTATTTTAATTCCGAAAATTATTTTTAATTCAAAAATAAATCTGAATTAATTAGTTAATTAATTTCAGTTTATTTTTAATTGATTAATTGGTCAATTAATTCAAAAATTAATTGATTAATTGATTTAATTAATTATTAATTGATTTTAATTAATTATTTAATTAGTTATTATTATTTAAAAATGATTTAAAAATTCTGAAAAATAGTTTCGAGTTTTAAAATATTATTCTAAATTATTTCCAAGGCTCGATAATTATTACAAAATTGTTTCGGAGCCAGAATTGGCCAACCGAACCTGTTTATTAACCCGAAATTGATCCAACGACCCGTATTAATTCTGAAAAATACTTTAAAAATCATTTTAAATACCCGAAAGCATATTTATGACCCGAGACTTCTTTATAAATGATATGTCATTGATTACGTGATGTATTATGTGTTATACGTGACTTGTTGATTGACTATCGGTCTATATATTCGGTGTTTACTTGGTTATTGCATAACTTTCAATCCGTTAATCGGATTTGGGTGAAACGAAGGGTAGATAGAAGTATGTGTTGAATAGAATCCTATGAGTTGATGAATGATAGATGCTTATATTATGTGAGCAGAAGAGGCAAGGCGTAGGAAAGGGAAATAGGTAGTTGAGGAGTAAAACGATTGTGATTGGAAGCGAGTACAGGATAGTAAGCTAATACCAGGCAAGTGTTCTGAACTTTCTCGAGATATTGTAGTACTTGATAGTCTTGTTGACATTGCAAGTGCTTTGAAGCACAAAAACCTTAACCCTGATTTCAGTTATTGTTCTTGAGCCATGAACCATATTATTTCTAAGCCATTGATTATTGTATACCCAAACACGAACCACAAATCTACGATACTACTCCACAAATACATACAAACTAAATACCAGACACTGAACTGAATTATTATATACTCAACCCATGGTATCTTATGCTTTGAAAGACCAAATTCTTGAAACCATGAAACATTGATTCCTTTGTTATCCAATTCTTTCATTACCCAACATCCAAGCCTTGAAAGTACCTTGTTGACCCACACAAGGGTTGACACTCACTGTTATTAATGATTCTGATTATTGTTTATTATTGTTTAATTTTGTTATTATGTTAGAATTGGATTGTTTTTATAACATTGTGGACCAGATTCGTGGTCAGACCATATAATGGTCAAGTTAGGCCAATGTGTGCCTTGGATCCAGTAGTTAGAGCAATGTTGTGTGCTTTGCTCGGGGTTAGTGCGTGACTAATCAGCAGCCTAACCTTGGTTTTAAAATAAAAATATAGTATCTAATTCTAAATCATAATCCATTGTTCACTTGATATCATAACCATATTCACTTGATGATCATTATTCTCAGTTTTGTCATTGTGACTTGCTGAGCTAGTTAGCTCATTTGTGCGATATTGTTTATACTCTTTCCAGTTAAGAAGGAACCAGTTGGTAGCAAGGATCCCCAGTCCAGTGCGAGAGCTAGGGATTAAGGCTGTTAAAGCTGAACTAGTAGACTTCTTTTGGAATAATGTAAATTGTAAAAGTTTGTAATATGTTTAATACTCTGTTCGAGTTTGAATGGTTGGGATTTAATCGGTATGTAATATATTAGTGTGTTTGGCTTGTGTGCATACTTTAACCTGTTGCGATCCGTGGTAGTTGGTAAGTAGGGTCATTGCATATTATTATTATCTTTAGTATTGTTATAAGCAGGTTATAAATAAGGTGTGTGTGTGGACCCCAAACTTCTGACCCGGGTTTGGAGGGCGCCACAGTCTGTCTGGAAACAATTGGGGCAATTTGCTTCTGAATTTCCCGATGAGTAGTCATCCTTGAAGCAATCAATAATTCTTTGATCTGATTGATTTGAGAAGTAGTTGCTTCTTGAGCTGTATGTAAGGATCTGACAACTAGAGTAGATGTTTTCAGATTAGTCAGCATATCAGGATTTTGAATTCTCTGTTCAGCTGTTTCCAAATGTTCAACAACATTTGTTCTGGAAATAGGATATGTATCATCTTTCCATTTAGCATTCCAGATAGCATCAAAATAATCCAGTTTCTTCTTGACATATAACTCTTTCAGTTTATGTTGCCTTACATGAGTAGGCATATCGTCAAGGAAGAAAATATCATCCTCAGAATCTATAAGAACATTATCAATATTAGCTTCTTCACCATCATTAGATTCTCCCTTTGCAACTGGATTTTGAATTATCTGCTGAACTTCCTCATCAGCTTCAGCATGTAAGATAGAATCATAAATTGGTGCAGTATGTGATCTAGCAGCTTCAGAAGCTTCAACACCATCAGCAGTTAACTCCACATCTTTAAGAATTGTAGATAAATGAACTGGAGCTTCTAAATTTACTTCTAGAAGCTCAGTTCCTGTAAAGTATTGTGGTGACTCTGAAATGGATGAAACTTTATGAATGGACTGTTGTGCTACTACATCTTCAACAACAACAGGGATTACTTCGGGTGGTGGAATAGTAGAGTGAATGGATTGTTTTTCAGCAAAAACAGGGATTGCTTCATATGGTGGAATAGTAGATTGAATGGACTACAAGAAAGTATCAGTACTTAGACCTGCAGGGAGATTAGCAGCACTTGGTACATCAGAGTTTATCAAAGTGTCAACAGACTGTTGGTCAGAAGTTGTTTCACGTGTACTCTGTGCACCTGCAAAATATAACAATTAACACTTAATCTCTATATTCTTTTAAAGTAGTCTCACTACTCCTCACACCACACATCTCTTGACTTTTAATAGTTAGAGTTTCCTCACAAGAATTACTAAATCATATCTCTCATCTACCTCTCCTTTTGCCAGGAAGGATCTTGCCTCTTTTTAATTATGTTTTTCTCTAAATCTTTTCACACAACTCACAGAAAATCTCAGATAATTTAGCCTACAAAAATAAGATGTGGCTAAAGAAGGATGGTATGTGGTCATACAACTAGAGGTAGTCATAGAATAAGGTCTAAAAATAATCATACCAACAGGATTTAAAATATGCATAATAAATGCTGAAAATACCAAATCAGATTTAGAATAAATGCTGATAAAGTAACAACATTATTTATACCTTGTGAATCTAAAATCACAATTGAACTCACGGTTAAAACTGTGGTTATGACCGTTGTTGTTCACCAATTATGAGAACCTCTATTCGAATTGGAGAGGATTTGATCAGGTTACTGTCATGTACCATGATCTCAAACCTTATTCTTCTTGCAAAGAACTGACACTTGAATGTGTTATGGAAATCTTTTACAGGGTCTTCAGTAAAGACTGATGAAAGCCCTGTATTTCTGTTGATGTCATTAAGATCTACCTCAACATGTAGTCTCTAACCAACTTAATGTTATTTCTGAGTGGTGAGCATAGTTTCAAGAACCGTGTCACTTGATTTTGGAAATATTTGAGAAATGGATTCAAGTGTTTCATTTTTGAAGAAGAAATTTGAGATAGAAGATATATGATTTTGAGATTGAGCGTTGACAACTTCCTTGGAGAGAAAAAGAAAGCTTCAAACAATTTTGATAGACAATAACACTCAAAGGTTATAATTCTCATGAGATCAGAATTAAATCTTTCATAAATTTCTTCTGTGAAATCAGTTTCTTCCTGTAATGTGCTCAATCTGTACTATAGTGAATATATGAACTCAAACAGAGATTAGTCTCTCACATGCACTATTGAAAAATTTCTAAAATTAAGCATGCAGTACTAATTTGAATATGAACAGTCATAATAATTTAAGCATTAACAAGATAATAAACATTTATTCAACTAAGAAATTAAAGAAGGAAAAAAATATTTCATTAATATTAAGAAGATGAGTAAAATATTTTAGAATTTTAACAATAAAATCCTAAAATAATCTAACTACTCGGTCTTCTTCTTCTTTTCATCCACTTCCTTTTTCATCGCCCGACGATGGAAGATGCGAGACATAGTAGCTGCAAGAAAAACTATGTTCTCTTGCAGTGCCAAGCCTTCGAGGCGGCGTTGCTCTGCCTTGAGGTGACGCTGCTCTGCCTCCTCAACCCTTTTCATCTCCTCGAAGTGGACATCCATTCCGAAAAGATGTAATGATAGGGTGTCATCCCAGACAAGGCGATCAAATATCGACTGTGGGAGTTCAGTCGGAGGATAATCTTGGACATTAAAGATGACCCTGAGACGGAAAGGATCAAAGTATATCCTTCCATATTCAGGATTGGAAACATGTCGATAAACTCCATTTGTTAGAGAATAGATGGTAGCCATAGATTTTGAGAGTTGTGGAGTTTTGAAAGAGAAGGAGTTGAGTATGAAAAGGCAGCGAAAAGTTTTTGAAGTGGGGGGTATGTATTTATAGCATATGACATAGAAACTGAAAAGACTCATTGATTAACCATATAATAATTAAACACAGTATATATACACAATTACGCGTATCTACGTAAGCAAAAAGTAATCTCTCTCTTCAGATTCCTATCCCCAATATAAGTACTCAAGTGTTGATGGTTACTTACAGCAATAGCTAACCCATGCAAGTAATTAAAAGATATTCCACTAACTCACCGTTAATCAAAAATACTGAATTACCATTTATTTCGAATAAATTCAAAATAATCAATGAAATATAATAGTCAATTAAGGTTTGACCATTATCAGTATTTAATAATGACTATCAGGATTTATCAGTCAATGCTAGTTTGACCGATATCAGAATTTAACAACTACTGTCAGGATCTATTAGTTAAAAAAGGTTTGACCAATATCAGAGCTTATACATATAATCAGAGTTTAACATGCATATACTAAATAAATTTAATTGCATGCTTGCATGGCATCATAATTTGAACACAATTATCAATAACTAGCAAGTACTGACACATAATGATAAGAGACCAGACTTTATCTATCAATAGTTATTTCTTAATTATTAGAGTTTGAGAATTGTCCTGATATCATTCCTAATTCATTCACCAATATTGTGAAAGTAGCTTCACAGAGAGGCTTGGTGAATATATCTGCTAATTCCTGATCTGTTGGAACAAAGACCAATTCCACTGTACCTTCTTCCACATGTTCCCTTATGAAATGGTACCTGATGCTGATATGTTTAGTCATTGAATGCTACATTAGATTTCCTGTCATTGCAATAGCACTTTGATTATCACAATATATGGGAATAGCATAATAGTATAACCCATAATCCAGTAACTGATTCTTCATCCATAGAATTTGAGCACAACAGTTTTTTGCAGCAATATATTCAGCTTTTGCAGTTGATATGGAAATTGACTTTTGTTTCTTGCTATACCAAGAAACCAATCTGCCACCAATAAATTGGCAGCTTCTAGAAGTGCTTTTCCGGTCTATTTTGCATCCTGCAAAATCAGCATCTGAATATCCAATTAGCTTAAAATCTGAATCGCTAGGATACCATAATCCCAGATTCATGGTGCCTTTGAGATATTTAAAAATTCTTTTCACAGCTAACAGATGAGGTTCCCTTGGATCAGTTTGGAACCTTGCAAGGAGACAGGTAGCATACATGATATCATGTCTACTAGCAGGAAAATATAGGAGTGAGCCAATTATACCTCTGTACTTAGTTATATCTACTGAAGAGCCAGTATTTAAATCTAACTTGATTGTAGTAGACATGGGAGTTGATGCAATTGAGCTGTATTGCATTCCAAATCTTTTGAGCAAATTTCTGGTGTATTGGATTGGTTTATGAAGATCCTTCATCAGTCTGTTTAACTTGTAAACCCAAAAAATAACTCAATTCTCCCATCATACTCATTTGATACCTAGACTGCATTAGCTTTGCAAATCTCTCACAAAGTTTATCATTAGTAGATCCAAAAATGATATCATCAACATATATATATACTAATAACAAGTCCTTATCATGGTATTTATGAAAGAGAGTTTTGTTAATTGTACCTCTTGTGAAACAACTTTCTATCAGAAATAAAGCAAGTGTCTCATACCAGGCCCTTGGAGCTTGTCTTAGTCCATTGAGTGCTTTATCCAGTAAGTAGACATGATCTGGATACTTTAGATCAATGAACCTTGGAGGTTTTTCAACATAAACTTCCTCTTAAATTTCTCCATTTAGAAACGCACTCTTTATATCCATTTGGAACACTTTAAACTTTTTGTGAGCATCATATGCTAGAAATATTCTTATTGCCTCAAGCCTTGCAACTGGAGCAAAAGTCTCATCATAATCAATGCCTTCTTGTTGTGAATAGCCCTTCACAACCAGTCTTGCTTTGTTTCTTGTAATAATGCCCTCACTGTCAGTTTTGTTTCTGAATACCCACTTTGTACCAACTACATATCTGTTCTTTGGTCTTGGAACAAGAGTCCAGACTTTGTTCCTTTCAAATTCATTAAGCTCCTCTTGCATTGCTATAACCCACTCACCAATTGAAGAGCTTCTTCCACCGTCTTGGTTTCAGTTTGAGATAGAAAAGAATGGTAGAGACATTCATTTTGAGTGGCTTTTCCGGTTCTTACACCACTATCAGGGTTTTCAATTATTAAGTCAGGTGTGTGTGATTTAGACCATTTTCTTGCAGATGGAAGTTGACTCCTTGAAGAAGAACCTCCCCCTTGATCCATGAACTCTCTGTTATTTCTTTGATTAATATCACTATCATTTCCTGATGCTCCCCCTAAATTAGTGTTCCCATTGTTATTAGTATTTGGCTCATCAAAATTTGAGGAAAGAGAGTCTGATGACCTATCTACTGATGTTTCTTGAGTTGAATCACTTGTATAAGTCTCTAGATTTGAATCATGTTTCCCCCCTCTATATATACTTCAGTGTTAGAAGAATTTCCACTGTCATGGGGATTATTAGAGCTTTTAGTGATTTCAGGATTTACTGTATCAGAATCAGGATTTAAAAGTTCAGCATATGGTACTTTATTTTCAAATCTCAATTGGTCATGGTCATCTGCATCTTCTAGACCTGTAATCTTCTTGTCATCAAAACATACATGTATGGATTCCATGACTATCCTTGTTCTCAGATTATAAACTCTTAAGGCTTTTGTAGACAATGGATATCCCACAAAAATGCCTTCATTAGCTTTTAGATCAAACTTGGTCAGCTACTCTGGATGAGTTTTGAGAACAAAACACTTGCAGCCGAAAATATAAAAGTGCTTCAAATTTGGCTTCTTTCCCTTTACCATCTCAAATGGTGTTTTTCCATGCATATTGATCGGTGTTGCATTTTGTGTAAAACAAGCAGTTTGCAAAGCCTCAGCCCAGAAATAGGTAGGAAATTTTGCTTCCTCTAACATGGTGCTTGCAGCTTCTATGAGAGTTCTATTCTTTCTTTCAATAACTCCATTTTATTGTAGAGTTCCAGGAGCAGAAAACTCTTATTTTATCCCCTTGAGTTTGTAGAACTCTTCTATAAAAATATTATTGAATTTAGTTCCATTATCACTTTTGATGATCTTCACTTTGTATGTTGATCCTTTTTCCAGCTCTCTTACATGATCAAGAATAATGGATGAAGATTCATCCTTGGTGTGCAGAAAATACACCCATATGTATCTTGTATATTCATCAACAACTATGAGTGCATACCTCTTCTTGGAAATTGACATAACATTTACTGGACCAAAGAGGTCAATATGAAGTAGATGATATGGTTCAAGAATGGAGGATTCAGTTTTACTCTTGAAAGATGTTTTCCTTTGGTTGGCTTTCTGGAAAGAGTCACACAAGCCATCAGGAGTAAACACTACATTGGGCAATTCTCTCACAAGATCTTTCCTCACAAGTTCATTGATGTTACTGAAATTAAGGTGATAAAGTTTTTTATGCCAGTTCTAGCTGTCTTCCACAGATGCTCTACTGAGTAGACAAACTTCTGATTCATCAGTTTTTGTGGATACCCTGGCTTCATATAAACTACCATGTCTTACACCAGTCATTGCAATCATGCCATCAGTCTTACTGATAATTTCATAATGCTCTTCATAGAATTTCACATGGTAACCTCTGTCACATATTTGACTCACACTAATAAGATTATACTTGAGTCCTGCTACCAGAGCTACATTTTCAATGATGATATTTCCAATTTTAATTTTTCCATATCCCAAGATTTTTCCTAAGTTTCCATCTTCATAAAAAATACTTAGGCCAACTTTCCCCTCAAATTCTGATAGCAGGGATTTATAACTAGTCATGTGTCATGAGCATCCACTGTCCAAGACTAGAAAATTCCTCCTATTACCCTGTAATCAGTATTTGAAATCTGTTAGTGTTTTTAAGGACCCAGACTTGCTTGGACCCTTTGCCCTTTTCAAGTTTGTTAACATATGCAGCAGAAGACTTTTTATCAGAGTTTATGTTAACATCCTTACTATCATTATTTACACATGCAGAAACAGATTTTGCATTATTTAAAGAGGATTTCAGTTCATAATAATCATAATACAAATGGTGATATTCTTTACTTGTATAAATAGAATTCCAAACACTACCATAATGAAAATAAGGACTCTGTGGTTTATATCTAATTGTTATATTCGTAAACTCTGATTTGGGAGGAACAATATTTATCTCTTTATTCTTCCTGCAAGAATTAGCAAGATGATTAGTACTACCACAGTTCAAACAAGTCTTTCTAGGTGCATTGGGAGGAGTTACATTATTACCATTCTTATTAACACCTACCTTGCCATTTCTATTTTTCCTAGGCCTTTTCTCCTTGTCTTTCACGTGTAAATCCTTCCGCTTTTGCTTGAGCTGTTTCTGAGTCATTAAACCAATATTTATTGATTCTGTGTGAACTTGTTCACTCCTATCTGTAATTAAGATTGATCTAGGTGATGAGGTTGAACCTACCTCATTAACTGATTTAACAACATCAACACTTGGATTAAACTTAATGGTCTTAACTGAACCTTGTTCAGTTTGACCTTAATATCAGTATTTAATAGTTTATTTTTCTCAATGTCTTTTTCATTTTTCTTATAAGAATTAGATCTATCAGCATAACCTAATCCTGATCCCCAACAGCCATTTTCTAAAATTTCCTGAGTTGTTTTTCCTGAGTTAGTCCAAAATTTAATAACCTCTCTTTCTTTAGCTAAATCCTTTTCTAGATAAGCGTGCTTTTCTAATAATTTTTCTTTAATATAAATAACATTATCTCCTTTTTTATGAATTTTTAGCATGGAAAGCAACTCAATTTCTAGGTGATCATTCCTTTTCTTTAACTCAGAGTTTTCACTCTTGATTCTATTATTCTCTAAGGTTTGATCCCTATAACTAACATGCAGAGATTTAAGAAACAATCTTAATTCACAGATATCATCAGTATCAAAAGTAAGGATAGTCTGAGGTACCTTTAATTTAGCATTGTCATCCTCAGTATCAACATTTGCCATGAGAGCATACCTAGCTCACTTACCAACCTTGTGGAAGTGAATTCTGCTTTGTAGAGATATCTTCTTGTTGTTGATATGCTTGACTCTTGTTTTTAAATTGAACCTTTAGTAAATGCAGAAGCTCCTGGTGATGTCTCAGTAGTTTGAATTCATTCCAACTGTAAGCTGAAGTCAATAGATTGACTTTTTATCCATGAATTTTGTGATCATCATCCAGCTTCGGTGTCTTCACTCTCATAGAGATTGACACATTTTAAGCTTTATTGCAAGTTCAAGAGTTTATTTTGTCTTTTAGATGGTGACAACTGCTTGTAGATTTATTTCTGTCAATTTGTACACTGCACAAACTACATCTAGATATCCAGTTAGATCAGACTCAGAGTCTCTAGATTATCAAATCTAAGGATTTGATAATTCATAGAGACATATGAATATATACTTTATGTGTCTGAGTAAGAAAATATTGGATACAAACTATGAAAAGAGCACATACTTAGTGGTAAATATAATGTTTGGCCTACTGGTAGTAAAACATAAAGTGAGAACAACTTATGCCACTGAGTTTTGAAATATCTTCTTTTTCACCAAAGAATTTATTTCAAACATGGCAATAATGATTATGAGTGATTTTGCAGATGGATAAAGACCTTAAGTCAAGCTTTTTTTTAAAAAAATGCAATTGTTTTTTTTGACTTTTGGAGATATAATCACTTATTTTATTAACTTGTAAAACAAGAAAATAAGTGAGTTCACTGATCAAGCTCATTTTATATTTTCTTAGTCATTATTTAAATAAACCTTCTTAATAGGTTTACTTCTATAGAGCCAAAAAATATATTATCCACAATAAGGTAAACAATTATACTAGATAAGTGAATATTTCTAAATGAGGAAAATTTAGCCTCTGTATCTCTGAAGAAATATCCCTTTAGGTAATTGCTGATGAACTCAGTTAAACCATTTTTCTAGATAATTGCTTTGATCCATATGGTGCTTTCAGAAGCTTTTTCATTCCCTTTGCACTTCAAGATTTTGAAATTGAAATGCGGAAGCTTCTTCCTTAGGATCTTCAGTTAGGAAAGCACTTTATGTTTCAGTTATGATAGATTGTGAAGCTGGTATTAGCTGAAAAGACATGAAAGAAAATGATTGCTTCTATATTTGTCATCATTAAGACAACCAATATCAATCTTCTCTTTCTGTAGGTAGTCTTTAGTTGTAGTGAATTTATTCCTTGAAATCATGCCATTTCCATTTACCTTGATTCTGAGTGCTCAAAAGATCCCTCTGACGGGCTTGTCTTCTGATCTAGGCACCAGCTACTTGACTTTGTTTGTCTCAAATTGGTTTTACACTTATTGGATTGAATGTAAATCAAGTTGATTCTAGATGAACTTTTATCACCTTCTTGGGTTCTTTCTTGAGTAGAAATTTGTTGTTCAAGCATTCCTCTGAAGTGATTTTTTTGGCTCATTGTCTGATAGATATCTCTCAAGAAGATATGATGATAAAGTGACTGATTGTCTCTATCCTTTGATAAGACAATTATTTATTAACAAAGAACCATTTATGAGCTACATATAGTCATATTTTCTTGAAAGTCCCTCTGAGTTGTATCAAAAGTTGATGGCATCCCAGTTTTTGTTGACTAATATCCCATAAATGGCTAGCTCTTTTTTATCAATGGTTGTCTTGATTAATTAATCAAATTTCTATTTCATTTTGTTTTTCAATTGCTATTTCCACATGTCTTGGATTAGCCGTTGACAAATTAAGCTTTCTGAATACTCAAAACCAACAGCTTATCATATAATTTCTTTATCTTCTTATTGAGAAAGTCTTCAAGATCATGATCTACCAATTCTTGAGTCTTCTTATTGTTAGACACATCATTGATTGATTACATACCAATTCTTCTTCAAACTGTCAGACTGCAGATTGTATAGTTTCTTCTTCATAAGTAGGTCACTGAAGTTCCTTCTTCTGCATAAACTTCAAGATTGACAAGAATCAGTCCTTGATTCAACCTGAAATAGATGCATCCAAAGTCATGAAAGAGTCTCCATACTATTTTCCTTTCAAATACTTGATTGACCAAAGACATATTCCGATTTGAACCTGTGAAGCATATGGCTTCCTTCTAGAGAAATGTGCTTATCTTTGATTCTCCAATTGTTGCTCTTCCTGCATCTTTGAGTAGTTCTTTGTTTCTTCCAGTTGCTCCATTCTGCTGTGAAGTCCTTGAAATAGAAAACTCAGGAGTTATTCCTTTCCTTGAGTACAGTTCCTTAGTGTCACTGATGTTAATCCCAATAGCCCTTTGTTTTAAGAGCTCCAAAAATATCAAAATAAGTGTTGAGAATACATAAGTGATCACTGAGTGAAATTTTTATAAATACAAGATATGAACTGATCCTTTTGGATTCACATGTAGGAATTGCAGGTGATTTCCAAAAATTGACTTTGTCTTCTTCTTCCTGCATAAAATGTTCTTCTCCTTATCAGATTGATAAGTATCAATAAGATCATTTTTTGACATCTTCAATTCTGATGGTTCTCCTTGGAACTTCTTTTGATTGAAGAATCTAAGTGAGACAGCTTCTTATGATTTAGCCAATCTTCATCCTTGTTTATCTTGCTAAGTAGACAAACCATTGATTCAACATCGTTTGAGGTGAGATCAGCTACAACACATTTCCTTTTCTCTTTCCAGATAAAAAGGACCTTGTTATCATTCTTATTGATGACAACACACACTTCTTTGTCAAAAATGACTTTAGAGTCATTATCACATAGTTGGATGACACTTAGCAAATTATGTTTGATTCCCATAACTAGTGCTACATCATCAGTGATGACATTTCCAAGTGAGATTAATCCATATCCCACAGTGTGACCTTTGCTGTCATCTCGAAAGGTGATGTCGGGGTCAGCTTTTTTTTCAAACTTGGTGAGCACAGACGAATCTCCAGTCATATGATATGAACATCCATTATCTATATACCAGACATTCTTCCTCTTTCCCTATACACATCAAAACCAATTTAAACTGATTTAGGTACCTAGATCTTTTTGGTACTAATCATGTTGATTATCTTCTTTTCCTTGAACCCTTTTGCTGCTTCAGAATGGGAAGGATTAAGGTCTAATTTTAATCTAGGTGATGGTCTTTGAGCAAAATTAATAGTGTTAAAGTCATATGAACAATTAAAAAAGAGAATCTTATTGAATGAAGATGTATACATGTTATTCTTTTCTTGCAAACTCTGAGAAGAGTAATAAGGATTAGAATTGGTTGGTATGTTACTGTTGATCTAACCAAACACTCTAGGAAATTTTGGCAAGTTATTTGAAGATATGAAGGGAATAGACATGACAGGACGGATGATGATTTTACATTTGGTAGATAAGTGATTAGCACTGCCACACTTGCTACAAGGATTTCTAGGTACAAATCTGTTAGGAGTGTGATTTCTTAGCTTGTTACTCCCTACTTTTCCATTCCCGATGTTCCTTCTTCTAAATCCAAATTGATATTTAAGTCCACCTTTCAATCTTCTATTGAATGAGTGTCCTATGTTATTTTGCTCAATTTTCTTGGTTTTGCTGATATCTCTTCTTAAAGAGATCTTACTTACTGGTTCATCATCTTCAATTAACATGTCCAGTTTGTAAGTACTGATACTTTCTTTCAATAAATAATTTTCATCTCTAGATTTTTCTTTCTTTATTGTATGAAAATTATTTGTTGATGAACAGTTATTAGTAGTAACATCTTGTTCAAATTCCATTTTCTTGCTATTCCAAGTAATCTCAAAAAAAGTTTCCATACTTTTAAGATCTGTGAATACACTTGCTATATCCCTAGATTCCTTCCATTTAGAAATTACTTCTTTTTCAAGATTTAATTACCTTTTAAGAATTTCTTCCTTCTTTAATATCCTCAGCAGTTGATCTTTAGCAGTTTGGCAATTTATCTTAGCATTTTTAGATTCAAGCAGCTGCATCTCTAAGAAGTTCCCCTCATATAACTCAGAATAAAAAAATTTAATTCTGATGTTTTACATTGTAAGAGACTTCAGAGTGATATGCAAGTTGTATAATTTAGAGGACATATCATTGACAGTTTCTTGACATTCACCCTTACTTAACTTAGAGAGATCAGCTGTAATTACCTAATTACTACTAGAGGATTCTTCTAACTCACCATCTTTAGACATAAGAGACAAATTAAAAAATTATTTGTTCACAACTGAAATCCGGGCTTCTACCTCCTTTTTAACCATGATTGATTGAGTGATCTTAAAGTCAAGATCTTTAAACCTTCTGTATGTTGAATGCTTGCTCTGATACCAATTGTTATTCACTAACAATCAACTAGCTTAATTTGTAGAAGGGGGTTGAATAAAAATTAAAAATTTCAAGTTAATTTGTGCATGGGAAAGGAAATATGAACACATATGTTTATAATTTTAGGTGGGTTAATTTTCAACTTGCCACATGAGGTTTATTTTCGAAGAAATAATCTGTTACAATTACAAATATAATCTCACAGCTACGATTTTCAGTATTTCACTCAAAAGAGTAAATCTCTATAAAGCTCTGAAAATGAAGAACCTATTTATTAAACAAAACACTGTTGCTACTTGGTTTATATATCACCAAGTTATAAAGCTTGCTAGACTAAACTTTTTGCAGTCTTTGAGGTCCAACAAGGTTGCTTCTTCATTTTCTTTCATGTGATGCTTTACAAATGATGATAGATATTATCTTGATATACAACCTTGAATATCTCTCCAAATTTCCATGCACGGAAATGGAATGTTTCTTCTTATTTAGAATCCAAGATCATATACAAAGTTTGTCTTGGCTTTTCATCTTCTTTTCTGAGATATCTATCAACCCATGCGTTGTGACAGTCCTAGGTTTTGACTATCATCACGTTACTATCAGTAGTTATAATCTATGATAGCCATTGATAGATGTTAGTCATAAAACTTCCTTAGCCATTAGAAGTCATTCTGCTACAGTTTCCCTGAGCTGTTGATAGTCACTTGATTAGAAATTGATGGGCTGACGTATATAGCAGTTGATGCTTCTCTTCATTTATCAGCCGAATATTCACTCCACTTAATCAAATTACATGGCATCGAATATGTTGCCCAATGAAGATACAATTGTTTAAGGGGGTTGGATACAATTGTATAAATGTTTCGAACAAGTAATAAAATACAACAGTTTTTTTATATATCTGATAAAAACTGTTACAAAACTCTCTCGAGAAATACTGATGTTCTTGAGAGCCGCTAGGTCGAATGATACTCGAGATCAATACACTAAGTGATGACCTAAACTGTGTTTATATACTACACAGCTACAACAAATCAATCTAAGATATGCATTATCAAAAGCTAACTGAAACTGATACATATCTTCAACTGAATAGATAAAGTCCTATAACTCAGATGTAAAAGATATCTACTCCACAATACAAGGAACAAAACAAATCTTCTACGCTGACTGTCTCCAAATACTGATGACATCCAAATACAGATGACATCCAAATACTGATGATGTGTCAAATCCTGATGATACATCAAATACTGATGACACCAAACAACCAGATCCTGAGCTTCTTCTGATCATTGAGAATTCAATATGTAACAATCTCCCCCAATTTATACTTAATGTAATGAAGCACAAATTCCATTCTCAATGATGCCAAAACCAATCAACAAAATATACAAGGAGCAAAGCTTACTTCAGTATCTTCAGATAACTGACAGTTGTTTCCAGAAAGTTTTTCAATATTTCTTCCTCCTTGTCTCGTAGGACTTTGACAAGCTTTTTCTTCAACTCTCTCTTCTCTTCAGTGTCTTCTCCAAGCTGATAGATGGCTGATCTCAACTTAGAAATTGAGCTTTTATTTATCTCAAGATCACCAATCAACATGAAACTTAGACCGACATCTTCATGATCAGGACTGAAGGAAACTGAGGACTGTTGAGAAAAAATTGTAGCACTGCAGCTCCCTTTTTCATCTTCATTTCTTGACCAGTATAAGTTCTGTAATCAGGAACATAATCATCATTGTATTTATCATCTTTTGTGATGACTCTTCTTCTGATGACTTCAAGTATCATAGAAGACCAATTTTTGGTGACACTGTTCTCAACTCTAAGAAGATAGTGAATGTATTTCAATTTTGTCACAGTCTTCATTAAAAGTTGCTGCAATGTAAAGATCTTTACTTTACCATCCCTGAAAAAGTACAGAATCTCTTCTCTGACATCATTATCATTTATCTTTCTATAGATGATCTTCACAGCTTCAACTTTCTAAAGATGTGAAGGAGAAATTCTTTCACCAAGATTCTCAGTCAGAGTATTTGTATCCAGCAAATCAGATCTTAGAATCTCCATATCAGAATGACCAATGCCTCCTCTGGTTCGAGATTTGACAAGTTTCAGTTTTTCATTATATTCCTTCCAAGAAGGTTTCTTGATGGATTTATCAACATCTTCCTGTTCTAAAATAAAATCTCTTAACCCTTCTGACACAAATTCAACATGCTTGAACCCTTTAGGATAATCGAATGTATAAATGTCTTTCCATTTTCTATCCTTCTTGCTGAGAGGAGCATAACTTGTAGACAGATCATGAATCTTCCCTTTTATTTTATGCCATAGTTTTCTCTTTGATTTTAAAACTCTCTGCACATAATCTTTGCATGCTTGATCAGCTTTCCTTCTATCAACCTTTTCTTTTTCATCAACCTCTAAAATATGAGGGGTGACTACTGTAGTAAGGGATGACTCATTTAATGCTTCGATCACTTTTTCATCAGAGTCAAATCAGTTATCAGGTTCATAGCATCAGTATCTGCTTTTACCTTAGGATTTGTGTCTGTATCAAGAGTTACATTATGATTTGCTGTATCAGCTTGATCAATGTCAGTGGCTGATCTTTTCTTTCTTTGTATAATTAACTCTTCTGGCTTCTGAACTTCTTCATCCTCTTCCTCTAGCTCTTGTAGATCTCCCACCTCTTTTTCCTCTTCCTTTAGAAGTGTTAGCTTCAGCTTCAATTTGAGCCATTAACTCCTTTTGTTGCATAACTACTTCATCAGGTGTTAGATCAAGAAATTCTTCAGTTATATACCCAAGAGTACTCCTAGCATTCTTTTGCCCAAACCTCTTATCTTTTTAGTACAAGACAATCTCTTCACCTGTTTCCTTATACCTGTAAGGAAAGAATAATCCCTTAGCGTCTGATAAATTAGAGATTGTAACGTCATCATCCTCAGGAGCACCAGCAGTAGTCTTGTGCTTGGCTTTATGAGTACCAGTAGACTTCCTTTGTCTTGAAGAACCAGTCTTCTTGGAATGTTGAGGTTATTGAGCAGTAGAAGAAATTTGAACATCTATAACGGGATTCTTATTCTTATCACCATCATCATCAATATATTTACCATTTGTCTGAATAAAATCTGGTGTACATTTTGTAGCAACTATCTTCTCCCCCTTTTTGGCATCATGAAAGAAGAGTAAACAGAGCATCCAGTTTGTCACCTACAGAAGAGATCTTATCTTCTAAGGAGGGAAGTCTAGAGGCCATGCTGTGTTCAGATTCAACAACATCTATGATGGTATTTTTCACACTTTTGAATTTAGCTGAGGTAGGTGTGTGAAGCAAAAATTCATCAATTTTTTCCATGACAGCAGCATGAGACTTCTTCATTTCATCAAGGTCAGAGTGAATTCCTTTAACAGAAATAGTGGAGGCCTTAAGATGCAACTTCAGATCAGGAGTTTGAATTTCATCATAGGCACAATGAATATGTTGCAGGCCAATAGCAGATGAGATAGAAGTATTTGCAAGTTTCCATTTATAATCTCATTATGTCTGTCGAAAATGCTCAGCATCACCATTGTAATAAAAAGGATTTTCATTGAATTGTGAAGAAGAACCAACATTGGACTTCTTAGATGCATCAATTACAGTCTTAAGCTTAGCTGTGTCAGAATCATCCACATCACTATCATTATTAGAATTAGATAACCCATCAGAAGAATTTGCAGAATCAGGCAGAATTGCCTTGCCTTTAGCCAAATCCTTTGCAAGAGATGCCTGTGGCTGATGAGATCCTGAAGGTGAGTCCTCAAGTGGAAGTGAGGATAGTGGAGGAACAAATAGCACATCAGGATGCTTTTGCAAACTAGCAATCAGTAAGGGATCATCAATAGTAGCTAGTTCAGTTGAAGGATGAATCTGAGTAGGAGCTGTTGTAACATCAACATTTGATCTGTCAGGAGAAGGTGAGAGACCAACATCAGTACTTTGAACTGATGGTTCTTGTGAAGTCTGAGAAATGTGAGCTGCTTCAGCAATGCTTGGTGAAGGTTCTTGTGTGCTCTTCTAAGAAATAGGATCATTTATGATTGCATCCACCTTTGACAGTATTTTCAGATGAGTTTGCTTTTCCTGTAGTTATTGAACAGAGTCAGCAAGAAGATCACTCTGAGTAATATTAACAATGATTTGTGCAGCCTCGGTGTCTGCATCTTCCCTTTGAGAAGATGGTTCTTGTGTGACTGGATGTGTTGCAGTTGCTAAATCCCTTTGAGACTTAGGTTTTTGTGTACTGACATCCTTGGCAAGAGGCTGAGTCATCTTCTTCTTTCTGATGTATCTAACTACTTCTTTACTTTTTCTTTTCAACTAACTCTTTGCAGTTGTCTTGAGTTCAACATTTGCTTTAATTACTGGAAGCTTGTCGAGTAGAGCACTATCATCAGTAGTTGGATCCTTGGTTCCAGTAGTGGCAACAGAGTCATCAGGATGTTGATCAATGGATTTCTTGATTTTTGACAAGGACCCTATTGGCATCTGATCATCTGAGTTAGAATCATCATGTATGATCAGTCTTCTTTTCCTGACTGGAAAGCAGTCTTCTTTCTTCTCACTCTCACTCAGTGAGGCTTGTTTAGCTTTTTGTCCAGATGTGACAGATTTCTTAAACAACCTTTTTTTTGTTACAACTGATATCTTTTGAGAGACAGCAGAGGAGGCTAATTTAGAAGCTGGGTATGTTTGCTGTTTGGAAGAAAGAATGATTGGGTTAGAAACAAGATGGGTGGTTTCTTGATTCCCAGCATCAGGAACTGTGACAGAGGTGCCAGCATCAGGATTTGCAGGCACTTGTGTAGGACTAGGTCTATTTCTTAACAGAAATTATCTGGCCTCTCTAGGAAGAAATGGAGGTCCTGAAAATTTATTCTTTTCATCCCTTTTAATATGATCAGTGATTGCTTTTTCAGAAATTTGAAAAATAGGGAGTAATTCATCATTATCAAAAATAGCATTAGGGAATAGAAAATTGAAAATCAGTTGTAGAAATCTAGTATACCCTATCACTCCTGAAGTATCTGCTCTCCTAGTAATTATGAATTGTAGGATAGTATTACCATAATCAAAATTACCAGAGTAAAGAAGAGAGTACCCAATTTTCAGAGAAGTAGATGGAAGAGCATCAAAATTTGTTGTCTTATTCAAGAAACACCAATGGATGCAATCAAAGAAAAAATTCCATTCTCTTTTCAGTTTAGTCCTTGACAGGTTTCCAATGGTTGTGATTTCTCCTTGATAGCCTAAAGTCCTTAGCATATCAAACAGCTGCTCAGTGGTATGAGTATCAGGAGCACCATCAAGGGCAGGCAATCTCAAGGCTTGAAGCAGAATATCAGCATCAACTTCATATCTTTGGCCCTCATACTCAAAAGAAAACCAGTGTTTGTTGAATTTATCAAAGCTCTATTCCACACCTGCATGGCAGCCTTGTATCACACCTTGACAGGATTCGTAAGAGCATACCCAATTGGACATTGAAATAGAAAATCCTGAATATCATAAAAAGATGATGGTAGCTGCTGATGTGTAAGCAGAGCTAAGTAATTATTAGTGCCAAATGTATTTCCATGAATGATTGTGGCTTGGCTGAAGAGTGGTGAAACTTCAAACAATGGCATGATGTGAATAGCTTGTGAGAGAGAGAGTATAAGTGAGATGTGCACAATGAAATTATGTGTATGATGAATTATGTCACATAATTTCTTCTGGTTATATAACTTTACTAGTCTGGAGTAGGTATAACACATTCATATGAAGAAGGTAATTTAGTGAATTTGACTTTGAACAGGTAATAATTACTGAGTAATAGAATTTGACGGTGGAGTAAATTGCGGAAGTAAAGACAAAATACATACAGATATGTCAAGACACAACTGTAGAAATTTGTTTATCAGATAATCCACCATTAACCATTAATTAAGTGAGACACTTAATTGCAGCAAGAAAACGACTTAGAAATTAATTAAGACTAATAATCTAAATTAGAACATGTTGACTTGTTGTCAGTATTTGAGACCTCATTTCTGTCCGGATTTGACAAACTCATGATATGTCGATTTGAATTCAACTGGTGTTTGTCAAAGCATCACAAATTATTAGTAAACCACAATTTTAATCAAGACAATCATCAAGATATACATTTGAAGTGGATGATGTAAAGATTAACAGGCTTCAATAAGAACATTCACATGCATACATAGCGAAATAAGCATAGACTAAATCTTGCAATCAAAAGAAATTTTATTAATATATCAAAAGAGTACATTTCATGGAATTTGTGGATTACATGCAAAAAGGTTACAAGATAGTCCTCGTCTAAGAAGATGAACATCAACAGTCTTAGTCAAAGAACTAAGTCTGTTGATGTTGATTAGTTCCTCCTACTATTGACAAATAGCACAGTAAGACGGATGATCCATTCTTACAGAAGAAGAGCCTCTAGCCGTGCTTCTTCCAAGCGATCAAGAAGGATATGATAATCCATCTCAATGAACAGGAGATCTGTCTGAATCTCCTGTGGAACCAAGTTCCACACCTCATCGGGAATGGCAGTGATGTGCCATTCCTGCTGCCAGTCATCACAATTGAACTCGACGTTGAAGTTCTCAAAGTTCATGAACATGTTGAAAAGAACCATTTTTTGTGATAGGAGAAAATAGTGAGAAATGAGTGAGAAAAGATCGTTTTGTGTGAGAATACGAGATGATATAACTGAACTGAAATGACGTTTAAATAGACAAAGGAATATCAAGGGACTAGAGGACTGATCAATTATTAAGTGAAGGGTTAACTTAATGTTTTAACCAAAAGATGTCTTGTTGAGGCGCGTCTCCCTAGACTGATATCTAATGATGACAATGATATATTTATTTATACATGCAGATTTAGCAAATAAATTCACTTAATTCATTATGCATAAAATAAAATACATCAAATATTCCCTGGCTTAATATCTAAAAACAGCATTTAGGACATATCAGGATTTGATCAATATACATCAGGATTTAATCAGATATAAATTGAAAAGAATTTATTTGTCCCAACTAACCATACCAATTTCATTTACAAGCTTTATAAACGTTGCTTCAGGTAATGGCTTTGTGAAGATATCAGCCAGCTGCTGATCAGTAGGAACAAAATGAAGCTATATGGTTCCTTTTATGACATGCTCTCTTATGAAGTGATATCTGATACTGATGTGTTTAGTAAGAGAGTGTTGCACCGGATTTCCTGTCATGGCAATAGCACTTTGATTATCACAATAAATAGGATTTTTGAAAATGATAATCCATAGTCCATGAGTTGATTTCTCATCCATAACAACTGAGCACAACAACTCGCAGCTGCAATATATTCAGCCTCAGTAGTTGAAGTAGAAATAGATTTATGTTTCTTGCTGAACCATGAGACTAATCAGCCTCCCAAAAACTGATAGCTTCCTGATGTATTCTTCCTGTCTATTTTGCATCCAGCAAAATCAACATCTGAGTAACCACATAATGCAAAATCAGCTTCCCTTTCATACCAAAGTCCAAGTGAAACAGTACCCTTTAGGTATCTGAAAATTCTCTTTACTGCAATTAGATGTGGCTCCCTTAGATTTGCCTGGAATCTTGCACATAAATAGGTGGCAAACATAATGTCTGGCCTACTAGCAGTTAGGTATAAAAGAGAACCAAACATACCTCTGTAGCTTGTGACATCAACTGCTGTACCTTCATGAGGATCAAGTTTTGTAGCAGTTGCAATAGGATTACTTGCAGTTGTACTTTCTTGCATATTAAACCTCTTCAGTAGATTCTGTGTGTACTTGGACTGATTAATATAGATGCCATTATCAGTCTGTTTAATTTGCAAGCCTAGGAAATATCTCATCTCTCCCATCATACTCATTTGATATCTTGATTGCATCAACTTTAAAAACTTATCACACATTGTTTTGGTTAGTTGATCCAAAAATGATATCATCCACATAAATTTAAACTAAAAGCAAATATTTACCTTTATTCAGATAAAATAAGGTTTTATCTATTGTACCTCTTTTGAATCCACTCTCAAGTAGAAACTAAGCAAGGGTTTCATACCATGCTCTAGGTGCTTGCTTCAGTCCATAGAGTGCTTTATCAAGTCTGTAAACATAGTCAGGATGTTTAGGATCCACAAATCCTGGTGGTTGTTCAACATAGACTTCCTCTTCAAGTTCTCCACCGAGAAATGCACTCTTGACATCCATCTGGAAGACTTTAAACTTCTTGTGAGAAGCATATGCCAAGAAGATTCTGATTGCTTCCAGCCTAGCAACATGAGCAAATGTCTCATCATAGTCAATACCTTCCTGTCGGGAATAACCTTTAGCCACTAATCTTGCCTTATTTCTGATGATTGTACCATCAGAATCAGTCTTATTTCTAGAGACCCACTTTGTGCCTACAATTGACCTGTTCTTAGGTCTAGGCACCAGCTTCCATACTTCATTTCTTTCATACTCATTCAATTCTTCTTGCATAGCCATGACCCAATCTGCATCCTTGAGTGCATCTTCTACTTTCTTTGGCTCTTCTTTTGAAAGTAGATTATGATATAAATATTCATTCTGAGTTGCACTTCTTGTCTTTATACCATCATCAGGATTTCCAATAATCAGATCAGAAGTATGATCTTTAGTCCATTTCTTGGCACTAGGAAGTGTCCTTCTGGAGCTGGATGCTCCCCCTGAATTGTATGCCTCATCAAATGCATTTGAGATGCCTCCTGAATCTGTTATGTTATCTTCTGATGAAATATTGGGACTTGACTCATGTTCATCTGATGTTGAATCAGCATTGGATTCTAAGAGATTTGATTGAGAAGAACCTTGAGATGATTCTTCAGTGTTTGTACCATCAGCTGACCCTTACTGTTGCTCCCCCTCAACATGTGCAGGTTCATTGGAACAATGATTATCTTCAGAATATGAAGGAGTGTCAGGATTTGGATCATCAGGATTTGACAGTTCATTAGAGTTTGATCCAAATTCCAACAATGCATCTTCATTTACAAAGATTAGACTTTCATGAGTGTCTTCTTCAAAACCAGGAATCTTCTTATCATCAAAACATACATGTATAGAGACAACTACAGTGTTTGTTCTCAGATTGAAAACTCTGTATGCTCTTGATGGTGAGTATCCAATAAAAATTCCTTCATCAGCTTTTGATTCAAACTTTCCTAGCTGATCAGTATGAGTTCTCAAAATATAGCACTTACATCCAAATACATGAAGATGTTTGAGACTGGATTCTTTTCTTTCAGCATCTGATAAGGAGTAACACCATGTCTATGTATCAGAGTGATATTCTGAGTATAACATGTTGTGTTTACCGCTTCAGCCCAAAAGTAAGTGGGTAGTTTTGCTTCTTCTTAGGAATAGCAGTTTTCAATTTCTTACTCCTCCTGCAATCAATAGCAAGATGATTAGTATTTCCACAGTTAAAACAAGTTTTTCTAGGAGCATTGGGAACAACCTTGTAATTTGAATCCTTAGAAATACCTTGCTTACCATTCATGTTTCTTTTAGGACTTTTTACTTGAGGTTTTTCAGTAACCTCAAATAATTTCTTTTTCAATTATCTTGCTGACAAAAGTCCTATGTTCTTTTGTTTCTTAACAGTTTTAATGGTTTCCTTGCTCTCCTTTCTTTGAGATTTATTACTTAACAATTTTTCTTGTGATACTGATGTTGAACCCTTTTCAGAGATGGATTTGGGTTCATCAGCTTCTGTAAGGGAAATTTTATTTTCAGTGTCAACATCTTTAACTCCATCTTTATAGCCTAGGAATTCTTTCCAGTTTTTCTTTGAGATCATCTCATGAACCTTTTTACCTGAATCAGTCCAGGCTTTAAGGGTTTCCCTCTAATTTTCTAAGTCCTTTTCTAATACACTGTATCTAGCCTCAAGGATATTTACTGTATGTTTAGCTCTCTCACATTCTTTCTTCAAATAAATCTGATTTATTAAGTCAGACTCTAACTGTACATTCCTAGATTTCAAGATCTCAATTTCAGTTATAAGTCTATTATTTTCTAGAGTCTTATTCTTAAAATTACCATGCAGAGATTTAAGAATAGATTTTAACTCAGATATATCTTCAGTATCAAAAGAGAAGAAGGAAGTTGGTACCTTAGACTCTGAGGAAGCAGAATCATCAAGACTAGCCATCAGTGCATAGCATGTGTCTTCATTTTCAGAATCAGAGGAGTCCATCCAATTCTTGCTTGATGTGATCAGGGCTTTGTACTTCCCTTTATCATGTTTTGTTTTCTTGCACTCTGTGGAAAAGTGACCAGGTTCATCACAGTTGTAGCACTTGATTTTTATCATGTCTACCTTTCCATCTTTAGAGTCCTTTCCATCTTTTCTTCCAGTTGAATTCCTTTCACCTCTAGTGAACTTCTTCCTGAAGCTTCTATTGTTCTTAGACTTCATGAATTGCATCCTCCTGAAACCCTTAACCAGCAATGCGGCCATTTGCATGACATCAGAATCTGTCATGTTCTCATCAGCTTCAGAATCAGTATCATCATCAGGATTTGATGATGAATCAACAGTATCTGATTCTGGCAAATTATTCTTCTTTCTTACAACTCCAACAGACTTTCCTTTTGAAGCTTTATCATTTACTTTCAAAGCAACAAATTTCCCTTTGTTGCTTTTCCTCTCCCTCCTTTGCTAGACTTCCAAGCCATGAGTTCTCAGCATGCCATAGACTTCATCCAGGGTAATTATTTCCAAATCATACTGATGTCGTATGATTGAAGTCTGAGTCTCCCATTCTTCACTCAAGGCTCTCAGAAAATTGGTATTCGAATCCTCTCGATCATACACCTTTTCCACCAAAGACAGATTATTGAGCAGGGTCAGAATTCTGTCATATATGTCAGTGAGACTTTCATCAGGTTGGCCTCAAAGTGTTCATAGTCTTGAATCAGAACAGCCCTTCTGTTCTTCTTGATGGCCATGGTTCCTTGACATTGAGTTTCAAGAGCATCCCAAATCTCTTTGGCAGTCTTGTAGGCTATAAACATGTTTGACATCACAGAATCAAGACTTTTATGCAAAATGTTTCTTACCTTTGCATCTTTCAGCACAACTACTTTCTCTTCTAGTGTCCACTCACTCTTCTCCTTTAGTTGATAGTGTTCAACAACAGTAGGAGTTGCAGGCACCAGTTTTGTTGGCATGTATGGTCCATCATTAATCACGTCGAGATAATCTGGATCTGTAGCTTCGAGGTGCATGAGCATCTTCACCTTCCATGTAGGATATTCATTCTTTTTCAGAATGGGAATTTTAATACTTTCATACTTGTTCAGAGACATGTTTAGATCATTTTTGATTGTAAGTTTATCAGTTTGCTCTGATACCAATTATTGACCAATGAAGATACAATTGTTTAAGGGGGGTTGGATATAATTGTATAAATGTTTCGAATAAGTAATAAAATATAACAGCTTTTTTATATATCTGATAAAAACAGTTACAAAACTCTCTCAAGAAATACTGATGTTCTTGAGAGCTGCTAGGTCGAATGATACTTGAGATCGATACACTAAGTGATGACCTAAACTGTCTTTATATACTACACAGCTACAACAAATCAATCTAAGATATGCATTATCAAAAGTTAGTTGAAACTGATACATATCTTCAACTGAATAGATAAAGTCCTATAACTCAGATGTAAAAGATATCTACTCCACAATACAAGGAACAGAACAAATCTTCTAAGCTAACTGTTTCCAAATACTGATGACATCCATATGCTGATGATGTGTCAAATCCTGAAGATACATCAAATACTGATGACACCAAACAGCCAGATCCTGAGCTTCTTCTGATCATTGAGAATTCAATATGTAACAGAATATTTACACTTAGCTGTGACGCCCTCCAAACCCGGGTCAGAAGTTTGGGGCTCACAACACACACACACAATAAATAAACCTGTATGTGAAATATTATATGCATTTACCCTTCTTTACACAACCATGGATCGCAACAGGTTAAACTATGAAAACAAGCCACAACCTTAACTTTTATTACATCATACCAAATCCCAACTAGTTCAACTTACAACTGATAATGATATCATTCTTACAATCTTACATAACTCATTTGTAATATAAATCTCCTGCTAGCTCGATTCAACTTAACCGGGAATCCTAGCTCACACACTGGACTGGGAATCCTTGTTACCAATAATTTCCCTTTTTAATTGTTGAAAATATAAAAAATTTTGCAAGAGTGAGCTAACTAGCTCAGCAAGTTATAATAGCAATAATTGAGGTTAAACCATGACCATTTGAAATGATTCAGAAGAATTAAGTTTCTGAATAAGCAATGATTAGAATTGGATATTCACTTTTTCTTTTAAAAACCAAGGTTAGGCTGCTGATCAGTCACGCACTAACCCCGAGCAAGGCTCCCAGCTTTGCTCTATATACTGGATCCAAGGCACGCATTAGCCTATTATGACCACGAATCTGGTCCGACCATGAATCTGGTCCACATTTATAAAACCACCCAATTCTAAAATAATTCAATATGATAACCAATGTAATTCAATAAACTGAATCGTAAATAACATTTATCTTGAACCATAGGGTGATTCATAGTACCATGAAGGTATAACAAGGAATTCAAAAAGATTGGCTTTCAATCAAGGAAAGAATCAGAAAGTAGAACACCAATTGTTCAAGGGTTCCAAGGATTGGTCTTCAGTTAAACAAGGAATAATGGTTGGTATGTCAAACAATTCAATATCAGAAATCAGTATGTGGCAGATATGTATTTGTGGAGTAGTATCGTATGTGTCTGGCTCGTATTTGAGAATTCAACAATCAATGATTTATGAAGAATAAGGCTTATGGCTCAAGATCAATAAGAATCAGGGTTCAAGATTGAATCATTTAAAGCGCTTGCAATATAAAACAGGATTTATTTTGAATACTAACAACATGTTATGAGAAAGTTTGAAAATATTTGCAATATATCTTGAAGAAAGGTTTAGAAGTACTTGCCTTATCACAGATGATTCCAACGTTACTTGTACTCATCTAACCATTTTAGTCATCAATCACTTTCTTTTTCTTTCAATGCCTTGCTTTTGTTCATCAATCACTTGCCTCATCTTTCTCTGTTTCGATTCTATTTATGGATCACTGGTTTCCTTTTTTAATGCCTCGCTGACTCTGCTAGGCATCACAAGTATCTTTCAATATTCAATTTCATATTATTCTAATCGTTGCATAGACGTCATAAGCTTTTATCTACCCTTCATTTTACCCAAATCCGACGTACGGATTGCAAGTTATGAATAAAACAGTCAAACAATAACCACATAGGCATACATCAATCAGATAGCACTTAGCACATAACACGCAAGATATTCGATCAAAATAATTTTTCAAAGAAGATTCAGGGTCAAAATGATTTTTCAGGTATTTATTACGAATTTTTGAACATTTTTCGGAATTAAAACGGGACTCCGAATCAATTTATAATTAAATAATAGGGTTCGAACACCCGAATCTGACTTTAAAAATTATTTTATAATAATTATCGAGCTTTGAAGATAATTTAAAATAATATTTTAAAACTCAAAACTATTTATCGAAATTTTTAAATCAAAGATAAATAATTAAATCTAATTATTAAATCAATTAAAATTAATTAATATTAAATTAAATTAATTAATCAATTAATAATAAATTAATTGATTAATTAAAATAATTAAAATGTAACTAAAATTAATTAATTAAATAATTTCAATTTATTTTTGAATAAATAAATAATTAAAACAATTTTTCTAAATTTAAAATAAATAAATATACATTTTCTGAATTTAAAATAAACAAAAATATAAATTTTGAAAGATTTTAAAACAGGAATACAAAAGTTGAAGTTTTTAAAATAATAGGGATTAATTTGTAAAAGAGAGGAAAAACGATGGCTAAACTGTAATTTGCCATCGTCTTCCTCCTCTCGCCGTCTCCGGTGGCCGGCCGCCATTAACGGCAGCCACCAAGCTTTTTCGGCGACTGAAAAGTTGCCCAGAAATTCATCAAAATATTAACGAATATTCTCTGAGATGTCAGGAACACATCTGCAGGCTTAATTTAGACAATCAACACGGGGTTCGACGGGAAAACTTGATCGAAGTTTTCGTCTCCGCCGCAGTCAACTTTCCGGCGAGGTCATTGGAGGGGTCAAACAACATCATCAAGTATACGAACAAGTTCGTTTTTACACGATCTACATAATGGTGCAATCTATTTTAACCCAGATTCAGCCAAACAGAAACTCCTAAAATTGATTAAGAACATTCATATCAAGAACCCTAATTTTTATTTTCAAGAATCAAACCATCTTTTCAATATGTTATTGAACTCGGTTTTTGACATATAATATACCAAATTGACCAAAAAAATATTATCTACACGATGAAAACATCAAATCATATCAACAACATCAAGAACAAATTTTCATAATTTAATCTTTAAATAATTCGAATTAAAATAAATAAATAAGAAAAATACCTTAATTCCTGCATAAAAACGGATGATTGATTATGAAGGTAATTTTTGAGAGCTTTGATTTGATATATGGCACGCCCAAATCGGAGTTCGATAACGTCCTCGTTCGTGGGTTTGTTATGAAGAACGCAACATTTTATTAGGGTTTTCTTTATATTTCACGGGAATTTACTGACTGATTATAATGATACGAATAAAATGAAATAATAAAAGGGCTATATATATTTATGGAATATTGGTTCGTGTTGGATCGTTTTGGATCGATAAATTAGTTACTTAGTCGCTAAATAACTGCAAAAATGATCCGATTTGATACCCGTATTGGATAATTATCCAAACCGGGCTTCTTATAAAACACTTTATATAAAAATAACGTAATAATATCCCGTCTTTCGAGAATACGGGTTTTGTTAATTCACCGAAATGATTATCGTATCGAAAATCTTGCGCTGGGCCGCGCACGGGTCAAACCGTAATCCGGATAAAAATGTCAAAACACGGAAAATGTTCGGAATTACCAGATTAGGTTAGGAAGGAGTTTTCGGAAGAGTTTCGGGTTGTAAAAACGTAAAAACGGTTGAAGTTGGACGATTCTCGGCTTTATAAAATAATTTTGTAATTATTCAGAAAATAATTAATAAATTCATAAATCAATATAAAATCATATAATAGTCCAAAAGTTACCAGAAAAATACTATAATTATCTATATTTTATTCTGGTCATAATAAAAATTACATATTTATACTTTACCACATATAAGCATCCACATATCCACACCAATCATCAGATAATTCACCAAAAATCACATAATAATCACATAAAAATAATTTATTGATAACAATAATTACACGCGATATCCCGGATATTACATTAGCCATCCTATTCTAGATTATCCATTGAGTCAAAATGACTTCTGAATGAATAATTGCATTGCTATATGTTTATTGAGTTCTCAGAGAAGATGTTACAATGACCATCATTTAATTGGCTACTCCTCCAATTGTTATCCCTTAGGTCAGTTAATAGTTGCAGATTACATTCAGTCTTAACATAAGTATGCAAATGTGGTTTTGTTTATCATCAGAATTTAGGCTTGATTCCTAACAAAGATCACTGATGCCGCCATTGCTATACGAACATAATGTAACAGCCCATTCAACTCATTCCTACGAATTATTGCATTGAGTCCCTCGACATACATAATATAAATGTATGGTGAGATAGGAACCCTTTCCTTAATTCCTGTGTTGGTATTACACATCCAAACTCCTCACCATTATGCAAAAAGCTATATGAGACAGAACAAATAAAATGCATTATTTTGTGGATCCAAACTTGGTTAAAACCAAATCTTTCCATCATGTTATGAATAAACCCCATTCTAGTCTATCATATGCTTTAGATACATCAATCTTGAGGCCTGTAATTCCCATATTACCTTGAGTATGCCTCTTTATGTAGTGATTAATTTCAAACACAATTAGAGCATTATATGTAAGCAGGCGCCCCTCTATAAACGCACTTTGATTGTTAAAAATGATCAAGCCCAAACACCGTTTCAATCTATTTAATAACACCTTCGATAAAATTTGTCTGTGTTACATAGAGAGATTATATGAATGTCTCCCATAGTCTGAGGTATTTTAATTTTGGGAATCAAAAATATTAATGCTTTATTCACTCCCTCAATAACACCCCTGTGTGCATGAAAAAAATTCATCACATCAATTTCAACAACACTCCAAAAACCTTGATGAAATGTGGGATTAAACCATCAATACCTGATACTTAATCTGGATGCATGGAAAACACAACATCCTTTACTTCTACATAAATTATTTCTGCTACCAACTTCACATTTTCGAAATCTGACACATGTTTAACCTCCTCTCTATCTGACAGTTTGCCCTGCAAATTTGATGTTGTGAACAATCTTGAGAAGTAGTTCCCAAAAATACCCTGAATTTCAGCTTTCGTTTCCTTCCATACCCCCTCTGCATTCTTAATTCTTTCCACTATATTAGTCCTCGTTCTATTTTCTATTTGATGCATATCGATGAAAAAACCTCGTGTTCTTATCCTCCTATTGGTGCCAGAATTGCTTGGAATGCTGCTTCTAATAAACCTATTGTTTATCAAGTAAACACAAGTATTCCCATCTGGTTGCATTGTATTGCTGAATATCCTAATAATCTCGACGTGATAACAGCTTTTTTTAACATCAAACGACATTGATACATCTTTACCTTGTACTTATTACTGAAACCCCCTCCCTACTATTGTAGTTTTTCAGCACAAAACTGGATTTTCCCCATAATATCCAACCCTCCATCTAGCTCCCATCCATTTCTCACTATATTAACACATTCCTTCTCACGAAGCCAAGTATTCTCGAAACGAAACGATGTCATTTGGGTTCATACACCTTTTTGTTAAGCTACAAGAGCACTAGTTAATGATATGATGTGGCTACCTCAATCACTTGCATCTTTTCCAACGGAAACATTCCTTGCCACTTATGATCAGCAAAATAACAATCTAGACACTCTTGAATCCAGTTAGGCTGCCCCCTCGACTTTTTCCATGTGTATTTATCCCCCACAAAACCTAAATTCTTAACCCAACATTCATTGATAGTAGTTGTGAATCCCATCAGCAAATTACTTGGATGCTCTCCCCCCATCTCTATACATCATATTGTTAAATTCTTCCATAATACACTAAGGCAAGTTTGATTTACTAGCCAAATATGTTAGTAACACCATGACTCACGTATCCTACTCCTTTCAGGACATCCGTAAAACCCTGTATATCTCCACCACCCACCTGAATATTTTCTACTTTAAAATCTATAAAATGACGTGTGTTTTGACCACTTTGCATCCTCCTTCATATTTCCAAAGTAATGCAAGTCCTCCATTAAGGCCCTGAACATCCATACTATAGTACTTTGCAAAATTCGGCACTTTATACAATTCTCTAATTTTATTTTCTTTAACTAATGTTTCAGAGAAAATATAATATTAAGATTTTTTTGTTGGGTAATTTCTTCCAAAAAATGAATTGTTCGTGATTTACCCAAATCACGACAATTTCAAGCTAACACACTCATTGGTTTAGGCGGGCGTTGAGTCCAGTAGCCGCCTCTAGTCCATTTTTTAGACCGTTAATACTTGGCAACTCAATCATATTAAAGATCTTCTGATTTTCTGTAATTCCTTCATTATCAACTCATTTCCTTTTTGTTTCAAAAACTTTAATTTTGGATTCATTAAGTCTCCCACTTTCGTCCATTACATCCACACATTCAGCATTCTATTTATCTTCTTGATCCCCAAGAATCTGCTGTTTGACTGTGACAATCCCCTCTATCCCTTGAATTTCGGTTACCATACTATCATTTTCCTTGAATTTCTCTTCCACCATCCCATATTACCGTCTTCTGTGTGCACCACCACTTTGGCCGCCTGAGTTCCACGGATGACCTCCATCTTACTCATTACGCAATCACTTTGTACCCATATTCTGAGTTTAACATTTTTATATGGTGCTCCTAACCAAGTACAATACAATCTTTCAATTATCTTCATGGATTAGCATACACCACCGAGCACTCCCTATCTGAATGTCCCAAGCACCCTCATACAAAGCAGAACATATAAAGTCGCCCATACTTAAAATTTATGTAACTAAAAACTCTACCTTCACATTTGAGTTTTATTCTATGTTTCAATGGTAACTCAATATTCATTTTAACACGAATCCGTACAAACTACTTCCACAATCCATTCATGTTTAGTGGATCTGCTTTTACAAACTCCCCCACAAAGTTTCCTCTACTCTACATAATCCGTTCTGAAAGCATCATCATTGGTAGATCATATATTTATACCCAGATGTTCATTTTGTTTAGTTTACCGTATTTGAATCTTCATATGCTTCCAATCTATGATACATTAACAAATCTATGATACACTAACAAACCTTATTGGAACATCCATGATCCTCCCTCAATCACTCTCCCCATATCTAGTACATGATAGAACACGAACGAGTAATGTTGGCCCCCAAGATCGTGCATCTCTACTCCTTTTTTAGGTCTCCACAATACGGCTAAAACATTCAGCATTACTTGAAAATTCATATTCCTCTCAGTAAGAAAATGGTCGACAAGCACGAACTTATATTGCTCATGACCCACTTCTTCCTCTGCCACCATAATCCCCCCCATCTTCCATCTGTTAATCCCAGTTCCACATTCATTTCCTCCAGATTCACACGTGAAGATACTATACTAATAAAACTGATTTGTCAACAAAAAAATAATAAGTGATAAATAAGATTTGAAGAGACTATAACTTTTTTTTTTTGAGGAAAAACGTACTTGCATTAAATAGAATCATATGAAAGTACATCCGATAAGAAGCTAGGAGCGACAACATCCCACTCCTGCAAGTCTGACATAGAACGAGACACCCTAGCTAACATGTGAGCGACTTCGTTCGCAGATCTATGCATAAATTGCACTAGCACATTTTCAAAGTGCTTAATTAATTCAAGACATTCTCTAACAATAATATGAAAATAAGATCTTCCGGAATTCCCATTACAAGCATCAGCCAATAGTTTTGAATCTGTCTCGAAAACGCACTGTGTAAACCCATACTGCTTAGTCCAAGATAATACCTCTTTAAGGCTTAACGCCTCTGCTTCTCTAGGCGACCACGAGCCTTCCATCTGCTTACACATTGCCTTCATAAAGCGTCCATTTTCATCTCGAATTACTCCTCCAATTCCGATTGTTCTTATGTCTTCAAAAATAGCCGCATCAATGTTTATTTTCACCCAGCTTTGTTGTGGAACTTGCCACCTTCGTATGCTTACCTGTGGTTCTGAAGTACATCTAGATTGAGCCAACTGAGCAGTTTTCCAGTCCGCCAGCAAGTTCATTGCACCACTTGTTATACCAAATACAGAGACTTGGACTTTGTTCCACAACCACTTATTTCTCCGGTTCCAAAGGTTCCAACAAATCAATGCCAGTAATGCGCATTGTTCCTTTGTACCACTGCTGAACAGCCGTATGAAACATGCTAGCACCGTTTCTCCTGGGTTTGATTGAATCCACTGCACCATTCCTACTGCCGTCCAGACCTCCTTTGCAAACTGACATTCGAACAAAACATGCTTCTCATCCTCCTCTTCTATGTGACACCAAGCACACTTACCATCGATATTCACTCGTTTATTTACCAGTGCCTTATTAGTTGGTAGGCATAATCGACACGTTCTCCACATGAAGAAACGAACCTTCCCAGGTAGACATAGGTTCCATAGTTTCTTCCAGAATGTTGCATCAGGTGTAATACATTCCCCCACTAATTTACGGTAGCAGCTTTTTACAGTGAATTCTCCCTTCGCATCGAACAACCACAACCAA
The DNA here is from genome assembly GCF_009905375.1 of Apium graveolens. Lineage (NCBI taxonomy): Eukaryota > Viridiplantae > Streptophyta > Magnoliopsida > Apiales > Apiaceae > Apium > Apium graveolens. Next base: position 82,143,531 of record NC_133648.1, on the reverse strand, counting down.
GAGTCACTCCTATCCCTTGAAGACAGAGGTATATTCTGTATCAGCCGAACATCTCTGCTATTGAATAAGTCCTTAAGAATTTCATCATCCCATTTCCTTTGTTGAACTTCCATTAAATCGCAGACTCTTGTTTCTGCTAATTCTTGAGGCATACTAGTCGTTAAGCACCCATTTTCACTACATGGCAACCAAGGGATTTTCCACACAAATGTATCTTCACCTGTACCAATGCTTCTCCGACACCCTTGTTTTATGACCTCTTGAGCAGCGATTATGCTCCGCCACATGTAACTCGGATTGTCACCCAGTTTTGCGCTCAAGAAATCGGTTTTTGGGAAGTACTTGGCCTTCATAATACTAGTGACTAGGGGATTTGTATCGTTTATAAGTCTCCATCCTTGCTTTGCTAACATAGCAATATTAAACTGCTGCATATTTTTAAACCCCAAACCTCCTGCTTCCTTAATATCACAGAGGCGATCCCATGACATCCAACGCACACCCTTACTCTCAGTTCCATTGCCCCACCAAAAACCGTTCATTTGACGTTGGATCGTAGTACATATCTCAGAGGGAATAAGCATCAAGTTCATCCAAAAATTCGGTATCGATTGTGCGGCTGTTTTCAATAATATGCATTTCCCTGCCTTTGACAAAGCCGTACTCTTCCACCCTTGTAGCTTCTGCCGAACTCGGTCTGTTAAGAAGTTAAACACTTCATTCTTCTTTCTTCCTATTGACATTGGTAGCCCAAGATATTTACCTGGTGTAGTACTCTCCTGCACTTCTAACACCCCACAGATTAGCTCCCTCTTTGCAGCTGATGTATTTGGACTAAACGTGATTATTGATTTAGTAAAATTTACAGCTTGACCAGATAGAGTCTCGTATCTCTGGATAATCTGTTTCATCATCTTTGCCTCTGATTCGATTGCTTTAAAAAAGAAATAGCAATCATCTGCGAAAAGGAGGTGTGACACAGCTGGTGCATTCCTTGCAATACTACACCCATGAATCAATCCCACCTGTTCACTTCTTTTTATTATCGAGCTCAGGCCTTTAGCACAAAGGATGTAAATATACGGGGAGATCGGATCTCCCTGTCTAATCCCCCTTTGCGGTCGAACATCACCAAACACAACTCCCTGCTGTATGAAGCTGTAAGAAACTGTCTTGATGCAGCTCATAATTCTTTTGATCCACTGGTCATGGAAGCCAAACTTAATCAACATGCTTTCAATGAAATTCCACTCGAGTCTATCGTACGCCTTGGATATATCAATTTTTAATCCCGCAACCCCAGTACTTCCTTGCGAACGGCATTTGATATAGTGATTTAATTCGAATGCAATCAAAGCATTATCAGTCAAAAGTCGGCCTTCTATACATGCACTCTGATTAATAGAAATCAACATTGGCAAGCATTTTTTCAGTCGATTTGCTCATACTTTAGATAGGATTCTGAACAGTACGGTACATAGTGATATTGGACGTAGTTCACCCATCTGTTGTGGTTTCTTAACTTTCGGAATCAAGCACACCAACGTTCGATTAAACTCCATTTGAAGTTCGCCTGTCACAAAGAATTGTCTGCAGAAGTGCACCACATCTGTTTCAACTACACTCCAATACGTTTGGTAGAATGCGGGATTTAACCCATCATAACCAGGTGCCTTTTCTGCATGCATTGAGAACACTGCTTCTTTTACTTCCTCATTCGAAATGTCCTCTATTAGTTGTGCATTTTGCTCACTTGTTACTTGACAGACCTTCTCATTATCTGATAGAGGCCCTGCTGACAGCGATGATTTAAATAATTCTGAGAAATAATCCGTAACGATGTCTTGCACTCCTTGAGTATTTTCCACCCATACACCATTTCTATCTTTCAGTCTTGTTATCTGATTGTTTGTTCTTCTTCCCGAGGCAAATCTGTGGAAGAATCTAGTATTTTGATCCCCTTCCCGTAACCAAAACTGTTTTGATCGCTGCTTCCAATATACTTCCTGCCTCTCCAGTAAATTTAAAAAATCACTCCTGATGTCATCATACTGCTTCACACCATATTCATCTCTACGAGACCTTAATCTTCGCATAACCATTCTGCATTTTTTAATCTTCCTGTTCAGCTCCTTTATTTTCCCTCCTCCCCACTCGTCCAACTTTAAACAGCAATATTCTATTTTATCTAGAATAGTATTCAGACCATTTCTGTTCCAGCTACTTCGTACCAGGTTCTGGCATTCATTCTCACGGATCCAAATATTTTCGAAGCGAAATCTTCTGGATTTTGGTATGTATACCTGAGCATTCAGCTGCAAAATTAATGGAAGATGGTCCGAAGTGGATACCTCCAGCACATGTAATTCTGCACTTGGGAACAACTGCCTCCATTCGTGATTTGCAAACCCTCTATCTAAACGTTCCTGAATCCATCTTGTTGTTCCGCGAGACTTCTCCCATGTGAATTCACATCCAACATACCCAAGATCCTCAAGTCCGCAGTCTATAATTGTTGAGTTAAACCCATCTAGTAATCTTCTAGGCTGAGGTCTACCACCTTTTTTCTCATACTCGAACAACATATCATTAAAATCTCCATAAATACACCATGGTAAGGTCGATGTTGCTGCAAGCTCCCGAAGCAGATTCCAGGATTCCTGTCGTCTTTCCCTTTCCGGACACCCGTAAAAACCTGTGTACCGCCACCTACCAATTTGTTCGCATATCACCTCGAAGTCAATGTAGTGGTTACACGTACCTTTTATTTCTACTGCTCCTATATTCTTCCACAAAAGAGCTAGTCCCCCACTGTGACCATGAGCATCAATAGTAAAAGAACCAGCGACAAAACAAAAACTTGATAACTTAGAAAATGAACAAAATTATTGCTAGTTAAAGAAATTGTAGTATTTTATTCTTATCATAACATACAGTTTATCTCAATTCATGAAACTTTGAACACTATGGATAGAGTAAATTTGATATTAATTTTTACCTTTTTATTTGTTAGGTCTACATAAAGGCAAATAAATATTATGAAGATACAATATTAACACACCATGATATCTTTGTCTCAAAATAATTTATGCTCTAACTGAGACATATAATTATATTTCTACATATTTAGATAATAAATTTTTAATAATTAAAAAGAGAAATCCATAAAGTCATAGTGTTGTTTTTCCAAAATATAGCATGCAAATCACGTACAAGTAAAAAATAATTAGTTTTAAATAATAATAACAATTAAATGTACTAAATTTTATAATAAAAATAAAATAAATACCTAATTTATACATTATATATATAAAATGTAACATAATATGCTAGAAGAAAATATGAAACTCTAACCAAAGGAGAGCGATTCCTTTAGTTAGACATGCTCCAAATTTTTTATACAAAAATAAAAGAGAACAAAGTAAACTTGAGAATTAAAATATGTCACATAAAATATATATAAACTTCACCATAACAATTACAATCAATGGTCTCTTGAAGACAAAAATAAAAAGCCAACTGTCGTGACCCTAGTAAATCAAAATCATTTAGGGCACGAAGGAAACTAAAATCTACTTCAATATATATTTTTAATATTTTAAAATAATAAATGAATGAATTTAATATTTGATCAAAATTTGGTTAATTTTACTACTGAAAATATCAAAATGTATAACCAAATAAAGGCGGAGAGAGTATTTTGCTAAACTTAAAATAAATAGTTTTATAGCCCGCGAAAGGCATAGACATGTTCAAAATGTGAATAAATTATATTTTTATATTTTTTAAAATATAAGATATATATGCATGCTAAAAATATGATAAATAAGATATATAATTGTTGATCTTGACAAAATTATTTACTTTTAGATTAAAAACCCTCAAATTTGTTCAATTATTCTTTTTATAAACATTAAAGTTTAAAATCTGTCATATATAAGTACGTTTAAAATATTCAACATTTTACCACATATATCTTTAAAATTTTGTATATTTTTTTTAAAAAATTGGTTGTATGAGAACAATTATGCTTTCTAAAAATAATTCTGCATACCATTCAAATAATACATAATTTGTGCATTTTGTACTTCATTCTCCGTACTAAAAATATTTTTTCCTAAAATAGTTATTTTTTAATATTTTCACTCAAAATAATAGATTTTAAGTTTATTGTTATAATCATGTTAAGTGTTAAAATTATATTAAGATGAATTTAATTTTTATATATAGTTATAAATTGTTGATATTAAATAATGAAATAGTAATAACTATATAAAATAATAAGTTAGAATAACTAATTCATGCACATTAAATTTGATGTAATTAATACATTTATATTAAATCAAAAGTCACGAACATGTATAATTATAAGGGGTAATTTAGTACCTTGACAAGTAAACCCCTAACTACTCTAATATATACATAATAAATCATATATAATTTTTAATATAAGAAAAGGAAAATAGATTTTAAATTGATACTTATTTGAATAATTTTGTATCATAAATTGTTAGATATTTTGTGCACACAAGCTTGAACACATATGAGAGGTGAATGTATACTTCTCTTGAACATGTTTTGTAAAGTTTTTATGATAAATTAATATCCGTGTGTAGGTATTTAAATACGCAAAATGAATAATAATTGTTGTTGAACAAATTCGGTAACAACACAAAATTGGAGGTTTGCTGGAATAGTAGAGCGATTTGTGTAAAAATGTGATTATTTTTACGGATTAGGGTTTATGAAATATAAAGGAGCCGGACTTGGGAGGTGTCTCGATTTGTCTCATATATCGGATTCCTTTGCCAAGATTCTTGTGTATGAATTTATATTAGATTAAGCCTACGCAGTTCTGTGAAATTTGGGCTTATCCCTGAGAGACTTTAGGGATAAGTTTGGTTAATGTGCTAATTACCGATTTTATTTGTTTAATCTTGGCGTTGTGATATCTTTCTTGATTTGAAAGATATCGTTTCGAGATATTTTCCGTAATTTGTTGATTATAATTGATTCTTTCCTCGTTTCAGTGAGAGAATAAAATTTGAGCATTAAGTTATATTTATTAATCGAAATTAATAATTAATAGATATTATAAATTTGGAGATATTAGGATATGCCAAAATGTGTCATAACAACTAGCCTTTATTTCTTCAGTGTAGTTTGCTGCAGTGGAGAATTAAAAATTCTTCAAGATTCCAAATTTATTGAGTTGCTAGAGAAAACTGAAAATTATAGATCATTATACCATATGGAGCACTACAATGCTCATAATCCATATGTGAGTGCAAGTATAATATCATGCGAGAACCAACGTAGGTATATATTTTGCCAAGGTTTTCAAAAGTGCGAGTATAAGTAATGTCATTTTGAAATCCATTACGGTCTTCATTGTCAAGTTAGGACCTTCATATACACTCTTCAAATATCGTCGACTCCTCAAAAGAATGTGTCTTTGTCAAGTCCCAAGCCCCCAATTTGGTTGGTGGGGCCTTCAATATTGTAAAGTATCCTAGACTCCCCTTTCGAGAGTAGGACCTTTGAATAATGTTAATTTTACCCTGGTTCTCCTGAGGGAGTAGGGCCTTCGAAAATATATGTTTGTTCTTGGACTCTCCTGAGAGGAGAGCATGATGTTTTATAATCCAGCGGGTCGCTGACTCCTTCACTTAAGCATGTAACATCGCGGGTTTTATAGCTTGCCCAGGCTACTTTAATTGACAATTGCAGTTCGCAAGTTTGAAATATTTTTGGTATATAAGTATTATCGCGGCGTTATATGAAAAATATTTTAAACGCAATCCCAACGCAAGAATAGATACGGCATTGTAAAAATATTGTGATATTTACTTTTTCTTCAAAATATTATTTTTTTTCGTAAAATACTTTGTTCAAAATTATAAATATCGCATAAATAGATATTTTTTTAGAAAGATGCATCTCATACGATCTTCCAAATATTCACAATTCTTCAAAATAAATATCTCGTACAATATTTTCGAATGTCATCTAAGATTAGATTCCTTCAATTATTTTACAAGCATTATAAAATATTACTCGCACGTATTTTTAATAATTTTCTGCATCAAATATATTTAAAAATATAAAATTTGTGCATGCATGGTAAAATAATTAATTCGCAAAAAATTAAAATAAGAAAATAAAAACATATATTTTTATGTTCACGAAACACTTTTTGTGCGTGGCAAGTCACCGGTTTGCTTTCCGGCGTTCACTTTTAATCTTTGCGGGTGCACTGTCGTATGCTTTAATCAGGTCCCCGTGATATGAATATGCTCTGCCTTGGAAAAAAATTACCACGTCCTTGATTTTATATTATTTTTTTATTTCTCTTCCACCACGGTGAGTAACCAATCCCGTGTGATTAAACTTTTTTTGTGACTTTGACTTCTGTATTTATGTGGCTACCACTCCCACAGGCGCCTGGTGTTATAATGGCCGTTTTGTAGCCACCGTCGTTGTTATGGTCCGCAGCCTCCTCGCAACTCATATTTGGATTGATATACATTTACATTCGTCTCCGTCGAGCCCTTGTCTAATATTTAACCCCGTATTTTGTAAAGAATTATCCGTCCTCTATTGGATAATCAATGCCCTTCATTCTAGCGCCAAATGTTGTTGGAGGAATTTCGTAAAAATACGAAATCAGAGTTTTACTGAAATAGTAGAGCGATTTGTGTAAGAATGTGACTATTTTTAGGGATTAGTGTTTATGAAAAATAAAGGGGCTCGACTTGCCCTTTGCCAAGATTCTTGCGTACCGATTAATATTGGATCAAGCTTACGCAGTCCTACGTAGTTTTGTGAAATTTGGGCCTATCCCTGAGAGACTATAGGGATAAAGTTTGGTTAATGTGCTAATTATCGATGTTATTTGATTTAAGCTTGACGTTGTGATATCTTCCTTGATTTGAAAGATATCTTTTCGAGATATTTTTCATAATTTATTGATTAATTTTTTCCTTGTTTCAGGGAGAGGTTAAAATTTAAGCATTAAGTTATAATTATTAATCATAATTAATAATTAATGGATCATATACATTTAGAAATATTAGGCTATGCTAAAATATGTCATAACATAATAACCAAACATAAACGAATACTCAAAACTTAATAGTTGTATTAAGTTTGAATGTTATTACAACATTTAAAACTTAATACAACTATTAAATCTTGAGTATTCGTTTGTAAAATACAAACTAACTTCTTTTTTCCAGAGAGTTCTTAAGAATTTTGTACTTCATAAGCTCTTGAGAACTTCAATCCATGTTTAAATTATACAGAACTCTCATAGTTATAAGAAAGGAACAACACTCTTATAAACTGTTGGGGTTAAACCTGATAGGTAGTATGGGCTTGATGATAGAAATCATAATTGGATTGGGTAATAATTGTATGGGTAGACAATTATTATCATAATTGAGTTGGGTAATAATTGTATGGGTATTGGGTAGACAATTATTATTATTATGAGATTAGGTTATTAGGTTTGGTGGTCAAGTTTGTGATGTCTATATATACATGGTCATGTTATTGTTTTGATATATGCTTGAGTATTGTTTGACTTAAGTATCATTTGAGTAAATACCGTTTGGAGAGATTGATTGTATTATTGATAATTCTTTGGATTAATAATACAAGTTGGGACGTGGATTTTTTTCGCGTCATATATTGTGTGAATATTTTGCATTGTTTGGTTGTATATTTGTGGATATTTTCCCAAACAAGTGGTATAAAGAGCCAAGGTTCATGATGTAGAAAGTTGGGAGATTTGAGATTGAATTATTTAATGGAAGAAATAATTTTACCTTGTGGTAAAGCACGGTGAAAGATCTGTTAATTCAACGAGGCTTATATGCGACTCTCGGAGTGAAGAAGCCTACTGAAGTTGATGATACGAAGTGGGGAGACATGAAGTTACGTGCAGCATCAACAATCCGGTTGGCCCTTCAACCAGAAATCAAATATGATGTTCTTGAAGAGGACAATCCCAATAATTTGTGGGAGAAGTTAACGAAGACTTATCAATCAAAGTCTTTGGCCAAAAAGCTGTTTCTCAAGAAATATTTGTTCGGGTTCAAGATGGAAGAAGATGGAGATTTAATAGATAATCTGAATCGTTTTAATGGCTTAATCAACCAGCTGAGTAATTTGGATGAAAAATTGAAGGATGAGGACAAAGTTGTTCTACTACTGGTGTCTCTACCGAAAAAGTATAATATTGTGATGACTTCTTTATTGATTGGGAAAACAAAGTTAGATTTGGATGAGACTAATGTTGTTCTTTTGGAAGCCGAAAGATTGATGAAACAAAAATCAAGTGACACATCTGATGGAAGTACATTCGTGGTACGTGCATGTAACACGGAAAAGAAGTATGTTAAGAAACATAACCCTAAATTTATGTGTCCAAAGGCAAGAGAAGACTTGAGAGAGTTGAAGAAAAATCGAGGAGGGAGTAGTGTTTCGCTTGTAGAAGCTGATGAGGATGTTCTTTTGGTTCAAGAAGGGAAGGAATCAAAAGAAGAATGGGTGCTTGACTAGGGATGTTCTCATCACATATGTGGTAGGAGGGAGTGGTTCCTGTCCTACAAAAAGTGTGAGGGAAAGATAGTAACTTTACCAAACGGTAAAAGGGTAAAGGTTGCTGGCATTGGTGAGGTAACAATGAAATGTCACAATGGTCGTGTTCAGAAGTTAACTTAAGTAAGATATATACCAGAATTAAATCGAAATCTAATTTCATTGGGTAAATTAGTTGATTTGGGATATACTATTATGATGAAGAACAATATGCTGGAAGTCACTAAAGGAGATTTAGAGATATTCAAAGGTCAAAAAGATAAGGAAAAATCTTTTTGTGCTAGAAGGAGGGGTTATTGTTCGAGTGGAGGTATTGGCGGATCGACGTCGATGGCTTGATGGTGACTGTTAATTCGGTTGTGCATGAAATCATATTGGGTTGAAGAGGAGGATTGTTAGGGTTAAACCCAATAGGTAGTATGAGCTTGGTGATAGAAAACATAATTGGATTGGATAATAATTGTATGGGTAGACAATTATTATCATAATTGAGTTGGGTAATAATTGTATAGGTATTGGGTAGACAATTATTATTATAATGAGATTAGGTTATTAGGTTTGGTGGTTATATATACATAGTCACGTTATTGTTTTAATGTATGCTTGAATATTGTTTGACTTAAGTATCGCTTGAGTGAATACCATATGGAGAGATCGATTGTATTATTGATAATTATTTGGATTAATAATGCAAGCTGGGATGTGGGTTTTTTCCGCGTCATATATTGTGTGTGTATTTTGCATTGTTTGTTTCGTTGTATATTTGTGGGTATTCCCCTTAACAAAAACCGTGCACAAAGTTTATTTTTTAATATTTTTTTGAAAGTTTTTTATATAGCCTAATAAGAGTGTCCAAGCCCCCTTAGTAAAAGTAGAATGTCGGGAGAATTTTGCTCTTGAATCATTCTTTCAACTCTATTGAGTATTGAGTGAGAGATCACTCATAGATTGACGGGTTAATTATCCTTTTCTCTCAAAAATATATTCAGTTGTATTAATTTTGAGATCGTGTAAGTTTATATTCGATAATTCTGGAAAAACTGTTAGCGATTGATGTTCTGTTAGAGAATGATGTTTCCTAAGTGAGTATTGCAAGACTTCTTGAATTGGTTTGCTGGGTTCTCGAATCTATCTTCGTAGACTTCTCGAATCAAGTTTATCAGAATTCTCAAATAAATTCATTCTGCATTCCTCAAAATTATATATTTTGCACTTCTCGAATCAAAATTTTGTATACTTCCCGAATGGGTTTGAATACTTCTCGAATAATATATTTTGACATTTTTCTATCGGTTCAGTTTGAAATGCGTGAATTAAGACTTAAAGAAATTATGTCTCCTTTAACTACTTTATTTAATATTATTCTTAATTTTTAAACCTAGGATAAATTTGTTCAAAGACAAGGATCTCACGATTAATTGGGTTCATGTGTAATTTTTTAGAGTTCTTATTTAGATAGACTTGTTTGAAAATATTCAGTCTCTATAACTAACATAAATAAATTTTAAAAGTTTAAATTATAAGAAAAATGATAACTTGGCGATATTTTTTTATAAATAAACTAATTAAGTTAAAGATAAATTATTCCTAAGTTACTGTATATGAACTTTATATTAAATAATTTTTAATTGTAAATATTTTTTAATTTATGATATAAACAATTTTATTCCAACTTGATCAAAAATCCCATAAATTAAAACCTGGCCAAACGCCCTCCGTAGCCCCGGCCTCCCCTCTCAACTATTGGTGAGCCATGGTGTAACCTTATTTTTGAAAAATATAATTTCTTTGATTTTAATATAATAACTAGCTTACGGCCCGTGCGATGCACGGATCTTAATTAATATTTATATATTTTCATTTATATTTTATGTAAATTTATTAAAATTTTATATAAATAATTAAATACTAAATAATGATTCTATATTATATTTTTATTATGTATAATTTGAAGTTAAGTTCAAATAGTATAAATAGTATATACTTGATGTGACATATGTTAATGTTTGTTATTAGTGAGATTCGAACCTGAAAACTTATATATATCTTTATAAATAATAATAATAATATAAATGTTTGTTGTTAACGGGATTCGAACCTAAGAACTTATATGTATCTTTATAAATAATAATATAAATATTTGTTGTTGACGGGATTCAAACCTGAGAACTTGTGTAATGTATTTTTTTAGTATTTGAATCTAACGACTCTGATTACTTGATGAATAAATTTTTTAAATAATAATATAAATATTTGTTATTAACGGGATTCGAACCTGAGAACTTGTGTAATGTATTTTTTTAGTATTTGGATCTAACGGCTCTGACCAAAATGAGGAATTAACCAAATTACAAATTATAGCTCATTCCGGTTATTATAGTATAGTATAGATAAGAAGAAGAATATTTTGTTTTTCAACTACTGGAAAATGAATAATTTTAATATATACAAATTTCACTACAAGGTTTTACTTTATGAAGTTATTCAATTACTGAATTGTTACTTTAAGTTTATGTTGAGATAATGTTGTATGAATAAAGTAAAGGTACTTCTATTGGTTTGGTTAAAAATTAGTAATGACAAATAAAAAAAAGGCATTAAACTAAATATAATTTCAAAATATGTAAGCATGATAGTAACATATGTTGGAAAATATGGGTATAAGTCCCATATTGGTAAGTCATATTTTTGAGCATTATGACTAAAAGATGTGTGAGATATGATGATATTCTCTTAATAATGGAAATTATTATTTTCCATTAGAATTTGGCTCAAATATTATGGCATAAATTAATTTGATTTTGTTTCAGATTAATTGATATGGTGTATGTCTTGATATATTTAATCTGATTCTGTTTCAGATTATTTATGGAATAGAGTAACTTGCAAGTATTACACCGATTCCATAATTAATGATATTTAATTATGGAAAAGAGTAGCGCACAAGTCTATCTACACCTATATAAACACCTCTAAGGCGTTAGGGTTAGACACACCAAAAATATATTCGCCTCTAAACACAAATCTCTCTCTCTCGGTGATAGTTTCGTGCCCGTTCAAGCTCGCTGAAGGTGCTCGTTATCCGTAACGCCGCCGCTACCTCGTTTTATCCTGGGAGGCTATCGACTCGCACATACGGTGAGAGGCGAAATAGCTTTAAGGAGACAGTTTCAACTGGACTCGAGGATCTCTCTTCTGTTTATATCTTTTCTTCCTCCGTTCGATTTCGTTTACTCACGCACACACTTGTTTGATTATTTGTATTAATCGCAGATTGTTTTCACAATCTTAAAGCTATTTATTTTATATACATCTGTGACTGATACATCTGTCTCTGCTTGTTTTGTTGAGTAACAGATCGATGGAGAACCAAACTGTGAACGATTCGATGAACATGACGGCTGATCCCAATGCACAGATCACTGGATCTGATGGGGTTCACCAGCAGCCGATTAACCCTAACGCACGGATCGTACGATCTGATGGGGGTCAAACGCCTGTTGGACATGTGCCTTCGGGACATGTGCCTGTGGGACACACTGTCATTGGACAGTTTAGTGTTCCTCTTGGACAGATATCGGCAGGATTCACTCCTCCGATCATACCTGCGACCTGTAGTACAGACGCACGTACCATCTGTTCCACCCGTGGTGCCTGCTGCACCTGTTATGCCAACTGTGCCTGCTGCACATGCTAAAAAACCTGAGAAGTTCAACGGAACGAACTTCAAACGTTGGCAACAAAAGATGCACTTTTATCTGACCACGTTGCATATGGATCGCTTCCTTAAGGAAGAACCACCGTTGCTCACTGCTGAGAGTAACATACAGATTGTGTATGCTGCTGATGCTTGGAAGCACTCCGACTACATCTGTCGGAACTATGTGTTAAATTGTTTGTCTGACTCGTTGTATAACGTATACAGCGCGAAGCCAACAGCTAAGGTCTTATGGGAGTCACTTGACCATAAGTATAAAACCGAGGACGCTGGGGCAAAGAAGTGGATTGTTGGCCGCTTTCTTGATTATAAGATGGCAGACTCTAAGACTGTGGTCAGTCAGGTGCAGGAACTGCAGGTGATCATTCATGACATTCATGCTGAGGGAATGGTCATAAGTGATTCTTTCCAAGTTGCTGCTGTTATTGAAAAGCTTCCACCTGGATGGAAAGATTTCAAGAACTACCTTAAGCACAAGCGAAAGGAGATGTCTATGGAGGATCTTATTGTTAGACTTCGTATTGAAGAAGACAACAGAGGGTCCGAGAAGAAAGTTAACGTTGCCACTGAGAAGGCAAACATGGTGGAGCATGCTCAAAGCTCCAAGCCCAAGAAGGCTAATTCTGGTAAAGGGGCAAAGCTGGCACCCAAGGGAGGGATTTCGAAGTCGAAATTTCAAGGGAAGTGCTACAACTGTGATAAAGTTGGTCATAGGTCTTCTGACTGCAAGAAGCCCAAGAAGCCCAACAAGAAGAAAGAAGCAAACATGGTAGAGAATATCTCCAAGGAGATGGGTGACATAGACCTCTGTGCTACGGTCTCTGAAGTGAACCTGGTCGGTTCTAATCCACGTGAATGGTGGATTGATACTGGTGCTACTAGGCATGTTTGCTCAGACAAGGCGGTTTTCTCTAGCCTCAAAGCTTCCGATGCTGGTGAGAAGCTCTACATGGGGAATTCAGCAACTTCTACCATTGAGGGTGAAGGCACGGTGATCCTGAAGATGACCTCTGGGAAGAATCTGACTTTGAAGAATGTACTTTATGTGCCTGATATTCGCAAGAACCTTGTGTCTGGTTCTCTGTTGAATAAGCATGGCTTTCGCATTGTAATAGAGTCAGATAAAGTTATTTTGTCTAAGAGTGGTATGTTTGTAGGCAAGGGTTATTTAACTGATGGGCTTTTTAAGCTCAATGTAAAGTCCGTTAAGGACGATAATGAAATGAAGAATTCTTCTGCTTACTTGCTTGAGTCTCCTAACTTATGGCATGCTAGATTAGGACATGTAAATTATAACACTTTACGACGTTTAAGTGCAAAAGAATACATACCTAAACTTACTATCGATCCAAAACATAAGTGTGAGACTTGTGTTGAGGCAAAATTAACGAGATCATCATTTAAACGTGTGGAAAGGAACACCAAAGTGCTAGACCTAATACATAGCGACATATGTGATTTAAAATTCGCTCCAACAAGAGGAGGAAACAAGTATTTTATTACATTCATTGATGATTGTACAAAATACTGCTATGTATATTTGTTGAAAAGCAAAGACGAAGCTATAGATAAATTTAAAATCTATAAGGAAGAAGTTGAGACACAACAAACTGAGAAAATCAAAACGATACGAAGTGATCGTGGAGGTGAATATGTTGAACCGTTTGGGGAATTCTGTTCACAACATGGTATAATCCATGAGGTCATTGCACCATACTCCCCTCAGTCAAATGGTGTGGCTGAAAGGAAGAATCGCACTCTGAAAGAGATGATGAATGCGATGTTGTTAAGCTCTGGGCTCCCACAATCGATGTGGGGAGAAGCCATCTTAAGCGCAAATAATATTTTAAATATTACGATGCGCAAGAATAAGGATGTAAGTCCTTATGAAATGTGGAAGAAAAAGAAACCAAGTTACCAACACCTGAAAGTGTGGGGGTGCCTTGCAAAGATACTGATCCCTACACCGAAGAAGGTGAAGATAGGTCCTAAGACTATGGATTGTGTCTTCATCGGATATCCTCCACACAGCACTGCATATCGGTTTCTTGTTCATGAATCCAAGATTCCTGATATTCAAAAGAATACCATTATGGAATCAAGAAATGCCTCATTTTTTGAGACGATGTTTCCCTGTAATCCAGGAAACCAACAACCTACGACGTCTAAACGATCTCATGAGTCTGTAGATGACGATAATGAGAGTGACGAAAGTGAAGACGAAAATGTGGGGGTAGTGAGAAGGAGCAAAAGACAACGAACGGAGAAATCCTATGGGTCTGATTTTATGACCTATTTGCTCGAAGAAGGTGACCCAAAAACTTATAAGGAGGCGGTTACCTCACCTGATGGGCCTATGTGGAAAGAGGCCATCAAGAATGAAATTGATTCAATTATGCAAAATCATACTTGGGAATTAGTGGACTTGCCAACTGGTTGCAAACCATTAGGTAGCAAGTGGGTTTTCAAGAAGAAGTTGAAAACTGATGGCACTATTGATAAGTATAAGGCCAGACTTGTAATTAAAGGATACAAGCAACAAAAAGGCCTTGATTACTTTGATACATATTCTCCTGTAACGAGAATAACGTCCATAAGGATGATGTTTGCTATTGCTGCAATGCGTAATCTAACTGTACATCAAATGGATGTGAAAACAGCTTTCCTAAATGGAGACATAGATGAAGAAATCTATATGGAACAACCTGAAGGGTTTGTTGTCCCAGGACAAGAAAGGAAAGTGTGTAGATTGGTGAAATCATTGTATGGTTTGAAACAAGCGCCTATGAAATGGCATGAAAAATTTGATGAGGTCGTGCTGACCAATGGTTTCAAAATCAATGAATGTGATAGCTATGCCTATTACAAGGATAACGAGAACAGCTATGTCAAGGAGAATGACAATGGCTATGTCATGATGACACTATATGTAGATGATCTACTTATTGCTGGAAGCAATGATAAAGTTATCAAATCTACAAAGGACATGTTGAAATCAAGGTTCGACATGAAAGATATGGGACTAGCAAATGTAATTCTGGGAATTCAAATTTCTAGAACATCAGAGGGTCTCGCATTAAGTCAACCACATTATGTTGACAAGATCCTTGAGAAGTTTCTTAAGGATGACTTTGAGAAAGCTAGGACACCTGTGGATATGACTTTGCACCTATCCAAGAACAAAGGTGTAGCTGTTTCCCAATTGGAATACTCGAGGATAATTGGTAGTCTGATGTACCTCATGAGTTGTACAAGACCAGACATTGCATACTCAATTAGCAAGTTGAGTAGGTTTACGAGTAATCCGGGAGCTGATCACTGGAAAGCGATTATAAGGGTACTAAGGTACTTGAGGGGAACTCGAGACTATGGACTGCACTATGGCAGATACCCAGCAGTATTAGAAGGATATACTGACGCAAATTGGATATCTAGCAAGAAAGCACTTAAGTCTACGAGTGGCTATGTGTTTACATTAGCTGGAGCGGCAATATCATGGAAATCCTCAAAACAAACGGTGATAACTCATTCCACGATGGAAGCTAAGTTTGTGGCACTAGATAAATGCGCCGAAGAGGCTGAATATCTACGTCAGTTTCTGGAGGATATTCCAAGATGGCCAAAGCCTGTAACTGCAATAGGGATTCACTGTGATAGTCAATCCGCTATTGGCAGAGCACAGAGCACGATGTATAATGGAAAGTCTCATCATATACGACGACGACACAGTTCCATTAGACAATTGATCTCAACCGGAATTATCACTATTGACTATATACCGTCAAAGGATAATATCGCGGATCCACTAACCAAAGGGTTATCAAGAGAAGTGGTTGAGAAATCATCGAGAGGGATGGGCCTTAAGCCTATTGCTTAACGGCATCATGGTGGACACCCAACCATTGCTGACTGGAGATCCCAAGAACTTGGTTCAATGGGACAACTAAATCATGATGACCAAATCACTGTGGGGGTAACCCCTGGCCTGTTCCTATGATGAGGAAACAGTGAGACCCGTAAGGTACGAGGTTAAGCTTTGAGCCTTTAATGATCTTTGATGAATACATGGAGCTCAGGAGTGAACGCATGGAATTCAGTTGAGTAAACGCGGGTTACTCTATAAGATAAAGATCACCTATGTGGGAGAGAAGTGGGGCCGCTTCAAAGGAGAATTGCGAGGCACAATTCTTTAGAAACTTCTGCAGAACCAGGACGATGTTCCATGGCCAAAATGGACATACTCATGAGAGCTGAACGAGTCAGAAACGATATAGTGATAAGTATATCATCGTTTACATAAACAGTCGAACAGTTCAAGGACAAGCACGTCTACTGTCTACCAGTAAAGTCGGTATGCTTACTCGAGCGAAGGTTCAAGGAGCATTCTCTACCTATCGTATGCTATATCTGATCGAAGAAACTATCACCAAGTCAAACTCCGTGTCTGTCTGTCTGTCTGTCTGGTGTGTGCTACTAAGATCACCAATCTCACCCATGTGGGGGATTGTTGGAAAATATGGGTATAAGTCCCATATTGGTAAGTCATATTTTTGAGCATTATGACTAAAAGATGTGTGAGATATGATGATATTCTCTTAATAATGGAAATTATTATTTTCCATTAGAATTTGGCTCAAATATTATGGCATAAATTAATTTGATTTTGTTTCAGATTAATTGATATGGTGTATGTCTTGATATATTTAATCTGATTCTGTTTCAGATTATTTATGGAATAGAGTAACTTGCAAGTATTACACCGATTCCATAATTAATGATATTTAATTATGGAAAAGAGTAGCGCACAAGTCTATCTACACCTATATAAACACCTCTAAGGCGTTAGGGTTAGACACACCAAAAATATATTCGCCTCTAAACACAAATCTCTCTCTCTCGGTGATAGTTTCGTGCCCGTTCAAGCTCGCTGAAGGTGCTCGTTATCCGTAACGCCGCCGCTACCTCATTTTATCCTGGGAGGCTATCGACTCGCACATACGGTGAGAGGCGAAATAGCTTTAAGGAGACAGTTTCAACTGGACTCGAGGATCTCTCTTCTGTTTATATCTTTTCTTCCTCCGTTTGATTTCGTTTACTCACGCACACACTTGTTTGATTATTTGTATTAATCGCAGATTGTTTTCGCAACATATTCTTTTTATCCCATTCAATTATATATAATTTTCTTATCTGGTTGTTTATCTCAATTTTATGATTTCCAAGTTTGATTCTTGTACTTTTTAAGTAAAGATGTGTCCTTTCTGGAACAATGTTATGGATTATCGTAGATTAGCACCCAAAATAATGGATATCACTAGGAGAATCAATATCTTACGCATTTTTCTTTTACTTTTTTATGTTAAACTACATTATTTTAATTTTCATATTTAAATCTTTCTTAAAGAAATTGGAGCTAAAGACATTGATCATGGGAACACAGGTCATTTAATCTAGGTTTAATATTTGACATAAATTTATATTCAATTACACGTTGTGAAACATAATTACGAAGCTATGGGGAAGAACAGTTAAGTAGTGGGGGAGAAACAGAGTGGGGTGGGAGAGGGACAGCAGAGGTCTCATTAGGTGAGCTGGAGACTGTAGTTCAGTTGGTCTCTGCTTTTATTAACACTGCTTACTCGGTTAATATTTAACAATTACAATTGGGATGCATCCATCCATCATCACATACATCTTCGTTTACTCCACGGCTGTTCCAGGGGTTCCTCTTACCGCACATGCTACATTCTACAAAAAACCGGAGGGTTGTTATAACTTATAAAATAGTTACCTAACTTAATAATAATAATAATATTAAGACATTTTTAATACTTGTAAATGATTCAATAATTTAGTGTAGTAAAACCACAAGGCACAGTCAAACAAAACTAACTACACTCAGGTGCCTGCTCCATCATTTTATTTGTCACCAACAACCTCAATCGCACTTGGTAAAATACTACTTAAAATTACAGATACAGATAAAGACACAGAGAGAGCATACACTACTAGTAGAATGACTGAAAGCCGTGCTATAATAATCGAGTACATCTTATAATCGATGTCTTTATGTATAAAGCAAGTAACCCTAAAGTCAAGATCCAGTTATTTTTCCAAAGTCAGAATTGCAGTCTAATCTAAAGCGGTTTTAAAAGCGGACCATTAATCGGATTATATATATATATATATATATATATATATATTAAAAATAATGAATATTTTTTGAATAAAGAGATAATGTCCATATATTATAATAAACCAATAAAATGATCATTTACAAAGTAATAATTAACTTAAAAAATACAAGTAACATTTAAAAATATCAAATTACACCTCTTTTAAAAATAATATTTTCTTTTTCTAATTATATATTATCCCCAATTAATTTGGTCAAACCTATTTAAACGGTCAAAATCCGCTTAATTCTGCTTAAAATCGCTCAAACGTTATTAAACGCTTAACTCTCCGATTTTGCATTAATTCAAGCGTTTTACCTCTGATTCCGCTTAAACCCCCGCTTAATGTGCTTTTTACAACACTGCTAAAATCTCAAGGTGTTAGAGTAAGGCCCAACCGGATCTATATTCTAATACTACCGGGGACCCATTTTTGGGTCAAAAACTGGAAAACGGGCGTCATTTTTGGGACGTTAATTTACTTTTGTGTCCATAATAAATTGTGAGAAATATTGGGGGCGATAGGGATTGAACCCGAGTCCTCTGACCATTTTTTGGACGTTAATTTACCTTTCGTGTCTGCAGGGATTGAACCTGAGTACTCTGCCCATTTTTGGAACGTTAATTTACCTTTCGTGTCTACAGGGATTGAACCTGAGTCCTCTGCCCATTTTTGGGACGTTAATTTGACTTTCGTGTCCACGATAAATTGTGAGAAATATTGGGGGTGGTAGGGATCGAAACTGAATCATCTGCCTGAACTCTGATACCATGTTAAGAAACCCGTTACTCTAAAATCTGAAGGTGTTATAAGAATTCTCAACTGGATCTATATTCTAACAATAAGTAATGTTAGGATATGGCATAATACTAAAATTAAATATAATATTACTCGTAAAATTCCAGATTTGATATTTTGATTTTTTTGTATTGTACCCAAAATTTTATAGTTTTAACTTATTTTAATTAACTTATACTTCTTTATAATTATAGATCATCTGCATTCAAAACAAACACACCAATTAAAATACACAAAAACTAAAAATTTTAGTATACATACATCTTTCAAACCCATGGTATTTTCATGCGTACTATTATTGTTTCACAAGGAATACTGGAGTTGGAGTACTACCATAAATCTGGGGATGCTTGTGGACTGTGGTCATATTAAATTACTAACAACGACTCTCAATAATTACTAAATTCATTCCTACCTGTCAGGCTGTCATTCTCGATCTGTCATTAATGCACTTTTGCCAGTTTTCGATCGGGCTCTTAACACAGTAACTTAATAACTGTACCATGCAATGAAGTACTTATTCCGGTTGATGTATAAAAGACGGATAACTGCGCAATTTGATGCCCCGGCTCACATCACAAATTTATACTCCCTCCGTCCTACTCGGTTGTATACCTGTACAGTTTGCACGTATTTCGAGACTTCTATAAAGTATAATTTCGTAATATTTTTTTTAAATTTTTTTTTTTAAATAAAAGTTTAAACATAAAATTTTTATTTAGTAAAAAAAAATTAAAAAAAAATATTAAGGAGTTATGTTTTAAAGAAGTATTGAAAAGCGTGCCAAAAAAAGTAATGTAAGGGAGCAAGCTTTTACATTTTTTGCGAAATAATAAATTTTAAATTTTGTAATTTACAATGTAGCTTAACTTTGTAATAATGCGATATAAATGACAGGCTATCAAATTTCATATAAAATGTGTACATAATTATTGTGTTAGCTGCAGCAGGCTGGTAGCAAAAGCTGAGATGGGTATCAGAAGACTCAATCTTTAGTATTCCACAGAAAGGATGTTGAGAATCAATGTAAGTATAAGTTTCTGATTAAAAATGCAAGGAAGCTGAGAGAGAAAGGAATATTAATAGCAACCGATTAAGGAGGCAATGATTTAATAGAAAATGTTGACAAAAGTTTGGTGTCTTTAGGTGTCTTGGCAGATTCTTTCATGGGTATCATCTCTCTGTCTGTCTTGATAATAACATTTCTCTACATTCTTAACTCTCTTGTATTTAACTACCTACTTTTACTCGCTTTTCATCTAAATTATGTACTAGTTGGTTTCAGTTTCTTTATGGACTGGGGACTTGTTATGCCCGCTTTCGGCCATGGGCCCTAAACAGGTCTCTATAGGTGCATTGAGAAGCTGGACTCTCGTGTGTGGGCTAGAACCATGGATTAATAAGACTTGGGCTAGCACATGTGGGCTGGGCTCGTGACGTGCGAGCTGGGCTCGTGACATGCGAGCTGGGCTCGTGACATGCGAGCTGGGCTCACGTGACCACATGCGGGCTGGGCTCACGTGACCACATGCGCGCTGGGCTCATGACAAGTGAGCTGGGCTCACACATGCGAGTTGGGCTCACATTTGCCATCTGGGCTCTCATATGCAAGGTGGGCTTAGGTGTCCACATGCGAGGTGCGCTCAGATGACTTCACGCGAGCTGGGCTCAGATGATAGCACACAAGGTGGGCTCAGATGACTTCACGCGGGCTGGGCTCGGTTGCCCACACGCGGGCTGGGCTCAGGTGCCCACACGCGGGCTGGGTCCATGAGCCCACATCTTATGAAATCAAAGTTAACATTGTATTTATTGGTTAAAAAGGAAGGCGGTGCGGGCCGAGGCCGCCAGGCCGGCCCGCATTAGAGGACTTTGTGTTCGACATGGAAAGTGGCTTATAGATGACTGAGTTGCTCGTAAATTTCGGGGCCGACACGGGTTATTGCTATAATTATGGGAAGAAATACGGAGATGTCGTGAGATTATAGGAAGCGTGTGGAGTCGGTCGAGATTTACGTGACTAATTGGCTGAATGCCTGACTTTATCGTGGGCTTGGGCTGCACGGGTTGGAGAACCCTAACCCTAGCCTACGTGACTTGTTCCCCAAGAACTACGTGAGGCTTGATCCCTATAAATAGGGTACGTAGGCACTTGTATGAGACATGAGTCGACACTTGACAGAGAATAACAAACCCTATTCTTTCTTAAGGAGTCCACATACAAGCTCAGCCACCACCAAACAACCTTCCTCCGCCCTCAAACACCGTCCTTGATCTTTGTTCCGCCCATTAACCTCCACAACATTGTTATACGAAATTCTCCCTATAACATTTGGCGCTAGAAGGAGGGGCTCGTTCATCTTAGGGAGAAAGATGACCAAAGAAAGCAAGCAAGCGGCGACACCAAGGAGCGGAGGCAAGAAGGACCCTACTTTCGAACACACGCCCCCAGAGAATCAGGCGCCACCTCCACCAATTGCAACCGTGGACGGGCAGGCTGTGATGACGTATCTCGAAGGGCTGGCCGATCAGATGAATTAGATCAACGCCCGAATGTCAAAGGTAAAAAGAAGCTCGGTCCGGAACGCCAAGCGTAAGGCGTGCCGCCTCAAGGTCTCACAGCGTAGCTGGAAGGGCAAAGGCCCTCAGAAAAAGCTGATCCACGATTTTGATGACGTGGCAACCGAGACCAAGCAGAAGAAAGAAACATCACGCGAAAAGGAAGATATACCCCGAGGCCATGATGAGCGGGGCAGCCAGATCTCTACGAGATCGGGGCCGAAGCCAGCTTCATCTGAGGCAAGGTCAACTAGCGTGCTAGACCGAGTGGGTAAAAAACTAAGCGAGCATGACCTCAGGCTCAAATTGGAGAATTGTAAGAAGGAGAGAGAAGAGAAAGAGCCCGTGGATCAGAGAGGCTCAAAAAAGGAACGGGCAACGACCCCTCCGGAAAGACGTCAACACACCTCACCCAGGAGGGAGGAGCGACGTAGACGCAGAGACAATCGTGAAGAGGAGTCGCAGGCGCGAGCTGGAGGAGGGGGACGTCGCGAACGACCTCAGGGCTCACACCATTCGAGTAATGCGGGTGGTGACAGAGAAGGATAAGTTGTTAGAGTAAGGGACCTGAGAAGGATCTTAGATGAGATGGAGCGAGAGAAGAGAGGGCCCCCTGCCTCGGCTGCCCCCTCTCCGTTTACGGCTGCTATCCGATCATCCCCCCTACCTCAGGTGTTTAGCACAACCCCGACCTTCTATTCAACGGTGAAGCCGACCCGGCGGAGTACTCTATTCAATTTAACACTGAGATGGAAGTCTATCAGGTACCGGAGATGACCCGCTGCAGACTCTTCGCGGCATCACTCAGAGGTAGTGCCCAACAATGGTTCTCCAAGGTGAGAGGAGCCAGTGAGGAGACCATCAAAAATTTCTTGATAGCAGGGCTGAAAGAAGGATCGAAATTTTGGAAGAGCCTCCAAGCGAGTGAGCCGAGGACCTTGGCCGAGTTCTATGAGCAAGCCGAACCCTTCAAGAGGGTAGAGAAATCGATGAGAGAGCTGAAAATCAGCGAAAGCTATCGAGACAAGAGGGACCGATCCTTAAGCCCTGACGAAAGGAGGAAGACGTATCAGCGTAGTTCGAGCCCGAAAAAGTCTGCCCGTGGCAAAGAGACCACTAAAGATTCGGGAAGGCCTTATACAAGCAAATGGCAGACACACACCCCTCTGGTAGCCTCTATCGACCACATATATGCTACATATGTAGGGAAGGGGGTATTCAGGAAGGCAACTCCTCTCACAGACTACAATAAAAGAGACACTTCGAAGTATTGTGCATGCTATGAGGCCACCGGACACGATACAGCTGATTGTAGAAAACTAAAGGATGAGATCGAGACTTTGATTAGACAAGGGAAGCTTACGGAGTGGGTTGTCAAGGAGGTTCGAAGACACAGGATGGATTATCATACCGTCCCTCCTCCACCCCCAGAAGACAAAGAAAGGGTCCCTCGGGCTGGTAGTATTCATATTATTCTAGGCGGGTCTCACATTGGTGGAGATAGCCAGAAGGCGATGGACAGATATGCCCGGGAAGCAAAGGACAAGCCGCTCACCAACATCAATCATCTAAGCCAAAGGCCCCCGGAGCTCTTTGAAAGGGAGGCCGATGATATCGTGTTTAAGGAGAACGATGCAAAATGGGTGCATTACCCTCATACCGATGCCCTAGTCATAAAAATGAAGATTGGGACGGTGAATGTTCACGAGCAATGGTGGACACCGGGAGCTCGGCTGATGTTTTGACTTATGATGCCTACAAAAAACTGGGATTATTGGATAGAGAATTAACCTCAACAGGTGGGCACCTGTACGGGTTTACGGGAAACTCGATCGGAGTGAAAGGGATAATTCGGCTCCCGGTGACCATAGGAGAGGAGCCTCATGTGGCCACCCAGATCGCTATGTTTACAGTTGTAGACCAGCCTTGTGCCTACAATCTTATAGTGGGCAGACCCCTTATGAGGGCGATGAGGATGGTGACCTCGATCCATCATATGACGATAAAATTCCCAACCCCCACGGGGGTAGGCATCTTGAAGAGCTGTCAATACGAATCCAGGGTCTGCTACAACCAGGCACTCAAGGCGGCCGAGTCAAGAAATGCCTCAAGCGAGATAGCTGAAGCAGGTGAGTGCGACGTCCCCATGGAAGAGGCAGATGGCAGGAAAAGAATACGTCCCGAGGGCCACGAGACTTGTAATTTGATTTCAATTGAGGAGTTGCCCGAGAACTACTTCGAGCACATGGGAATTCATGTGGAACCACGCCCAGGGGCCTTACTAATGGAAGCCTCTCAGCCCATCATGTTGATACAAGAGGGGATTGTAGAGGAAGCAAGTGATGAAGAAGAGAGCCCAGAACAAATCACTGCAAGACTTAGGAGAGGGAAGTGGGCACACAAAGAAACAACAATCACTATGGACCCACCCGACGGAATCACTCGAACTGTAACTGCAACCTCTGAACGCTTGATAAATCTGGCCCAAGCTCACCAGACCGAGCTCAAGGATGTGGAAGGTTTGGCAATCACGGAAATGGAAAAAACTAGCGAGGCTCGAGCAGATTTAGACCCGAGAATGCCCCCAATGGTCGAGAGGGCCGGGGCCGCAGAGGACACAATCCCGATCTTGGTAGACCCAAATGATCCCTCCAAGGTACTCAGAATAGGCTCTAACCTAAGTCCTGACTTGAGAGAGGATCTAGCCCGCTTCCTAAGGGAGAATTTGGATGTCTTTGCATGGTCACACTCCGATATGATAGGGATTGACCCAAATGTCATGTGCCACCGGCTCAACTTGGACCCGAAAAAGAAGGGGGTTAGGCAAAAGAGACGACCGATTAGTGGAGAGAGGGTAGAGGCCCTCAGAGAAGAAGCGGATAGATTAATGGGGGCAGGACTTGTGAGAGAAGCCTTCTACCCCGTGTGGCTGGCCAACCCCGTGCTTGTCAAGAAGCCCAATGGCAAGTGGAGGACATGTGTAGACTTCACCGACCTGAACAAAGCTTGCCCGAAGGACAGCTTTCCTCTACCCCGAATCGACCAGCTGGTTGATTCCACGGCTGGGCACGCATTGCTTAGTTTTATGGATGCTTATTCGGGATATAACCAAATCCCCATGTATGGGCCAGATCAGGAGCACACCTCCTTTATTACTGATCGGGGCCTTTACTGTTACATCGGGATGCCCTTCGGGCTCCTTAATGCGGGGGCAACCTATCAGAGACTGGTGAATAAGATGTTCAAACATCAATTGGGGAAGACTATGGAGGCCTATGTAGACGACATGCTGGTGAAATCGAAAGAAGCGAGGGATCATGTCCGCCACCTGGCAGAAATGTTCCAGATCCTAAGGGAGTATAGAATGAAGCTCAACCCCCAGAAATGTGTGTTTGGGATTGAATCAGGGAAGTTTTTGGGATTTATTGTCAACCATAGAGGCATTGAGGCCAACCCAACCAAGATACAAGCCCTACTCGAGATGAGATCCCCTCGACGGGTGAAGGATGTTCAAAGCTTAACGGGACGAGTGGCTGCCTTGAACCGCTTCGTCTCAAAATCCTCCGATAAATGCCAAGAGTTCTTCAAAGCAATCAAAGGAGTGGGGAGGAACTTTAAGTGGACCGAAGAATGTGAGGAAGCCTTTCAGAACATAAAGAAGCATCTCAGTAGCCCTCTAATGTTGTCCAACCCAAAGGCAGGAGAAACTTTGATCCTATACTTGGCCGTCTCCGACTTTGCAATAAGTGCAGTATTAGTCCAAGAGGAGGATGGTGTCCAACTCCCGGTATATTATGTGAGTAAAAGGCTAGCCGATGCCGAGACTCGATACACAAGCCTCGAAAAGCTAGCGTATGCTCTGATTCTGGCCTCCTGAAAACTCAGGCCCTATTTTCAGGCACATAAGATAGAAGTGCGAACCTCCTACCCCCTCGGACAAGTGATGCATAGACCAGAGTCTTCTGGTCGAATGTTGAAGTGGACGGTTGAACTCGGCCAATTCGAGGTGGATTATAAGCCAAGGACTGCGATCAAAGGTCAAGCCTTGGCCGATTTTGTGCTAGAATTTCCCCCACATCAAGAAGTAGAGCCGGGAGCCCTTGTTGTTATACCTAGCACAGAAGAAGTTGGACTGGAGAGACAAAATAGTGCCCCATGGTGGAGCCTATTTGTGGATGGTGCCTCTAACGGTGATGGAGCAGGAGCTGGAATCGAGCTAATCAGCCCAGAGGCGCACAAGATCAAACGTGCGACCCATCTGGCCTTTCATGCAACCAACAATGATGCTGAGTATGAGGCCCTGATCAACGGTCTCAAGCTAGCTCTGGAAATGAAGGTCGAGAATTTGAGTGTGTTTAGTGACTCCATGATTGTGGTCTATCAGATAAACGGGGGGTATCAAGCCAAGGGGCCGAGAATAGAGCTTTACCTGAAGTGCACACAGAGGCTGTTAATAAAATCATTAAGCATACCTTAAAGGCAAAGCTTGAAGAGAAGAAAGGAGCATGGCCAGAAGAGCTCGCCCAGGTCCTATGGTCTTACAACACTACACCCCGAACCACAACTGGAGAGACCCCTTTTTCTCTGGTGTATGGGTGTGAAGCTATGGTGCCCGTTGAAGTGGGAGCAGGATCTTTTCGAAGGGACAACTATGACTCAGAGGCAAACGAGGTCAATCATCGGCTCTATTTGGATATGATCGAAGAAACTCGAGAAGAGGCTCAGATCAGGATAGCGGCATATCAGCAGAGGACAGCTAGGCATTACAACAGTAAGGTTCGAGCCCGAACTTTCAAGGTGGGAGATTTGGTTCTGCGCCGGGTCATGCCAAATACCAAGGTGGTGAGTCACGGAGTCTTTGGAGCGAGTTGGGAAGGCCCCTACAAGATAAAGTCAATGCTCTAGGAGGGAACCTACCACCTCAATGATATGCAAGGCAAGTTGATCCCAAAAGCCTGGAACGCGGAACACCTTCGCAAGTATTATCAGTAATATTATTCTTTCCAGACTTAGTATTATCTTAAAATATTCCTAAGTCTCGGGGGGTAGTGCCATATAGGTGCCTCCCTGAGACCACAAACATGTACTCTTTTCACTTCCCATTATCTATGAATAAACGATTGATCTCTATTTGCGCACTTGATATTTTAACTTCTGTTAATAGATTAAATACCCAGCAGGGGACCCCATCCTTGGGAACCCATGCGAGGACAGAGCAGTTGTTTTATTAACATGTTAAAATAAGCCGGGCCTCGGCCCGCTTGACGCCAAGAACATGAAACGAGCCGGGCCACGGCCCGCTTAGACAAATATGAACACATAGTAGATAAAAGATGAGGATAAAGAGGTATAGGCCCGCGATACGAGCTCATACCCTGACCCTCAAGACCACAAATGCGACCCAGGGGGCCCAGCCCTCCATCAAACATACTCAAAGTCGCATGATGCGAGGAGAAGACACATGCGAGCTCCTAGGCCGGCTCGCTAGTGCGAGCACACCTACAACACCTGCGAGTTGATGCGAGCTTGTTCCACTTGGCATTCTCTCTCAATGGTTGTTTGATTGAACAAATAACACGAGCTGGTTATTTGGGCTCGCAGTGAAGGGGTAACGCTCGCCATAAGCGGCCAGAGTTATGATTACTTTTGGTCAGTAGAGGCATGGTAAGAAAACACAAAAAATAAAGAAATCCAGCTGGCACTGTAAAGACATATGCGGGCACAAAAGACTTGACATTTTATACAAACAAAAGTTAAATAAGTTATGCCCCGAGGCAGAATATTTCAAATACAAGCGCGAGGCGAGAGGGGTGCCCGCTTACCCAGTCAAAAGTCTAGTTCTAATTAAAATTACATCAAGGGTTATCAGCCTCTGCTCCCTCACGATTTTCACCAACGACCTGGGCCTTTTCGGCCGCGAGTCGAGCCTCCTCAGCAATTTGGGAATCTCTCTCCATCTCTAGCTTCAACTTGTCAGCATGCCTCGCTGTGCTCACACCCAGAGCCGCCCAATCGAAGTCAGGAACCTTCTTCATAAAGACTTTCATAAAATTCCTGGCCCCCAGATTCCTAGCATCAGCGAGGGCAGCCTCACGGCCCTCGGTCAGGGCAGAGACTGAACCCTCCAGCTCGAGCACCCTCTCCTCAAGGGCATCCTTCTCCTTCTTCCATGCCTCAGCAGCCAGGTCATGAGCCTCCTTCTGCTCCCTTAGGGCCTTGTCGTGAGCAGCGTTCAGGTTAACTATCTTCTGATTATAGTTGTTCACCAGTGTAACTTTCTCTTGCCCGTGCTCAGCGACTTTACTTAGAAGGGACTTAACTTTAGCCTCGAGCTTTGTGTTGGTCTGGCTGAGGGCTCGCATCTCTCGAGCCTTAGATAACTGACGATAGTATACTTCGGCTGCGGCTCGGGAGAGTGCATCCTGGTTAACCTCGAGAGCAGAGGAAGACCAATCCTTTAAATCCTGCTCGCTGATGTGACCTTGAGCGAGCCGGCCGAATGTGGTCGCAGCCATATTGGCAGAAGAAGAGGAGGGAAGAGGAGCATCAGAGGGAGCAGCTTTCTTTGGCTCAGGCTCGCCAGTTTTTCCTTCTTTGTGACCTCTATGCCTCTTTATTCGAGGAGAGGGCCCTGAATCCTTGAGGTGCTCAGAGAGAGTAGTCATGCGGGCCGGAGAATTGGCCTGAGAGCGAGCCCTTGTGCTCGCAGCTGCAGGCTGAACTGGGCCCGAGGCCGCAGCCTGCTCAGCCTCTTCCATGAAGGGGATAGGGGAGATGGCCATTTCTGAAAAAGAAAACAACAAAGCAATAGATTAGTCACAACAAGATGGAATGGAAAGAAGTAATGCGAGCAGGTGAAAAATACGGAGAATTAAAAGTGCGATGTGAAATGAGATGCATGCAGGAGAAGTGAGCACGCGAGCACACGAGCTCGCGCATGCGAGCAGCCAGGCCCGGACGTGCGGGCCCGATATTCTTACCCTTTCTGGCTCTCTTCCTAGATTTCTTCTGAGGAGTCAGCCTCACTCCTTCCTTCAAAAACCCACATGCGACCAGATTTGAGGTCGTTATGAGTTTTCGGATGTCCCGGTCCACCTTAGGAAGATTTAGAAGACTGTCCGCGTTTATCTTTTCTTGTCCCACAAGGACAGTGCGAGGCGGGGTGACTGGAGATAAAAGAAATTCTTGTTAAAAGGAAAGAGCTATGGTAGAAGAGACGAGAGCGGGCAGGGAAAACTTACATAGATTATAATAAAAATGAGTCTGGACTTGAGGCACCCGTGGATATAGAAGTAATGGCTCTTCCACTTCCCTGAGTTGCTCGGCCCGTTGTGGATGAGGTTCTTCTTGTTGAAGCACGGCCAGACAGAGAAGTAGAAATACCCAAAGTCGTTAGGAGAATGCTTCAAATGGAGGAAGTAACCCAGCTGCCTCGCGGTTAGAGAAGGGTGCCCGCATTTGTGGTACATAATGTACAGTGCGAGGGCGGCCCGGTATCCGTTTGGATTGATCTGAAGGGGTGCGGGCTGGAAATACTCGCAAACATCTTTAATGAAGGGATGAAGAGGAGAGGAGATTCCCAGCCTTAATAGGAAAGTGGACAAGACCATGCGAGGCACCCTGCCTCCATTCTCCAAGTGATTGAATCTGTAGCATCTCATATGAGGTAGGGGCAAGACAATATGGCCCTCGAGCTGAAACTGCTCAATATGCTCGGCCAGATGTTTCTGAGTCAGCGAGGTAGACAGGTCGCGGCAAGCGAGCACCTTAACCTCCTCGTTTGCAGTTGAGCTCTCCTTCCCATCAGGAATGATCTGCCTTTTAAAAACAATTTAACCCTCGAGCTCGGGCTGAGCAGGAGGCACATAAGGCTCAGGAGAGGCCGCCGGGATGTAGTTATAATTACAAATCTTATACTGACTTGTAACATCTGCCACCTCCTCGCTCTGAGGAGAGTCATAGGACCAGTGCGAGCCGTCCTCTTCACCCTCGAGCCCCAAGATGGGGTATTCAGCAGCTATGGGCTCTTTTCCTTTCTTCCTGGTGTCATAGTATGCACTCCCTAGGTCACTGTCAGTAGATTCTGAGTCGAGATGAATGGGGTCGAGGCTGTTAGCTGTAGCTTGCCTCAGGCGGGCTGCCCTCTCTCCAGCCATTTCTCGTAATATCTCCTCAGCTCGTTCTTTATCCAAGGGAGCAGGCTCTCGGTTTAGCAGCTATTCTACCCCAAGGGAGGCCGGAATATGAGAGAGGTCCACGGGCCTATTTCTCCAATCATATATATTCTTCTCCCTGGTGAAATCCTCAGGGTTCGGGTCGAGGTGAATATCAAGCGAGCCGGATCCAGCTGCTCGCATCGAGTTCTCAACTCTGGCAATATTCAAAGCCCCTTGAGGGGTGATAGCTGAGCCAGGAGAGATGGGTTGGCTAAGACGACCAGAAAGAGAAGTCAGCTCGCGTTGGAAGTCCTTTGAGCCTCGCTGCTCAGGAGGATATTGGTTTAATGGAGATGGAGTAGCTGAAGAGCAAGCCGGGCTAGCAGAGGTGCGAGCCGGGCTCGAGGAAGAGCGAGAGGATCCATAGGAGCGGGCTGAAGACGCACTCGACATCTGTAAAAGATGGTGAAAATTAGTGTGTGGCCCTAAAAAGAAAAAAAACAAAAAACAAGTATGGGATCGCACCTAAGTGTCCTCACATCTCACACGGGATCGCACATAAGTGTCTAAAGGAGCAAAAGGACTCGCATCGCGCGTTGTGGTTGTGTGTGAACTCGCATCGAACAGGTGGTGTGTGCTCGCATGGTGTACGTGAATAAGCATGAATAAAAAACGGGCTCGAATCGAAGAGTACCTGTGGGAGAGGTGTATGAAGATCCTGATGAATCTGGTCCCGGAGAATATCACCGCCGGTAGACGGTTCTTGTTGAGATGATAATCTTCGCCGTGGTAGATCCTTGAGCAAATTGAGCAGCAATTCAGGAAGTGTTTTTGGAAATGTGAGAAATGAATTCAAATCTCACATATTTATAAGGGATAGGAGAGAGAAAGGGGAGGTGACGTGTGTCACCATCTTAGATGACGACACGGATCCCCACGCCAGCTGTCCAACGGCTGTCAAAATGAATGCTAAAATGAAAGGCATGCGAGGCGAGGCACGCAAGGCAGTTTGGTGCGGCCTGGTGGACTCGCACCTGCGAGGTCATAAAAGACTAGAAAATGCGACCAGGAATTTTGGGGGGTAGTTGTTATGCCCGTTTTCGGCCATGGGCCCTAAACAGGTCCCTATAGGTGCATTGAGAAGCTGGACTCTCGTGTGTGGGCTAGAACCATGGAGTAATAAGACTTGGGCTAGCACATGTGGGCTGGGCTCGTGACGTGCGAGCTGGGCTCGTGACGTGCGAGCTGGGCTCGTGACGTGCGAGCTGGGCTCGTGACATGCGAGCTACGCTCGTGACATACGAGCTGGGCTCACGTGACCACATGCGGGCTGGGCTCACGTGACCACATGCGAGCTGGGCTCATGACAAGTGAGCTGGGCTCACACATGCAAGCTGGGCTCACATTTGCCATCTGGGCTCTCATATGCGAGGTGGGCTTAGGTGTCCACATGCGAGGTGCGCTCAGATGACTTCACGCGAGCTGGGCTCAGATGATAGCACGCAAGGTGGGCTCAGATGACTTCACGCAGGCTGGGCTCGGTTTCCCACACGCGAGCTGGGCTAGGTTGCCCACACACGGGCTGGGCTCAGGTGCCCACACGCGGGCTGGGTCCATGAGCCCACATCTTATGAAATCAAAGTTAACATTGTATTTATTGGTTAAAAAGGAAGGCGGTGCGGGCCGAGGCCGCCAGGCCGGCCCGCATTAGAGGACTTTGTGTTCGACATGGAAAGTGGCTTATAGGTGACTGAGTTGCTCGTAAATTTCGGGGCCGACACGGGTTATTGCTATAATTATGGGAAGAAATACGGAGATGCCGTGAGATTATAGGAAGCGTGTGGAGTCGGTCGAGATTTACGTGACTAATTGGCTGAAGGCCTGACTTTATCATGGGCTTGGGCTGCACGGGTTGGAGAACCCTAACCCTAGCCTACGTGACTTGTTCCCCAAGAACTACGTGAGGCTTGATCCCTATAAATAGGGTACGTAGGCACTTGTATGAGACATGAGTCGACGCTTGACAGAGAATAACAAACCCTATTCTTTCTTAAGGAGTCCACATACAAGCTCAGCCACCACCAAACAACCTTCCTCCGCCCTCAAACACCGTCCTTGATCTTTGTTCCGCTCATTAACCTCCACAACATTATTATACGAAATTCTCCCTATAACATGACTCATCTCCAACACACTTGTATAATTCAGATTTGTAATATGATTGTATGGTTGCTATGTTACTTTCATCTCAAATACTAAATAATATGTATAATTTAACTCTGAAATGGTAGTCAGAATCTTCGACTTTGCAGGTTAATGCAATATTCTCTCAGAATTGGTATTATGTTTACGTCAAAGTTGCTGGAGAGAATAGGTGCTGAGCTATAGGATCACAACTCCCAGCTTCAATATGAATATCAACCAACCAACCTCACAGGGTTTTTTTTTTAATTTTAAAAAAAAAAAACTGATTCCAAATTTCATATATCAACAGCATTCAAATTTCAAGATGTGATAGATAATTGCACGAAAATACACGTGATTTGCTTTAAGTTTGCTGTGTTACAACTTACAAGCATGGGAAGAAAATAACATCCCAAAGCCTGGACCACTACTTGGCCTCTAAAGTCTAAAACCCCCCATTTTTTGTCCATCCGATTCCCTACTACTGGTTGTCAAGAGATGAGAATATGTGAAATTATAATGTTTATATAATTCCTTTTGACGGTTTGTATTAATATATTAGTGCAAACAAAGATCACAGGATCACACTGAATTGCGACATTGCAGTTAGCCTTTTGTCAATGTATATATCCTGGAAAAGATTAGATCTGTATATCTTAAAGTTGCACAAACCTGTTTTTTCTGTAATTCTATAAGATCTAATCTCTTTCTTCTCGTGGTCATACGAGTTGGAGTATTGATCCAATGACATGCTTCCATGAAATTGTCCTACCCCCAAATAACAAGATAGCTGCCTTGACGCTAAATCTTTTAGTTCAAGGGACTCTTGCAGGATACATTATCCAATGTACATGATCAACTTCAGCACCCGGTCCATCACCAACGGATAGCAAAGTACAGAACCTTCCTTATCCAAAACATCTGGCCTCTTTCTTTCTTCAATAGATTTGGGGAATAAAACTAGCCCCAAAACCTTTTAATGAAAATCAAACGACACTAACTTATTCACATAATCCAGATAAAGTACCCCTGTCTCAACATTTGTCAATTCGCCCATGAGGGCCGTGCATAGGATCCTGAAACCATCCCCAACAACCAGCATTAGTCGAATACTCTACTGTCAGTACATCATCATCTAAATCTTCATACACACTCCTGACAACCTTGTAGCCATGTGAAAATACACGGATTCCATAAACATACCACAGTACCAAATGAAACATCCAAACATATAATGCCATTACATATGCCAACAACACAAACAACACACCGTGGCATAACAAAAGAACCAATATGTACGTAAGAATCATCCATATATAGTGCAGACTTTTTAGACGGATATTCGATAATGAGTGGGGTTGGATTAGTCCTGGAAGCGGTTAATGCAATGTTGAGGTGAAATTTTGTGAAACAAGGGTTTCTGATTAAGGATAGCCATGATTTCGACACCGACTTGCACCGCAGCACAGAAGAATTTTGGTAACAAGTTCTTCTGGCAAATAGTAGGAGATGGGCATTTTGGTTAATTTTGGTTGTAGAGACGAGAAGACATATAACTGAGAAACTCATAGGTGTAAGTCAAGTTGAGGTGTCTGTTTACCAAATTTCATTCACCTTTATGGATCGGTTTTACCTGATAGCTGATACTGGTACAGAGCAAGAGAAGTTATGAGACAGTCTCCAAGTACAAACTCAAAAATGATTGGAACTTGTTTATGAAATTATAATTGAGACAAAGTGAAGCTAATACAGAAATAGTTAACAAAATCACAATTCACAGATTATATGAAGAACTAACAAAAATCACGTTCACGCATTATCTTTTACAACGTAACATCCACATTTCTAACAAAAAATCAAACAAATTTTAATATCACACAGCAAACTGGAGGTAGGTGTTATCATATTATATAGACATATATGCGTATATTCCTAGGAGATTGAGAATCTTCTTCTCCTTGGCTTGGTGAGGTCTACACCAATATCATCAATATGTGATGTATCCTTGGATCCATGCTTGAAAGGATTGAACTTTCCCAGAGTCTTTGACATTGAAGAAAAGAACTTGGTTTGCTTCTTCGGACCTTTGGTTGCAGCAGAAGTAGTCCCTTGGGTATTGATGCTACCACCTTTCTGAATATCAGTAATGTACATCTTCATTTTCAGCAGCTCAGTTCTCAATGCCTCATTCTCTTTAGCCAATGACACATCAGCCTGCAATTGATTTCTAGTGGAAATGGCGTCGGGGGCTTTTCGATCATCTACACCACTCCTAATCTTTAACTGATCGTAGTATAGTGCGTGAAGCACAATCTGTACAGGCAATCTTTTGTTTTGTGATGCATGGAGCCGTGCATCGTATGATAGCTTCAGTGGATCCATGACACTGCATACTTTCTCCCGCTCTATTTCATCAAGGTTTGGATGAGCCTGCATTTAAGTATTTAATGTCAAATTTGTTAACACAAACTAATAATGGTTTCAGAGCTTTTGATTCAGCAGAGCAGCAATAAACATGGCATCAGAGCTTTTGACTCAGCAGAGCAGCAATATTAGCCTAGGAAATGACCGCCCTTAATAGATCATTCAAATTTAAGTCTATTTTGTGAAACTTAAAGTCTATTTTTGTGAAAATGATTTTGATCGACCATTCGAACCCCCCATTTTTTGATGCGAAGGGATAAATTCAAAAAGTTTATCTGAATAACGCTTGCTGATTAAGTGAAATTATTTTGTATGCAACTGAATTCAGAGTAGTATATATGCTTTTTACCTTCAAATAGATGTCAATGGCCCTGTAAAGATCATCATCAACCTTTCTAGCAGCTTTAGGCACCAAATTAGCAATCCCATTAAACTTAGAAATACTGAGTTCACTGTGGACTGCAATTTC
Organism: Apium graveolens; assembly: GCF_009905375.1. Classification (NCBI taxonomy): domain Eukaryota; kingdom Viridiplantae; phylum Streptophyta; class Magnoliopsida; order Apiales; family Apiaceae; genus Apium; species Apium graveolens. The sequence continues at coordinate 82,108,442 of NC_133648.1, read as the reverse complement.
ACCTAAATAAGCATCAACTGTCTTACCCACTCTCTGTGTGGCTGCAGAACAAACCTCCTTAAAATCGCCTCCATTGAAGACAGCAACATTTTTCTCCTTATCCACAAACCCCGCTATGATCCTCCTCACACTTTCCAAATCAAACAGTTTCTCCCCGTCATAAGTATATGATGTAATTAGCAGATCATCTACTGTAACATGCTCTAGTATTGACGAGATCCTTTTCTCTAGTTCTACTTTGCAACTGTTTGATGCTCCCAAGAAAATAGCAGTCCGGAGAAGGTAGCACATGAAACTAATGGGGAAAACTGCTTTGTCAGGAGGCAAGAGAGCAACAATACTCTCAAGAAGCTCACGCTGCTGGACTCTGATGCTGCTGGATTCCTGCTTGATAGCATTGCTGCCAGAATGATCACGCACAAGATCTGGGAGTGATCTTTCTGTATATGTTATAATTGCACTGGCTATTGTCAACCCTTTGGCGCCACGTCCTTTCATTGAAGTTATGACCTTCCCGAAGAAACATATGTCTAAAATGGACAATTCTTCTGTCCACCAGTTTGGAGGTGAACGGCTTGGAAAATTTGCCTCATTACAAGCCTGCACCAATTTACGTTCAAATTAATTTATAAACAGTTAACGAATATATGTGCCTGTGTAAATTAAATGTACTGAAAGATCAAAATAAACAATATATAACCAAACTTGGTTCATAATATTTTTCTGCATCTATCACAATTTCACATTTATCAGCTTGTCAATACTTAGTATGTCTCGATCTTTGTAGTACGTGTATATTTGTTATCTACTAGGTCAGAGGATCAACAGATCTAAAAAAAAACATTTTCTTTATGAATAACAAGGGTAAAGCTCTACATTGACCTTACTCAAATCCTGAAGCGGGAGTCTTGTGTACTAGATATGGCCTAAGCTTGCTTCTAGTTAATTTTGTTCTGCCTCAGATTATATCTATACCTTATGCATAGCCGTAGACAGTTACACATATGCATAATAATTAGTGCACTGTAACTCTGTAAGACTACAGGTGCCCACTGATTAGCTTTAAATTTAAACACATAGAGGCTAATTAGTACTATGTAATTGCATAAGTAGTACCTTAGTAGTTGTGACATCAACGCATCTTTGTATAATATTCAGATCTTCGGCCAAAGGAAGAAGATTTTCACAAGATTTCAAGACGACAAGTGCACCAGAAAGGCTTGTCAAAGCAACTTGAGCAAGAAAATCCTCTGTCCTGCCAGCCAAATTACCATCGCAGTACTTGTCATTCATCTGAAGATACTCAGAGGCACAACGGAGAGCTGCCACGTTATGGACTGTGATTTCAAAATTAACACCATAGCAGAACTTGGCTGTTTTCTCAAATATCTCAGCCCCTCCTGGTATATCAGATAGATCAATTCTTTCCAACTCTGTACCATCTTTCTTGTCTAGTACCAATTTTCTTATGTAGTTGCTCTTTGCCACAAGCATGAACTGAATATATATATACACAAAAACCACCATTTAATAATCAAATTTATATGTACATGTTTATTTTAAAAGATCACTCAATTTAAACACAACCATATACACATGTATGTACGGTTAATTTTCACCTTAAGTCCTAAACTAATTTAGCCTACGAACTCTATCAACCAGCTACAAATCAACCGTCATGCTAGTATTAATAAACGGTTAATTAATACAAATCATCAGCAGTTTGTACACTAAATCAGTTTGTACATGTAACAACACACTACAGAAAAAGGTTAATAGACATCGGTTTCTAACATCACTGGCAAGTGTAACCGAAGTGTAACCGATGTCCAATACGTGATATCTATTGAACTTTTCTTGGAGTGACATGTGTGAAGATTGAAAATACCTTGTGAAGATTGAAAGAGGCACCACCAACTTCAACAATAAGATCAGTGGGAATTTCTTGAGAAAATACCCTGCAAATTGCAATTAAAGATAATTAATATTTAAATAAATCTTTAATACAGAAAGATGCAAACGATATTCCATTAACTACAAGAATGAAGTATATGAGCAGTGGGTAATACGTACCATTGGTTAGTTCTTTCCATGGCAAGTGATAGTCTAGTAGCAGTGTTCTTAAATGTGGCAGTACTTGCTGCCATATACTATATGACAATATGTGTGTGTGTGTGTGTGAGAGAGAGAGAGAGAGGGAGAGAGAGATGGAATTAGAAGATAAAACTTTAAAGTATCTTCAAATTATAGTTGAGATGGTGCATTACATTTATATACAGAGATAGAGGAATAGAATGATTTGTGAAGTTAACTTGGAGATATGAACATGTACATATTATATGTCCTTGTAATTCACTTTAAGTAAATCTAGGTTTTGAGTTTTTAGCGAAAATCAATAATGTCTCCATTTACGTGAACCTATCTTTATTTACGTGACCCATGTCTACCTTACTACTTTTTCATTTTCTGAAAGACCTTTCTTCCTACTAATAATTAGGCTGCTTTCAATTCATTCTTTTTTTCATTTGTCACCTTTCACTTGTCATTTCTCTACTTATTTTTCACCATCTTCCGGGCAAAACGATCAGTTAGTAACTAAGCTCAAATCGTGCTCGGGAAATAAAAAGAACAAATTTCAGCACCTTCGAGATGAAGATAAATTTTATTTCATAAATTATCAAATTTTAGCTGCATGGAATTGAAATTTAGGATAAGGTGGTGAGTTTCTACTCTTCTTAAATATGTGGCAATCAAGATTGTGTTGGTCAGATTAACGTGAAAGAGAGTGTATCAGAAAACAACAACAGAGATTAATTGTGCACTTCCCCAACCATTAGAAATAGTATCCAGGTAACATGTATATACCAAGTCATGTCAGCCTTGTTTAGGGGTGTACACGGTTTGGCCAACCCGATCAATCCAAACCGAACCGATCCTATTTCGGCTGAACCAAATCGATTTTTTTCAACCCGATATATAGTTGGGTTGAAAAAATGTCAACCCGATTTAATTGGGTTGGATATGATTTTCGATAATTTTAAACTAATCCAACCCAACCCGATTAAAATATATATATACATGCTAATAAGTTAATCCAAAATTATGTTTAGGCCATTTACATACATCCATATATCTCTAACTTTAAATGTAACTTATAACCTCCATGTTCATAGTTCATTTCGTAACAATAATAGATGTTTAATTAGTGTTATATTTTTTGCATTTATGATTCATTCCAATATTTAAAGCGTAAACAATATTATTAGTACTTTTGATGTCGAAAATTAGATGCTTAAAACTATTCAATATGGAGGATTGTAATATTGTTTTGAACTATTTTCAAGTGTTTTAAATTTTGAAACCTTATGTTTTATTATAATTTTTTATATTAATTTTGTATATTTAATAAACCGATCAAACCGAACCAAACCGAAGTATACAAATTGGTTTGAGTTACAAATTTAAACGGTTTGGGTTGGGTTGAAATTTTGAAAATCCGAATTAATTGGGTGGGGTTGCTAAATTCTCGCAACCCGGCCCAACCCGATCCGTGTACACCCCTACCCTTGTTTATTGGCTAGACATTCATTTCTCGGAGTATAAATTTGTTTTATGATCCGAAAACCGGAATAAGAGATAACTCCATTCGATTTTTTTTAAATATTCACAATAAATTTTTTTTAGGGTAAAGTTAACGGTACTGTGAAAATTGATTTAGTATTAACCGGAGAAAAAATCAGATGCATTTTAATTTTTTAGATTATATTTCATTTTAGTGTCATTATTTTATTAGTAATATGTAAGTTAATATTTATTTATCATATTATGTAATTCAAAGTTATTTAAATTAAATTGAATTTTTTTATTCTATATATAATAAGTTTATTTGCAATATACTGATAAAGAAAAATATATAAGAATTAATTAGATTTCAAAAATCGGATCGGCCACATATCTTAGTGAGGATTAATCGGAAATGAATCATAGAAATGGGGATTTTTGGAACCAGACTCACGATTAAATATCATAAAAGAGATACATTAAAATATATGAATATTCGATAAACGAATACATCTCGTCAAATAAATAATTTTTTCCATTCTTAATAAAACAAAAAAATATATTTTTATTCTCTATAAACAATTTATTTTAATTAAAAAAATAAAATATTTCGATTTCAAGGATAATAATTTTTACTTTAACCTGAAATAAGTGACTCGCCGAGTTTAGATAAAAGGCAATCGATGAAGAAATGAATGCAATCTCATATTGTTAGGGGCACTTGGTTCCACGTCTGTTTGACATTATTGTTGAATTTAACTGAAAAATAGTTAAAAATTTATTTGGTAAAATTTAAAAATTATTTTTTGAAAAAATATTTTTGACATAAAAAATGTTGTTAAAAAAAGTAAGGCTCTCATGATTTCCGAAAAATCTGCTTTTCAGTTTTTACAAGAAACAAACACTGATTTTATGATCAAAAATATTATTTTTAAATTTTTTTAAATCAAAATATATATAAATTAAAAATATTATCAAACTATTATCTTAATTTTTTTTCAACATCACTTTTTTAACTAGTATCACAACAATTTTTAAAAGCAAACAACTAGACAATAAATGAGACTAACAAATTGGAATGGTCTCGTCGAGTTTGTCTCGGCCACTCAAACAAGTGGTTCCTATTTCTCGTTCAACTCCAACCACATAAACCCTCAATCTCACCGTCTCGTCCTCTCAATCAAACTTTCCCCATTTTCCCAACTCATCTGGGCCCCACCTCCCCTCCTCTTTTGACATGTTCCGATGTTTGGGCCGCCTTGTAGCTTGTTTCTACGACCCTCCGACGGATACGTACGACTCTATTTATTATAAGTTGAAGATAATGTTGGTGTGGGCCACTACAGTATCTGTTTTGGACGAATCATCAGCTGACACGTTTTGTATTCAGTATTCAGGCTACCCTTACGTGCATTATGTGGACATTATTACGAGATTCCATTTGCTGTCTGTAATTTTTTCACCGAAAGCTTATTTTCTGCTGCCAGGCTTACAGTTCACTACAGTCCACGTAATTGACACTACCGTTTTGATCTGGATATTCTGGCGCAGACCGGCAAGTACACTATTACTTTGGTCATACATTGTGATTGCAAATTTACAACAAAAGTGCGAGAATTGCTTATTTCGAAAAAGATATATATTAACATTATAAATTTAATTTTCAAAATAGTTACAAAATAAAATATGTCAGATTTTTATTGATTAAATGCAAATAAACCCTCCTCTTTTATATAAATAACATCAATTAAACTGTTTTATACTATCACATTATTCTTGCCAACTAATTTTGTAACTTTTGCTGTGGCCATAGCATTATTCATTTCGAAAATTATAGCTTGTATTCTGCAATCATCTATACTCTGCTCAAATTAATTTCAAAGGTCGCCCCTATCTGAATCCTTTGTTGTAATAATTTTTTGAAAATAAATCAGAATTAAATGTTTTTCACTCCTAGATAGTAGCAAAATTATGGATTTTGAAAATTAGGAATTGAATAGGTGCTAGAAAATGTAAGTCATGGGATTGTATAGGTAACAAAATAAACTTCATTTTCGATGAATTTTTGCGTTCATTATAATTTAATTTCCAGTTAGGATATTAGATAGTCAACTGAGATGTAACTATTTTCCCCGCCTAAATGAAAGGCACATCAGGATAAGATATAAATAATTTGTTCCGTACATTTTAGTTTACTTTTTTTCTTGAATGAATGTTCAGTTTCTCTGTTTAAATCTATATTTTTATTGCTGTTAGTTTTTTTTGTTGTTTATCTCTTGATTTGTAAAATGTTAACGTGATATAAGAGCAACAATTTGTTAATTTCGCAAGCATTTAATCAAACAATTTAGCGGCAATGCTCTACGGTCAATTTCGTCGAAATCTTCGTATTTTTCGATTGTTCTTCAGGAAATTCCAACTTATTAGCTAAATCTCCATTTTACGGATCATCATTTCGCTCAATTCGATCTTTATTTTACAATTTTTGATAAATAATGTGTTTCGTACATATTTTTTCGTCGTTATATGTGATATTTCATCATAGTTAAGTTTAGTATTTATTTTTGTTAATTTTCTTTTGATATTAGAAAATCACAAAAATAAACTTTTTGATCATATTAATTGATATTTTCTTTCGGTGTTCTTTACATAATTCTCCTTAATTCAACTAATTTTCTTTGTGATGCCTGAATCTTCTACATCTACTCTTCATATGAATCAATACACAATTCTTCCAAATACTAATCAAACTGATTATCTTCGTTTCGATCAAGATAATTCTATAAATCTTTAAAATTCTGATAATACTTGTATGAAACTCCTGATGGAACTGGATTTGATAACTGAAAGAGATCAATGACTTTTGCTTTATCAGCCGTAACAAACTAAGTTTTATTGACGATACTATACATAAATATGATGTTTCTTCGTCCACGTTTAAAACCCGGTGTCGTTGTAACGACATGGTAATATCATGGATTCTTGGTGCTTAAATCAAATTGGTAGAAGTCTGATTTACTCTAATTCTGCACATGAAATGTGGAAAGATTTAGAAGATAAATATGGTGTTTCTAATGATGCTCAATTATTTGGCTTGTATAAGGCTCTCGGTGAAATCAATCAAGGGGAATATGAACATTGCAGAGTACTTTACCAAATTTAAAATGCTTTGGGATAACATTGATGCACCTTTGCTTTGTTCATGTTTGTACTTGTGGATCTAAATGTGGTGATGTTCAAAAGATCACCTTGCTGCAGCAAAATCAACGAGTAATTAAGTTTTTGTGAGATTAAATGATTCCCATAATGTCATGAGAAGTTCTATTCTCATGAACTCTCCACTCCCTTCCATCAATCAAGTTTATAATGTGTTACTTCAAGAGGAAGCTCAAAACGATATTCACTCTTCTAGTCATTTCATGGTTGATTCTGCCTCTCCAAATGCAAGTGTTACCAGAACTAGTTTTTTTCACAAAATCTCAACAGGTTTAAGGCTTTTCCTTTTGATAACAGACCTAAATCTTCTCTCTACTTTAACTACTGTAAGAAGACATGTCATTTGATGTATAAGTGCTATGGAATACATGGTTTTCCAACTGATTTCAAGTTCAGTAAGCCAAGGAAGTTTGTTGCTCATGTTGATTCTAGTGTCACTCATGACACAAGTCCAAATCTCAACAATATGTCTTTTATCAATTCTACTGTTTCTCCTGCTACATGTATGACACCATAAATGTATAATCACCTTGTCAATTTGCTCAAATTTTTAAAGCCTGCTAAAGCTGCAACTCTCTCAGCAAATTCTGATGATAATTCTATTGACACTTCATCTTATATTACTCGCTTATCAGTTTTTAATCACAATATATGAATTATTGACAGTGGTACAAATGACCATCTGTGTTATAACAAACAATTATTTGTCACCCTTAATTCTTTACCTCATCCTTTAAACAGTTCCCTCCCTAATGAAAATGTTATTCCTGTTAATCTCATAGGATCAGTCTTACTTTCGAACAATGTAACGACCGAGAATTTTGCGACGTAATTAAGTCAATAAGAAGTATGCTTTATGTGATGTGATTATAATTATGTGATTAAGTGTTGATTAATTGTCTTTACTGTATATTAGAATCTAGGAGCGTAAGTAAAAGCGTTCCAATTTAAAGAGTCAGCTTAAGAGTTAAGCTGTGTTGTCGGGTCGTCAGGTAGAACGGAACCCGTACAAATAAGGATTTAAAGTATATGAAATGTGTGTTATTATGTGAAATGAAATGTTTAAGTAAAGTATTGCGTCCTAGTGGCGTGTCGGTCAATAATGAGAAGCGTAATCGAAACGCTGAGCGTCGGGCCGTCAGGCTGAACGTGACCCGGTACGCATAGAAAAGAATAAAGATTAAAGAAGGACAAATTTTCTGATCAGACATGAGTTGTGATGCGTTCGTATGTGTGTGATTGCTTGTCTGTGTGCATGACTACGTGATCTGTTGACATTTTTATGAATTTAAGGGAATTATTTGATTTAAACAAGGTTTATTTAACCTTCACGCATTTTTATAAAATTATATGAGTAAGATAAAAGCATGGAATTTGTTCTGTTATCAACATAATAGCCCTAGAGACTTTCTAAAAATGATGGGCGGATTTAATTGGTGATCGTTGCATTTTAAATTGATTTTTATGTGATAAAATGCTATTATTAGCACGAACTTGCGAAAATCATATAAAATCAACCGTTTGCTCAAAAGTTTATTATGAGTAATGGTTGGAAAGTTAATTTCGAGATCTACGTCTTAAAATCATCATTCACAATAATTTTCGACTTTCCGAGAAGGATATATTCAATATTCGATTTCTATCTTATTTAAGTAAAAAGAAAGGATTAATCAAACATGAAAAGGGGATTAGTTAATTACTAAAATACCCCTGCCCTCTAAACATATATATAAACTCATTTCCTCCTCCTTCTCTTCTTTTCCACCCGGCCACTTTCTCTCATTCTCTCATTCTCTCATTTTTCTCTCATCTCTCTCACTCTCGAAGCTCTCTCTTCTCTTTCTCTCTTTTCCTCTCGGTATATCTCTCTTCTTCACTTGATTTTTATGGATTCTTCCATAGAATTTCATTCTTGTTCCATATATGAGCTTTGATCCAATTGCATGTATAGTTTGATACTTGCATGCGGATGTGTGCGGATGTGTGCGTGTGTGTAGGTTCGGCTATGCCGAGTTGTTGTTTTATAAAATCAAGATGATGTGAATTTGTGGTGATCATGTCTTGTATGTGTTTGTTTTTGTGATTTTAAAAGTAATCGGAGGTTTTATGGTAGGATACCCTCAAATGAGGGCACCACCGTGAGGCCACCGCCACCGGTGATGAACTCCGGTGAACCGGTGGTGAGTGATGATGTAAACACTGAGCTCTACTACACCAAAACTTATTCTTTTGATTGTTGTATGAGTTATTCTTGAAAAACCCGAATGGTTTTGGTCTTGGAAGTTATTGATTTGATTCTTGTTGACTAAAGTGATTATGGGTTGATATTAGGATGGTTAATGGTTTAGAAGTAGTAAAAATTATTATTGCATGCTAATCTTTGGTTCAACATTTGTACTAATGAAAAGGGAATTGGATTTTTGTGACTAAATTCTTAGTGTAAACTAAGCTTAATTAGTGAAAATGTGATTGCATGTGATTTAGAGGAAGAATTAGTGATGTATGTCATTGTTTGGTTCTTAAATTGTGATTTAAAACTTTGCATGACAAGATTGATCTTTGCATGTGTGATTTCTTGAAAAACCCGAATGGGTCTTATGCTTAAAAAGAGAATTAAGTTGATTTTTGTGAGTTTAAATGCTAATTTTCTTAGTGGCTAGTGAGAACTTGGTTGCATGACAATGATTGTTTGATGGTTGTTTGAAAGTGATAAGTTGAATGGAGTGTTTAATGGAATTAGGAAGAAGAAATTCGAATATAAATATGAGATTATAAGTTGCCTTGGTTCGAATTTTATTGATAAGGAAAGAAGTAAATTGGTGTGTTGTTCTTGCTTAAATTCATTAGAATTTAGGATTAAACCATGGAAAGATTCTTGCATGCTATGTATTAGATCAAAAATTGAAATGCATGACGTTGTTCTTGGAAAATCGAATGATATAGTTGTTTTTATGAGAATATTAAGTTGGATTAAGTGAATATTTGATTGATTATATGTTATATGGATTTGGTATGAAAATTTGCTTGAATTTGGGAGATGTTTATAGAAAGGCCGAATGGTTTATAACATTTAAAAGGTCAAATTCTAATTTAAGTGCTTAAATTGATCATGGAGATTAGTTAGGGATTGTATGTGAGATTTTTGCCTAATTTACTATGTTTGGTTCGAATTAAAGTATAAAAGAAAGGAAATGATTGATTTGTGTTAATTATGGTTGTCGTGTTGGTTTAAAGATAACGTTAGGGTCGTTATTATAAGTTTTGTCATTTGTTTATTCGTATAAGAATTTCAAGTATAAAGAGCTATGTGTACTAATATAAAGTATAATTTGAATTCGAGTCGAGATGAGGATGTTTATAAGTCGATTGTCGAGTATATAAAGGTGTAAAGGTTAAGAATAAAGTATATGATGTGCTATGTGCTTACGTGTATAAGCTATACTCGTATATTCGAGTCAAGAGTATAATCGAGCCATCGTATAGAGTGATCGTTCCGGGAACGAGAGTTGAGAAACTGATTAAGGTTTTGGTTTTTATTGTAGATTCGGAGCGTGAGGGCATTCAGGCTAGGAAAGAAAAGGGTATACTAGGTGGTAGTAGTTCAACCTTCAGGATAGCGAATTCAGGCAAGTAACTCTCATTACTTGTGAAAATGGTTATAGAGAGGTTATTGTTCATACCATGTAGAGTATGGAACTGTTTAAATAATGAACCCCTATTAATGATTTGAGATACCCTGTCTTTGATCTTGTTAAACTGTTATTGATAAGCTTATTGATTCAACCCTTTGGTAACCTGTCTTTCCTATTCAAGTTATTTGTTAAGCCATGAACTGTTATAAACCCTATAATTACCTTTACGAACCCCTTGTAATGATACCTTATTTCTTGATCACCATATTTCCTATTGATCCTTGAAACATATATTGATCCTTTTAATTTAAGTACCTTGTTATCCCTGATTCAGAATCCTTAGAATTGCTCCTTGCTTGTCTTTGAATCGCTTCCTTAACTTTGATTTCTTGAAACTTGACTTAAGAATCAGTTTCGACTTGAAAGAGTCTGAATGCTTTCATATTCTTGGTAATGATAAAATGAATTTAGAAAACCTACTTTTTCCAACTCAAGGTTTTCCAAACGAATTCCTGATGGATTGGATTGGGACGTAAGAGGCTAGTAGGACTAGCCCAGTCATGGTAAGAGGCTAGCGGGGCTAGTCCAGTTTAAGGCTGAAATTATGCTGATTGGTACCTTAAAGACCAGATGGAGGTCGGTACGGGCTGATCACCCGTATTATAATGAAATGAAAGATAAAGTAATCCAATCAAGGGTTCTATATTGATTATTTAAAATGGAACTGAAACTTCCTGTTCAGTCATTGATTCTTGAAAATGAAAAATGGTTTATATTGTTGTGAAAAGAGTTGATTGTGATATTGTGAAGCTTAAAGCTCGTGAACCCTGATTTTATTTTGTTTATCATATAATTTATTCTATATAATGAAAATATTGTCGCTTTCCTTTCTGAAAGATCTGTTCCGATCCTTTAATAATTTGTGATGAATGTCGGCTTTCACCCTGCTTTGAGCCTTGTTCTATTGAAAGCCCCACATTTTTCTTTCATAACCCTTCCTTAACCCAAAAGATGGAAATCTGCCACCTAGAACAAATAAAGTAGAATGCCCTGAGATTGGTAAAGTATATTGTGGATTTTATATCGTAGAACTGCTTATAGTTACTTGCTGAGTTTTATACTCATATGTTTTGTTTTAATCTAACCATGGAAGTTAAGCAAGGAGATGGCCAGGCTTAGGCACACGGCTCGTAAGAGCGTACCTGGTGGTCCCTATCGTGTTGAGGGCTTCCGGTTGCCAGAGCAGGTAGTGGTATTTCTGAGTGAACAAGCGCTTAGAAGGAAAATTGTAAAGATACAATGGGTTATCTGTCGGTTCCAAGCCGGAATCGATTATGTTTATTTAATATTATTTTGGGGTCGTAAGTTATATTATATAATTGGTAGTTGTAATCTTGTCTCATACTTTATCCTATTTGATCCTGTTAGTAGTTAATCGGGGTTTATGCTTATTTAATTATTAGATTAAGGGTGTGTGGGTCCTCATTTCCTAACCCCGAGATTGAGGGCGTCACAAGTTGGTATCAAAGCTACAGGATCTAGTCCCTGAGACAAGTTAGGAATAAAAAGGGTATTTTGGGTATATATTTATATCGCGAGAGAGTTCGACTTATATATAGTTGAGTTAGACTATTAGGTATAGTCTAAGGAAAGTGTATATTAGTTAAAGTGGAAACTAGAGTTAGGGTGTGAGTTAGCTGGAAGCTTTATTTAACCCTAACATTGTTCCTTGGTTGCTGTTTTGTGTTTTCTCTCAGGATCCCAGTAGTGGTAGTGACTCAGATTCAGAGATTAGTTTGACCGGTACCCCAGTGGACCCTATTTCACCCTCTCCAGAGGAGCCTGAAAATCCCGTACAACATTCAAGAACAAAGCACATAGACATCAAGTACCACTTCATTAGGTAACATGCGATGAATGGTACTGTGGAACTTTATTTTATTCCAAGTGAAAAACAGCTTGCAAATATCTTTACCAAGCCACTTGATGAATCCACCTTTTCTAGGTTGGTAAGTGAGTTAGGTATGTTTAATTATTCTTAAATTAATTCTGATAATTTTGCAAGATATAATTCAACCAGAAACTTAATTGATTTTTTTGTCTTAGATGAAATTTTGGCTAAGTCAAAATTTACATCTCGATGGATGCTCATTATCCATCGAGTTTGATCATCCGTCGGAATATAATATCTTAATAAAAATCAATTACTTTTCTGGATTATTTTATACCCGACGTATAACTGTTTTATCCTCATCCGTCGAATTGTCTAAATCTTAGCCGTTAAAAGTACTGAACATTATCCATCAGATATACTTATAGTCTGTAAGTATATCATGACAGATAATTGATAGAATTTTGGCAGTTTATTTTATTTTAAACGGCTATTTTAGGCAATTTTAATTGGTTACTTTATTTTACTTTATTACTTTTGATAGTTTATTTCTGAGATAGTATTAAAGCTAAATTCACTTTCATTCTCTTCTTTTATCTTTCTCTACTGCAATTAACTACTCTCTTCTTCTTTAAAGCAAAACCCTCTCTCTTTCTACAAGTTATCTTACTCTAACAATGGCAATAGTAGTCAAAATCATGTCTCAGTCAGGATTTATCTATGAGAAGAACAATTTTGTGGCACTTGTGAACAAAGGGATTCCAGCATCTTGAGATTATCACAAAATGATGGATTTTGTGAAGGGATGCAAGCTTAATTATGCTATGCTGAAATCACCCACAATCTACTGCAAAGTTGTGGAGGAGATGTGGACAACTGCTATCTATCAGGACAATGACAAAACCACCACTCTCTCCATCAAAGGTAAGGAACACTGCATTAACGTTGACATTATCAAAGCATTCTTTAAAATTCCAGATAACACCACTACTAATCCACACACAGATGCTGATATAGTTAATTTGCTTAACTCCATGGGCTATGCACTCCCTACTACTAAATTAAGTGAGATTAGGAGGCTAGGTCTTAGGAAATAGTGGAGTTTCTTGTGTGATGTAGTTACCAAAGTGTTTTCTGGTATGATAAATAACTTTGATTCTGTCAATACTTCTATGCTTAACATGCTTTACATGCTTCTTACTGATAAGTACTTCAACTTCAGTGATGCTGTTATGTTTGAGTTAGGATATAAGTTAAGAGAGGTTAATAAGAGATCTAAACATATCTATTATGCTAGATTCCTTATGATTATTGCTAACCATATCTGTGAAGATCTTGTAATTGAGAACCCAACTAACAAATTAGATTGTTTGGTTCAAGAAAGAAGGGTAATTACCTACCTGAATAGAGCTGATCACCTTAAAGAGGTGCCCTTGGTTTATTTTCCAATCATGGAGGGCCTTCAGGTAAGTGAGGCAGGCACCACTGTCCCTACTATTCCAACCTCTCAAATTTCTTTGCCTTAGAGTGTGACCATGAAATCTGTGTCAATGACCAAACAGATGCCTACCCAAGTCACCAAAATAAAAATTTCAAAAACCAAATTAAAGAAAACCCCCTCTGGTTTCTCTTAAAAGAAACCAGTTGTAAATCCTACCACACCCCAAGAGGGGAGTGTGAAGGTGAGTGAGTTAGGTGAGGGACAGGGTGAACATCAAAGAAGCCCTAAGGATAAGGTTGGAGAGGTGAGTGTTTCCCAGCCTAGCCACACTACAGTTTCCCAACAAACTGTAGTGCTTAAAAAGGACTTAAGCTCATTGCTAGCTGCATCATCCCAAAAGGATGTAGCTATTGAAAAAAGCTCTCAGCCAAGAGCACAGGCCAAGAGGGAAAGGGACACTAGCTCACCCCAAACATATGCCAGAGAGAAGAAATCCAAACCAACTGGGGATACACAGGGTGCATACATAGTGCCTACTACAGTCAAAGACTCAGTACATGCACCATCACAAATTCAGTTTGATGTGGCTCCAATAAATGTGGAGTCATAGCCAAAATCCTTAATTATAGAAGCACCACAAACACCAAACTCTCCCACAAATTCTCTGGACGTGGATATGATCAACACATCAATTCCTGATTCCCCTTCTTTAACTCTGTTGGGGAAGCCAAAATTTAGTGCAAGTGAACATAATCTTTTGGATGATAATTTGTTGGCTCACTTTCCAATTCTTTCAGGAACTATTGAGACATCTGTGCCCAAATTTTCATCAATCTGCACAGAGTCTACAATAGTCTCCACTCCAAACTCATTCATTTCTTCTATTCCGATGGATATTGTTCATCCGTCGGTTAGTGATTGTATCCCGACGGATATGCCTAACAGCAGTCATCCGTCGGCTAGCCTAACTACTACCCCGATAGATGTTTCTCATCCGTCGGTACTCACTACACACACTGAAATTTCAACAATTGTTACAAGTGTAGATGAGTTAGTAGTTGTACAATCACTCTTAGGATTGAGGGAAGAGAGTGAATTGAGTGAGAGGCTGAGTTGCCCCTAGGCAAAAGGAGAGGAAAGGAGTGAACTCATACAGGCTATTTCTTCCAGCCTGGCAAAAGAGAGTGAGAGGGGTTCCGCCTTAGAAGGTGAAGGTGAGGGTGTGAGGGTGGTGAGCCAAGGGGAGCTCTTGATGCAACAAAAGAGAGAAAATGAGAGAAATACAGGTACATGAGTCATAAGGATGGAAACCATTGCTAGTGAGTCAATGGATGTCAGTAAAGCAGAAAAAGAGAGACTATTTCAGTAAGAATATCAAGCTGTTATAGATTCTATCTCTTTGGATTATGAGACATTTACTCATCCTGTTCCAGCTTATCAAACTTTATCCGGACATGACAATAAGGATTCTGAGAGGATGCTAAACCTGGTACATACAACTGCCTCAATGCAAAGGGCAAAGGATGCCATCACTGCTATGCCATCCACAACTGGTAGTGAGTTTGAATTGGCTGAAGACTCTTTTGGGGATGATGGTGAGGATGATGAGAATGACACCATGAGCATAGGGGGAGATGCATATATTTATTCATGGATGCTAACCAAAGAATGTTCATATTCACATCTCCAATCCACTTTATTCAAGCTTATTCATGACACCCAAACAACCATTCAAGCCTCTACAAGTGCCAGCACAAGAAGGGTACTCACAACACATCTTGAAGCTCTACAATTGCACAAAATTTAGGCTCTCCAACACAGTCAGAATGTGGATGAACTTAAGCAAGAAATTTCAGATGTCAAACAGGAATTTGTAGCAAGGTTGGATGCTAGACTTCTTGGAACCACCATGACTGAGATATCCCAGAAATTAAGAAAAGAAGCTGATTTGAACAGGAAAGTTGAGGCCATAGACTCTAGACTGACAAATATGGAGAAGTCAGTGGCCAAAATACTAGCCAATCAGGAAGCTCAGACTGCTGTACTCCAAAAGTTGGTGGATGCACAACTCCCTACTTCTCATCAACTTGATGCTAAAAAAAAGGGGGAGAAAGATTCACTCATCCCAGTTAGTCAAGGGGACTCATCAAGTGAGGGGGAGAAACTGCTCAACATCCAAGTTATGGATATAATTGATCTCATCAAACTAATAGAAGCAAAACTGGAATCAAATGATAAACTAAAAAAGATTGATGTAGCAGCAGCTGAGAAGGAGCTGGTTGATAAATGGAAGAAGATTGATGCAGACATTCAGAAAAATTTGGCTAGATACAGAAACCAGACAAGATTTTTCATCACCATTCACAAGTCAAGCAAATCTCAGTGAATAAAATGAGTCTAGGTAACTTGGAAAAAGGCCAAACTTCATGCATCAAATCTCCAAAAGCCAATCTAATTTTGAAGCCTAAAAGGAACTATTCAAAGCTCTCAGAAAAAAACTCTGTGGATCTTATATTTGAGATACCTAGTCCAGATGAAAAGAAGCTATTGGCAAGGTCAATTGCATTTTATAAAGATCCATCTGATTCATTACAAAAGAAGAGAATTTCAAAAATTTACAGGAATGGAAAAGAGATCTGTGTGGTGGCTGGACACCCTCAGTTTGCAGCAGCAAAAGGGGAAGAAAAAGAAAGAATTAAGCAAGAAAAGAGGCAAGCTGATTTAGATGCTAAGAAGCTCAAACAGAAGAAAGTGCAAGCTGCTATAGTAGCCAAGCTTCAAGTTGTGAAAGCTGCAACTGAAATATCTGAAAAACCAACTGTGATTACTGAAGCTCAGGATCAGCAAATACAAAATGAACCTCCACAGAAAAGAAAATTCAGATACAAACTTCATTCAAAAAGGAAATTGGACTTTAGTGATGAGGAAATGGAAGACTACATTCCCAAACAGTCTACAACTTCAACTCAAACATCCAAGCCCACAGTGGTACATGAGGAATTCAAGGTAGATCCAACAAAGAATTTTCATGGTGAACCCATAATTCCCAAGGATGAGCCAATAGGCTGGGAAAGTTTTCCAATTCCTGAGTTCAATTTACCTATCTTCAACAAGCCAAAGAAAACAAAGATAAGAGCAACCAAGAAGGTCAAGCCTATGACTCTCAGAACCAAGACCCTAACCAAATATCAACCTACAGTCAACAAGGGAGATCTTTTATATATCTGTGACATCAAGGAATTTTTATATTTAAACCTCTATTTGGAGGAATTGGAAGAATTAAGAGGGATTGATTCTCACAGACATCTTCCTGAAAGACTGGTGTTTAAGTACAAGGGAGGGAAATAGATCACATGGCTTCTTTATAGGATTCTTCAAAAAAGCCAATCTGTACTGATAAAGGTCTTCTCATCCTTCAAGAAAAACTTTGGTTTTTATGTAACTGCAAGGAAATTGGTCCTAAAAAGATAAAAGATCTAAGGAGCAATAAAGCCAAAGATGTACTCCCAAAAACTCTATCAATTCCCCTCACAGGAAATAGAGTGCATTTGAGGCCTTATTGGCTGATGGAATTCATGGACAACAAGGGTGTTAGAAGATTCTTCAGACTGGATGACCAACTGAGTATCTCTAGCAATGAGACTTTATTGGAAATGCAAGAAAAGCTGGATCTATTTGAAGCTGATGAACTTGAATTTCACAGACAACTTCAGAATTAAATAGAAGAGAATAACAGGAAGCTTGGGAAGAAATCCACACAATCAAGGAAATAGAAATCATCTGCTCAGACTAGAGGAGCACCTTGATAATGATTGTGAGAACTCTTTGTACACTTTGCTTTGTTCAATTTTCAATAAAATTGTAGCACTTGTCAGTTTTATCTACTATCTTTTAATCAGTATATGTAGGGTGTTTTGTTATCATCAAATTTCTCTTAAGTTATGGCTACAATTCCAGTAGACATAAATTGGGGGAGATTGTTAGAAAAATGTTGTGAACTTGATGATAAGTTAAACAAAACACCTTAGTAGATTTGACTTGGTAAATTCTGTAGCTCTCGGTGGATGATCTAATATAGTCCCAACGGGTGACAATTTGACATCCATCGAGAGTGTAGCTTATGTAACAAATAAGTACTGTAGCACATTTCTGCTAACAACATGTTTTAGTCTATTAGATTGTGTAGGGTTCTCTAAGTCATGTTGACTACTAGATTGATATGCAGAATAGGTTGACTAATTGTAAATATGAGATGTCTTCTAATTCTGTATAAGTGAAATAGAGTCAAGTGACAGATAGACTCCCGACGGATAATCTATAAGGCTCCCGACGGATGATCAACATATTCCCGACGGATGTTCAACATAATCCCGACAGATGATCATATTAAAAATAGATGTTGATAGTGACAACACAGTCACATGCGTCGGGTGTTTGCAAATGGAATGTGGAAGTCTGTTAAGCAGAATTTTGAGAACAAAGAAGCATTACCATTTCCATGCAAATGTGAAGATTTTCAAAGATGCTGGAATAGAGTAGTGAAGCAGGATGAAGTTAGACTAGATATATTTTATTTTATTATCTTGTCTTACTATCATGTAACTTGGTGATATATAAACCAAGAGTAGCCAGTAGAACAATTAACTAAGCAAGCTTATTTTTCAGAGAAACCTATCAAGCTGTATTATGTAAGAATTTCTCTGTAGTTTTGTTTGTTCAACTTGTAAAGCAGCTGTGAGCTATTCAAAGCTTCACAGAGTTCTCAATCTGATATATATATATATATATATATGGTGGATACTTTCAAATCCACCAGAAAGTTTTAAAGCTTGTGTTTTATTACTTAGTGTTTTGATTTCTATTACTCTTTCATTCCGCAATATTGCAAATCAAACACTGTTATATATATTAAGTTATTTTTTTTTTAAAATCTCAAAAAGTAGCCAGAATTACATTCAACCCCCCTTCTATAATTCTTGTTGTATTGTTAGGGAATAACACATTTCTATATCGCGATATGGAGATATTGACAAGTCATTTATATATCGCGATATGGAGATATCGACAAGTTATTTCTATATTGAGATGTGGAGATATGTACAAGTCTTTTCACATATCGATATTGACATCTCTGTAAGAGGCTTTTGCACGTTGTATTTATGTAATGCATCTATTATGAAGATTCAAATTTACCAGTCAACAAACTATTCTATCATTAAAATGAAAAGTCTACAAATGCAACTTGAAGAGTGCAAAGATCAAAGGCCAAGATGAACCAGACAAAGGAGTGTAGCAGCTTTTGAAGATTTTCTACAGATATGTAGCACTTGAAATAGAAATATACAAAAGAGTTTTAGAAAATATTTTAGTCTATTTTAGTGCAATCTATGTAAACTGTGCATGTTGTTCTATAAAGTACATTACGAGTCCTTTTTCTAGTAATAACTAAACTGGATAAAGCTCTTCGTATTCTCTCAAGTGGAAGCTAAGTTCTTTAATATTTAAGAACTTTGATTTGTAGCACAACCCAATTGATTTTGAATAAAGATCAAGTGACTTTTGATAATTGCTTCTCTGTATCTTTTACAATTAGTTAATAATCACTACAAAATACTTTAGATGTTAAGTTCAAGAAAGCCTAAACACTGAACTTAATTTCTTGAAAACAAATTTACAAAGTTTTATAGTAAATATCAAGAAACACTCATTCACCCCCTATATTTGCATTTCATACCTAACAAGTGGTATCGAAGCAAAATCTGAAAGCAAACATATTAGATCT
The DNA here is from genome assembly GCF_009905375.1 of Apium graveolens. NCBI lineage: Eukaryota > Viridiplantae > Streptophyta > Magnoliopsida > Apiales > Apiaceae > Apium > Apium graveolens. Next base: position 82,088,919 of record NC_133648.1, on the reverse strand, counting down.
TGGAAGTATGAGTGCACAAAAATTTAGCAGTATCAAGATACCTATCTTTGACTAAGGAAACTATACACTGTGGAAGAAAAAGATGATGATGTTCATCAGGATGACTCATCCACTGTACCTTGGGTTTCTAAACCATGAAACTTTTTTTCCCATGGTGAGGGTACCTGAAATAACTCAAGATGATGTTGTTACCCATGCTCAGTATGTCTTCAAAGATCCAACTATGTACACTGATGCAGATAAGGAGAAGGTCTCACTAGACAGTGGATTGCAACAAATCTTGATTGAGTCACTTGATAATATTATGTACAACAACATTATTAACTGTGAGTCAGCCAAGCAGATATGGAAAAAGATAAAGATCTTATGTGAAGGTACTGAAGAGGTAATATCAAAACAAAGAAGAATCATGATCTCACAATATGAGGGTTTTATTTCTAAACCAAAGGAAGGCATTACTGAAGTGTTTGAGAGATTCAATAAGATGATAAATGACTTGCAGTTACATGACAAATTTTATGAGACTGAGGAGGTCAACTTGAAGTTCTTACTCATTCTTCCTGACCACTTAGAACAAAAAAATTTTACAATAAAGGAAGGAAGAGATCTAGGAAGAATAACCTTGAAGGTTTTATGCGGAGTTTTAAAAACCTATGAACTTGATATATCGCAGAGAAAGTCATTGAAGCTAAATCAAGGACATGTGGTTGATGTGTCAAGTGCCTTGATAGAAAGTGACCAAATGATGATTGAAAATGAAACTTAATCTCAAATTTAAGTTGTATAGCCTTGTTGTGCAAGACATGCTTGTATAATAACAATACTAATTCATATTGACAACCCTAAGATTAAGTTGTATGATAATCAATATTTGTATTATGTAATTATCTTCCTTGAGTCTATAAAAATGTTTAGTAGATTAGACTGGGGGATTTTTCTATGAACAGTTTCAAGCTAAGGAATAAACTCTGGAAGAAGATTAAGTCCTGATCATGCCTCAGTAAAAAGTGTAGAAGCTTAGAGTTGAATAATGTTGTTTTAGGAAAAATATTCTAAGTCAAGATACCGACAAGTCACAGATCAAGGGATATCGAGAAGTCAGTCGAGAAGTCTTAAATGACTTGTAGAGAATTCTAAAATGACTTGGAGAGAAATCCAAAATGACTTGTAGAGAAGTCCCAAGAGATATCGATAAGTCATTTCTGCATGTAGAGATCTCAGAGATATCGACAAGTCAATTTCTCATATAGAGAATTGGAGATATCGACAAGTCAAAATGTGTATGTAGAGATCACAGAGATATTGACAAGTCATTTCTTCACGTAGAGATCTCATAGATATCGACAAGTTATTTTACATATAAAGAACTGGAGACCTCGACAAGTCAAATATACGTATGGAGAAGTCAAGATATCGATAAGTCATAATACTTATCGATATGTCACTTCTCCACAGAATAAAAAAGATCTCAACATACTATCTCAAATTAAGAATACAGAAAAGTTCAAGATTCAAGATTATCAGTCAACAAGCAATTCATTCACTGAATTGGAAAGACTGCAAAATCAGCTTGAAGAATACAAGATCAAGGGCCAAGATTCACTGGACAAAGAATGGTCATAGACCTACAAGATTCTGCACATATTTGCTAACACCATAAAAGGAAATAGGCAAGTGTGACGCCCTCAATCTCGGGGTTAGGAAATGAGGACCCACACACCTTTAAACTAAGAATAAATAAGCATAAACCCCAGTTAACTAATAACAGGATCAAACAAGATTAAGTTTGAGACAAGATTACAACTACCAACCAGATAATATATATATTACAACACAAAATAGAATTTAAATTACAAAATCGATTTCTACTTGGAACCGACAGATTACTTATTGTATCCTTACAAACTTCCCAACTCAACGCTTGCTCACACACACAACCTGTACTACCTGCTCTGGCATCTGGAAGCCTACAACACGGTAGGGGCCACCAGGTACGCTCTTACGAGTAGTGCGCCTAAGTCTGGCCATCTTCTTGCTTAACTGCCATGGTTAGAACAGAGCAAAATATATGAGTATAAAACTCAGTAAGTAACTATGACAGTTCTATGATACAATATTCAACATTTATCCATAGTTACTTTTAAGGCATTCTACTGTATATCTCTAGGTGGCTGATTTCTATCTTTGGGCTATGAAAGGGTTATGAAGAAGTAGTTGGGCTTTCAAAAATCAAGGTTCAAGATAGGGCGAAAGTCGACATTCATCACAAATCATTAATAGGATCTCAAGGATCTTTCAAGTGGAAAGCAAAAGTCTATTCAACTCTGGGAATCAATTATATGATTGATAACAATATCAGAATAAGAATCAGGGTTCACAAGCTGTATGCTAAACAATATCACATTCAACTTATTTCAAATCATTATAACCATTTAATTTTTACAAAGAAGCAATTTGCAAAAACAATGTACTCAATATCTTTTTATAAAGCGACAGGGAACCCTTGATTGGACTACTGTAACTTTCATAAATAATAATACGGGTGATTAGCCCGTACCGACCTCCATCTGGTCGTTAAGGTATCTATGGCATAATTTCAGCCTTAAATTGGACTAGCCCCGCTAGTCTCTTATATGACTGTACTAGTCCCACTAGTCTCTTACTTCTCAATCCAATCCATCAGGAATTCATTTGGAAAACCTTGTGGTGGAAAATAAAGGTTTTACTAAGTTCATTTTATCATTACCAAGAATATGAAATCATTCAGACTCTTTCAAGTCGAAAATAATTCTTAAGTTCAATTTCAAGAATTCAAAGGAATTGAATGGATCAAGATAATCAAAGATCAATGCTATGGTCGAAATCAAATGACAATCAAAGTACTTAAGTTAGGGAATCAGAACAGTCTTAGAAATCACTACAGAATAAGGTATACAAAGGAAATATATAGGTTGATCAAAACAATACGCAAGGGTGTTCACAAAGGTTCTTATAAGGTTAACAAGAATTCAAGGTATCCAAAGGAATCAATAGGTAATCAGGATATGAATCAATAGGTTTACAGTAAGGGTTTAAACATTAATCATATCAAGTCGTTACAAGAACAATATCAGGGTGTTTCAAGGAACCAATAACAGGTACGGTACAAGAATCAATATCAAGGTTCAAGAGTCAATAACAGGTTATCACAAGTTTTATAAAAGATCAATACTCTATCATGGCATCATCACTATCCTTCCGATACATAACTTATACAAGTAGGCAGAGTTACTTGTCTGAATTTGCTTTCCTGTTTTACAAGGGTTGAACTACTGCCACCCAGAACACCTTTCCATTTCCTAGCCTGAATGACTTCACGCTCCGAATCTACAATCCAAAATTAAAACCCTAATTAGATTCCCACTCGACGTTCCCCGAACGTTTAACAATTACCCCTTATCGCAATACCCTAAGAGTATATATATACTCGATCATATTCACATAGCACGCTTATACCATATAGTCGTATACTTCAAATCAAATAGTCATCGAATCACATATTGCGATGCAACCATTACACATAGCTTACAATCCTTATACCCAAACTCTATACTTGAGTTATAATAACAATTGTACAATCCTATATCAAAACGATTCAAACCTTCCTTTCTTTTAACATATTTCGAACCAAAACCAATAAATAAACCAAATAATTCTTAGAAATCTCACATACATTCACTTAGTGAAATCCTAGGATCAAATCATCCACTTTTACACCTATAAACCATTCGTCTATAACACAAAACACAATCCAAGAATCAAAAAACGATATGCAAGCACCGAAATCGCATATAAACTTGAGATCAAGCCAACACTCATTCTTTTGAATCATCTTTAAACTACATAGTTAAATGCAAAGCTATAACTTGACATGCATTTGCCATTTCGTCCAAAACCAAATTAAAATCATCTTTACAATCCATTTAAACACATAATTCAACTTAATTCCTTATGAACAATCAATTACATTCGCAATTTTTAAGAATCATAACATGCATGCACCGATTTAAGTATTTGAACTACCAATCAATCTAATTATCCAATAATTTATAAGAATAAACATCAACAAGTCATTGTCATCAATAAAATCAATTTGATTATCTCAAAAATCCAGAACCCATTCGGGTTTAAAGAAATCATCACATGCAAACACCAAATATTTAGTTTAAGGATGCTAGAACTCAGTTTCAACATCATCACTCACCACCGATTCACCGGAGTTCATCACCGGTTGCGGTGGCTTCACGGTGGTGCCCTCATTCAAGGGTGTCCAACCACAAAACCTCCAATTTTAAATCAATTCCTCAAAATAATTAACATGCACAACTCATATATCATTTATTTGCAAGGAATCATGCTTAAAAACGAACTGATGACAAGAACCGAGAGGTTCTCGATGAACCTACACACATCGAACATACACAACACACACACCCACATGCAAGTATGTTCTTGCATCTTTAGAGTATAATAAAGTCAAATCTTAGTTTAAGATTGAAATTTGATGGAGGTTATGGAAGAAACAAAGAGAGAGAGATTATACCGAGAGAGAGAGAAGAGAAAGCCGAGAGGGAGAGATGAGAGAAAAAGAGAGAGAGCCGGGGTGAGGAAAAAGAAAAAGGGGAGAGGAGGGAAGATATATATAATGAATGGCCAAGGGTATAAAAGTCTTTTACCCACTAGCTTCTAGGATTTTCTTTTTGTTACTTTTTCTTTAATTTTCAAACCTAAAACAAATTTGAATGATGAATAATCCTATCAGAAAAGATGGGAATGCAAAGAATAATAATTTTAGAACGTAGATCTCGAAATTGGCTTTTCACCCATATTTTTAGAATAATTTTTGAGCGAATGGTTGATTAATACGGATTTTACAAGATTATGCTGAAAATAGCATTTTAACTCCATAAAATTATTTTAAAATACACCGTTCACGAAAATAAATCCATCTATCATTTTTGTAAAGTCTCTAGGATTATTCTGAAGATAACAAAACAAATTTTACGCCTTGAACATACTCAGATAATTTTATAAAAACATTTAAAGGTTCTATAAACCTTCTTTTAAATCTAATAAATACCTTAAAATTATTTAAAAATAACCAAAGCACATAATCAAGCATAATCTCAAACAATAGCACGTATTCACATATCACGACTCATATCGAAACACATTCTATCATAAAAACTTTCCCTTTTTATTTATATTCGCTTTTCACGGAACGGATCGCGTCCTGTCTGACGGCCCGACGCTGAGCGTTTTTAGTTACGCTTCTCAATCATTCTCTTTATATCAACTGACACATCACTGGAATATAATACTCACTTAAATATTCCTATTTCACACAATAACACGTAGTTTACATTTAAACTCCTTAATCTCTTTTTAAGACGGGTCCCGTTCTACCTGACGGCCCGACAACAGAGCTTATCCCCTAAGCTGACTCATCAAACTGGAACGTGTCATTTTACGTTCCCAGTTACTAATATGCAATAAAGACAATTAACCAAAAAATCATTTAACCCTTTATTTTATCACATAATTTATAATTACACCACATAATTATACTTTATTCACTTAATTATGTCACGAAATTCCCAGTCGCTACAATCTACCCTCCTTAAAAGGATTCTGTCCCCAGAATCTAGTCTAAGCAAATAGATGGGGATACTTTTCTTGTATTTCACTCTCTAATTCCCATGTTGACTCCTCTACTATAGGATTTCTCCACGACACTCTAACTAGAGGTACAACTTTATTTCTGAGTGTCTTCTCTTTTTGATCTAAGATTCGAACTGGTTGTTCCATATAAGACAAATCTTGTTGTATTTCCACTGGTTCCAATTCAATTACATGGCTTGCATCAACATTATATTTCTTTAGAAGAGAAACGTGAAACACGTTATGAAGATGTTGCATCTGCGGAGGTAACGCTAACTCATAAGCCACTTTCCCGACTTGTTTAAGTAATTTGAATGGTCCAATATACCTGGGACTCAACTTTCCTTTCTTCCCGAATCTGGATAAACCTTTCCATGGAGATATATTTAACAATAATTTTTCTCCGGGCTCGAATTGCAAGTCTTTTCAATCTCTATCCGCATACTTCTTTTATCGATCTTGAGCAATAATCAACCTTTTATGAATTATTTTCACTTTCTCTTTCGTTTACTGTACTAGATCTGGGCCAATTAGTTTGCGCTCACAATCTTCATCCCAATATGTAGGGAATCTGTATTTTCTTCCATACAACGCTTCATAAGGCGGCATGCCAATACTCGTGTGATAACTGTTGTTGTAGAAAAACTCAATCAATGACAAATGATCATCCCAATTTCCTTTGAAATCTAATGCACAGGTTCGCAACATATCCTTGATCGTTTAAATTATTCTTTCACTTTGTCCATCGGTCTGCGGATGATACGCCATAATCATTTTCAAATTAGTTCCTAAACGATCATGCAACTATCGCCAAAATCTCGAGTTAAATCACGGATCTCTATCGGAAATGATAGATACTGGAACTCCATAATGCATCACAATCACGTCTAAATACATTTTGACCAACTTTTCCAATGAAAACCTTTCGTTGATAGGAAAGAAATGTGCTGATTTCGTCATTCGATCGACTATCACCCAAATCGCATCATGATTAAACTTGGTCTTTGGCAATCCTACCACGAAATCCATCGTAATATGCTCCCATTTCCATTCAGGTATATCCAGTGGTTGAAGCAATCCACTTAGTCGCTGATGTTTCACTTTTACTCTTTGACACGTGTAGAATTTACTTATCCATTCCGCAATTTCCTTTTTCATGTTTGGCCACCAATAACTTTCCTTTAAGTCCTTATACATCTTTGTACTTCCAGGGTGAATTGAAAATCTGGAGTTATGCGCTTCGTGCAAAATCTCATGCTTTAGTTCCACAATGTTAGGTATCCAAATACGTGAATTAACGTGTTAGTCCCTTAACAATGTAACAAAAATTACAGAAGGGGGGTTGAATGAAATTCTTGAAACTTTTTCTTGAATAAAAATGTTCTAACTCAGATATATATAAGTGTGAATTGATTAGCATAATGCGGAATAGTTACTTGAAATGAATCAAAATACAAGTAATTAAAAACAATAGTCTTTAAAAAACTTTCTGGTGGATTTGAATGATTCCACCAGAGATCTATAATATATATCGAGAGAACTCTGTGTACAAAAAGCTCACAGCTGCTTATAAATGAACAACTAAGAATACAGAGAAATACTGAGAATGCAGCTGATAAGTGGCATTTTATACCACTTAGAACGTCTTAAAATGGCTTAAATTGGTGTCTTGAAATCAAGTATTTTGTGTATTTGATGCATTTTTCTAGTGCTTATGCATTTCAGGGTTTTAGTTGCATTTCGGGGGAGGAATCATCAAGAATAAGCCTTGGCATGTGTTCACCATTGCGAGAGGAAAGAAACAGGCAGATTACGGCGAAGAAATGGAGCGAAATCAGAATTTTTCCAGTAGAGGTCTGAGCGCCCGCTCAGCATAGCTGAGCGGGCGCTCAGCTGCGCCCGCTCAGCTATGCTGAGCGGCCGCGCAGGGTCGGGAAAAAAGACAAATTATTTTAGGACTTCTACTTCTGTTTGGTTTCCACTTCTATGTAATCTGAGTTTTATGGGACTAATATATAAGTAGATTTGAGACGTTTTCACAAGTGTGGATTAAAGAAGATTGTGTTTTTACGCAAGGAGCGAAGGAGATAAGGAAGAAGACCGATTTAGCACACCGCAACGAAGAGGAAGCATATCTTCTTGTGATTCTTGTTTCGTTGTAACATTGGATGCTACTTTTCTTGCTTTGAACTTATTTACTCTTGTGACGTACTCTGTTTTAATATAATAAGTTTAGTTATTATTTTCTTGTGTTTGTTTATCATGATTTCATATGAACCCATGATGACGATAAGTGCTATTATGGGCTAATCGTGATCATGGGGTTGCAATGGATTTATTATGGAATTCTTTAGTTAATTGTTTAATACTTTAGTGTGTGATGATTGCATGATATCTAGTATTAGTTATGCGTATTCGTCTTATGTGCGTCGCGAACATATAAGATAGGGTGTTAATCTCTTGTGAAGCGACGGTGGATCTTGAGATTTAGAACTTGCCATGCTAGCATAGGTTCATGTACGTTGTGCATGATTAGTGGGTAACTCTAACAGTTTTATTTGCCCTATGTAATCAAAAAGAATAACTTGTGCTTAAATCGTTGTGTTGTCAATTTCTGTAGACATATGGGAACTCAACATAATTGATGACTATTCAACTTCTATCTTAATTGTGGATGCTTGGTAGAATGGTATTAGTACAATGAAAGTTGGCTTTTATCAGTTTCGTGTTATTCGATTAATATCATCACTGTCACATGCTAAAGTTAATAACAATGGCTATAGAAGGAAGTAATAATGAAGTTGTGATCTCATGAGTGTTTTATTATTGATAAATTGAAGTGTTAGTTAAGTGATTAATTAAGTAGTTAATTATAGTTAATATTTAATCAATAATTTTAAGTGTTAGTGTCTTGACATTGAGAAGTAATCATACATTGGTGAGTGAGTTTAATTAGACAATAATTTAGTCTGAGTCTCTGAGGGAACGAACTAGAAAGTATTCTATATTACTTGCGAACACGTATACTTGCGTGAATATTAGCGCGTGTTTTCGCCCTAACAAGTTTTTGGCGCCGCTGCCGGGGACTCGGCGTATTTGTTTAGTTTATGTACTTACCATCATTGGTCATTAGGACTCAGTGATTAGGACGTAGTAGTTACTTATTTTTTTCCGGTTGTGTTTCAGGTACTTTAGCAAGCGTTTATGCAAACTCGTTCTCGTGCTCGCAAGAGGACTTTAGATACAGCTGAGGAGACAGACGAAGTTCTTGATATTCCGGAGAAGTTAGATTTTGAGGATTCGGATTCAGGAACTGAGCAGAAAGAACCAGTAAACATGGGAGATCGTATTGTTCAAGCTGATCCAGCTCTTATGGATTTTTCTCGGCCTAAAATTGATGACATTCAGTCAAGCATCCTTCATCCGGCTATTCAAGCTAACACCTTTGAAATCAAGCCGGGCACTATTCAGATGGTGCAGAATTCTGTTTCTTTTGGAGGAGCGGCAACTGAAGACCCCAACATGCACATAAGGAATTTTGTCGAGATCTGCAGCACTTTTAAGTATAATGGCGTGACTGATGAGGCTATCAAGTTGAGGCTTTTCCCATTCTCACTGAGGGACAAGGCTAAAGACTGGTTACATTCTGAACCAGCTGGGTCTATCACTACGTGGCAAGATCTTGCGCAAAAGTTTCTGGTGAAGTTTTATCCGATGGCAAAGACTGCTGCTATGAGGAGTGCTCTTACTCAGTTTGCGCAGCAACCTACAGAATCTATGTGCGAGGCTTGGGAACGCTATAAGGAAATGTTGAGAAAATGTCCACATCATGGAATGCCGGATTGGATGGTGATCACTGGTTTCTATAATGGTTTGGGGGCCCAATCTCGGCCCATGCTCGATGCAGCAGCTGGAGGCGCCTTATGGGCTAAAAGCTATACTGAGGCGTATAATCTTATAGAGACGATGGCTGCAAATGAGCATCAAAACCCAACTCAGAGGATGATGTCAGGCAAGGCAGCAGGTATTCTGGAAGTTGATGCAGCCACCGCTATTGCAGCCCAGCTCCAAGCGCTATCAATGAAGGTTGATTCTCTGGCTACGTATGGAGTTAATCAAATAGCTATGGTTTGTGAGCTTTGTGCAGGTTCTCATGCTACAGATCAGTGTTCTCTTGTCAACGAATCTGTTCAGTATGTGAATAATTATCAGCGACAACAGCAGCCTGTGCCAGTGACCTATTATCCTAACAACAGAAATCATCCAAATTTCAGCTGGGGGAATAATCAGAATGCTATTCAGCCACCATATCAGCAAGGAGTGAGTAAACAGTTTAACCCACCTGGATTCCAGCAACCTCAGCAGTATGCTACAAGGCAATCATATCCTCAACAGGGAAGTGCAGCTGCACCTACTAGTGCTGATTTTGAGGAACTTAAGCTGTTGTGCAAGAGTCAGGCGGTTTCTATCAAGACCTTGGAAAATCAAATCGGTCAATTAGCCAATGTAGTGCTCAATCGTCAACCTGGTACTCTTCCCAGTGACACGGAAGTACCAGGCAGGAAGGAAGCTAAAGAGCAAGTCAAGGCTATTACCTTAAGGTCTGGAAAAGTAGCTGATGCTGAAAAGGCAAAAGAAGTAGAAGCTGAAATTAGAGGTGAAGAATCTACGCAAAAGGAGAAAGCGACGGAACCAAGGAAGACTACTGTTGAACACACTCTGCCTGAGGCTAATACAGGGGAGAAACAGCTCTATCCTCCACCACCTTTTCCTAAGAGATTGCAGCAACAAAAGCTGGATAGACAGTTCGGGAAGTTTCTGGAGGTGTTCAAGAAACTTCACATCAATATACCTTTCGCTGAGGCTCTTGAACAGATGCCTAGTTATGCGAAGTTTATAAAGACTATTCTTTCAAGGAAGGTGAAACTGGATGACCTTGAAACCGTTGCTCTGACGGAAGAATGCAGCGCTGTTCTGCAGCAAAAGTTACCACCAAAACTGAAAGATCCAGGAAGCTTCACCATTCCTTGCACAATTGGCAATCTGACGTTTGACAAGTGCCTTTGTGATTTGGGAGCAAGCATTAATCTGATGCCGTTGTCGATCTTTAAAAAGCTGGATCTGCCTGATCCAAAACCCACATACATGTCGCTACAATTGGCTGACCGTTCCATCACTTACCCAAGGGGCATAGTTGAGGATGTGCTCGTCAAGGTGGATAAGCTCTTCTTTCCAGCAGATTTTGTTATTCTGGATTTTGAGGAAGATAAGAAGATTCCCATAATCTTGGGAAGGCCTTTCTTGGCTACTGGCCGTACCTTGATAGATGTGCAAAAAAGGGAACTTACTATGCGGGTCCAAGATCAGGATGTGACCTTCAACGTATTCAAGGCAATGAAATTCCCTACAGAAGATGAGGAGTGCTTAAAATTGGATATGATTAATTCTGCGGTTACTTCGGAACTCGATCACATACTAATGTCTGATGCATTGGAAAAGGCCTTAGTGGGGGATTTTGACAGCGATGATGAAGATAACAACGAGCAATTACAATATCTGAACGCTTCTCCCTGGAAGCGAAAGCTGGACATACCATTTGAATCTCTTGGTACTTCTGACCTTAAGAACGCTGAAGGGAAGCTCAAACCATCAATAGAGGAAGCACCTACCTTGGAGCTCAAGCCATTACCTGAGCACTTGAGGTATGCTTTTTTAGGTGATTCATCTACGTTACCTGTTATTATTTCATCTGACCTTTCAGGTAGTGAGGAAGACAAGCTCTTAAGGATTTTGAGAGAATTCAAATCGGCTATAGGATGGACCATAGCAGACATCAAGGGGATAAGTCCTTCATATTGTATGCATAAAATTCTGCTAGAGGAAGGTAGTAAGCCAACTGTGGAACATCAGCGAAGACTGAATCCCATCATGAAGGAGGTGGTAAAGAAAGAAATTCTGAAATGGCTAGATGCAGGCATCATTTATCCTATTTCTGACAGCTCGTGGGTGAGCCCCGTACAATGTGTACCTAAGAAGGGAGGTATCACTGTGGTCGCAAATGAAAAGAATGAGCTCATCCCTACTCGAACAGTTACAAGATGGAGAGTATGCATGGATTATAGAAAATTGAATAAAGCCACAAGGAAGGATCACTTCCCTCTTCCATTTATTGATCAGATGCTTGACAGATTGGCGGGTCATGAGTATTTTTGTCTTCTGGATGGTTATTCCGGGTATAATCAGATTTGTATTGCACCAGAGGATCAGGAAAAGACTACCTTCACTTGTCCATTTGGCACGTTTGCTTTTCGCAGAGTTTCGTTTGGGTTATGTGGCGCCCCGACCACCTTTTAGAGATGTATGATGGCTATATTCTCTGACATGATTGGAAATAACGTCGAAGTGTTCATGGATGACTTCTCCGTCTTTGGACACTCATATGATGAATGTTTGAATAATTTGTGCGCCGTACTCAAAAGATGCGTGGAAACTAATTTGGTGCTCAATTGGGAGAAATGTCATTTTATGGTGCGTGAAGGCATTATACTTGGGCATAAGGTCTTTAGCAAGGGTCTGGAGGTGGACAAGGCCAAGGTGGGAGTCATTGAAAATCTTCCCCCACCTAATTCTGTGAAAGGAATCCATAGTTTTCTTGGTCATGCGGGTTTTTATCGGCGATTCATCAAGGACTTTTCAAAGATATCTAAGCCGTTGTGCAATTTGCTTGAGAAAGATGTGCCTTTCAAATTTGATGATGAATGTTTGGCAGCATTCGAGACTCTCAAGAAGAGTTTGATCATTACACCAGTTATTACAGCACCAGATTGGACAGAACCGTTTGAGATGATGTGTGATGCAAGTGATTATGCGGTAGGTGCAGTTTTGGGACAACGCAAGAAAAATCTCTTCCATGTGGTCTACTATGCGAGTAAGACTTTAAATGGTGCCCAATTGAACTACACCACTACTGAGAAGGAGCTTTTGGCTATAGTCTTTGGTTTTGAGAAATTTCGATCTTATCTGCTTGGTACGAAAGTAACAGTATTCACTGATCATGCAGCTATTCGCTATCTGGTTTCTAAGAAGGATTCGAAGCCGAGACTCATTCGTTGGGTGCTTTTACTTCAGGAATTTGAGTTAGAGATCAAAGATAGAAAAGGTACTGAGAATCAAGTAGCTGACCATCTCTCTAGGTTGGAGAATCCCGATTCTACTTCACAAGATAGGACGTTAATCAATGAATCTTTTCCGGATGAGCAGTTGTTTGCAATTCAGGAGGAAGAACCATGGTTTGCAGATATTATAAACTATCTCGTCAGTAATATAATGCCTCCTAATTTGACATTCGCTCAAAAGAAGAAGTTTCTGCATGAGGTGAAGTGGTATATGTGGGATGAACCATATTTGTTTAGACAGGGAGCTGACCAGATCATCAGGAGATGTATCCCGTTCTGTGAGACGGAGGGGATATTACGAGACTGCCATTCCACGGTTTATGGTGGACACTATGATGGTGAGAAGACGACAGCTCGTATTCTGCAAGCAGGTTTTTTCTGGCCTACTTTGTACAAGGATGCTCATCAGTTTGTTTTAAGGTGTGATCGTTGCCAAAGAGTGGGAAATTTGTCAAGGAAGGATGAAATGCCATTAAATGTGATGCTTGAAGTCGAGGTCTTTGATGTGTGGGGAATCGATTTCATGGGGCCTTTTATCTCGTCTTGCAATAATTAGTACATCTTGGTGGCAGTCGATTATGTCTCAAAATGGGTAGAAGTTAAAGCTTTACCGACAAATGATGCAAAGGCAGTGCTAAATTTTCTTCATAAGCAAATTTTCACAAGGTTTGGCACACCTCGGGTAATCATAAGTGATGAAGGATCGCATTTTTGCAACCGTAAGTTCACTTCTATGATGCAGCGTTATAGTGTGAATCATCGAGTAGCTACTGCCTATCATCCGCAAACAAATGGTCAAGCGGAAGTGTCTAACAGAGAGATAAAACGCATTCTAGAGAAGGTTGTTTGTCCGTCAAGGAAGGATTGGTCTTTAAAGCTCGATGAAGCTGTTTGGGCTTACAGAACAGCATACAAAACTCCACTTGGGATGTCACCGTTTCAGTTGGTGTACGGTAAGGGATGTCATCTACATGCGGAGCTTGAGCATAAGGCCTACTGGGCATTGAAGAAGTTGAACCTGGATTTAGATGCAGCTGGTAAGAAAAGAATGCTTCAGCTTAATGAACTTGATGAATTTCGACTTCAAGCGTACGAAAATAACAAAATGTATAAGGAAAAGGTGAAGAGGTGGCACGATAGGAAGCTACATCCAAAGTTATTTGTGCCAGGGCAACAAGTTCTCTTATTCAACTCTCGGCTCCGACTTTTTCCTGGGAAGTTGAAATCAAGGTGGTCTGGACCTTTTATTGTCAAAACTGTGTTTCCACATGGAGCGGTGGAAATTTTTGAGAATGATCCGGACCAAGCATTCAAGGTTAACGGTCAGCGGTTGAAGCACTACTATGGGGACATGGCAAACCGAGAAGTGGTTAGTGCCATTTTGTTGACTACTTGAGAAGGGTACGAAACGTCAAGCTAATGACGAAAAAGAAGCGCTGCGTGGGAGGCAACCCATGAATTGTTGTTACAGGAACCCTTAGAAGTTAATAACCTATCCAAAAACACAAAAAAATCAGAAAACAGGGGCTGAAATTTTTTTTTTCCAGTGACCCCCTGAGCGCCCGCTCAGCTTTGCTGAGCGACCGCTCAGGGGTCGAGTACCAGATTTTTTTTTTACAGTTCAGAAAAAAAAAACACAAAAACAGTTTTAGCCCATAAACCCACGATTTGTTCCCACTATCCCATCATTTTACTCCTTAATTCCCAAACCCTACTCTAATCCACATCCTATATATACATACACCTATCCTACATATCTCCCACAAAACTTCCTACACTTAAACCCTCTCACAAACATCAAAAATCAGTTCTTACACACTTCTATTCACGAATCAATGGCACCCAAGAGAGCACGCACTATTGACAGCAGCAGCACAGTTCCTACTGCTGATTCATCGAGGGGTACTGCTGCAAGGCCTCGGTTAACTGACAGAGCCGCGGAGGAGGAGTACACTAGGCTGTTGGGGAAGCCGATTCTGAAGGAGAGGGGGTTTTTACCATCAGGGAGGGATGGTGAGTTGCTGCCCATGATTGCAGAGAAGGGATGGATAGCTTTTTGTGAGTCACCCGAAGTGGTACCGATGAGCGTTGTTCGCGAGTTCTACGCGAACGTGAAGGCCGAAAAGAATGGGTTTTCTGTGGTCCGTGGGCTGACGGTTGATTATCATCCTGCGGCGATTCATCGTGTGATTGGACAACGAGAGAGGAAGCCCGAGGAGGAGAACTGGAATGAAAAGACTGCTGAGGATTTTAACTTGGATTTGATTTGTGCGACTCTCTGTCGACCGGGCACAGTTTGGACCTGCAGGACCGGCACTAATGAGTATCGTCACTTTCCGGTGATCGCCATGAACAGGTATGCCCGTGCATGGAATGCATTTATTTGTGCTAATATTTTGCCTTCTTCGCATGCACACGAGGTCACAGTTAAGAGAGCACAGTTGTTGTGGGGAATTCTGAATGAGGAATACTATGTGGACCTTGGTGAGTTTATCTACCAAGGAATTCTGAAGTTTTTGAGGGGAGCGAAGCATATGAACATCCCTTATGCATCTACGGTTACGAAGCTATGCCGAGCAGTGGGAGTGAACTGGCCGGCTCATGAGCAGTTGCAGTTGCCAGCAGCTCCGATTGATTCTGGCACTCTGAATGGGATGCAGGAGTGGACCGGTGGTGAGCCTGAGGAGCATGGGCTGGGTTATCGTCTTCCAGGAGGGCGTCCAGCACGAGGTGCTACTATGGCTAGGCCAGGGCGTGATGAGGCTGGTTCTTCGAGAGCTCAGGAGGGTGCTGGGATGGTTGATGCCCAGTATAGGAGGCTTGCACGGCGGATGGATGCCATGTATGAGACGCAGAGCAGGTTTGCTCAGGAGCTCACCCTTGCGTTAGGGACTGCTTTTCGAGGCCTTGGAGCTGATATCTAGTGGCCAATTTTTGGTGAGGACTCTGCATACCCGCCGCCTGATACTCCACCCACTGAGGGTGATGATGATGATGACTCCGAGTAGGTATACCCTGTGTTCCTTTCTACTACTTTCACTGAGGACAGTGAAGATTTTTAGTTTGGGGGTGGTAGTTAAGGAATATTGTGTGTGTGTCATTTAGTTGCATATTCATGATAGTTTAGTTCATATAGTTGCATAATTTATGCCATATAGTTTTTTTTTATTTTATTAGTTGCATAATTTATGCCATATAGTTTTTTTTATGAATGTCATGTAGCTCATGCATTTACCATGATCCCTTTTGCAATGATTTATCAACTGAATTGTGATATTGATGCGAGTGTAGTGATAGCATTAAAGTGATATGAAGTTGTGTAGGTTGATATGCATGCTAGAAACAATTGTAAGTCCACTAAGTCTTAGAGAATGCATAAGGGCTAGATTGTTGTTATGATTTGGTTGTTTTCAAGGTCAATCTGCTTATTATGCTTAGAATTCGATTATAGGTTCTTAGTGATAAAGGCATGAAAAAGAAAAAATTTTGGAGAAAAAATATGGAAGTTGTTGCTAGTTGTGGCTAGGCGTCAAATGGCTAGTAGCCGGCTCGCATATGGTGCGAGTAGTCTAGGGTTGAGCAAGATGGAGCGAAACGCACTTGCTCATAAGTTATAAAAAAAAAAAAATTTGCATAATTGATCAAGAGTGGGCTCTTTGGTATTCGAGTTATTAAGTTCTTAGGGGACTTTGTGCCTAATGACCTAAGGGTTTTAGAGTCTGGGATCCGCTAACCTAACGCTCGTTACATGGATACCATTGTATAAGTCTTTTATGGACCTCACTCATTGCACGGTCAAATAAGCATTTGAGTTGTAAATAAAAAGCATGATTCCGTAGTAAGCTCCAGAGTTCTTGTAGTGTTGTATATCACTTTGTGCCTAGAATTTTTTATTCTTTGTATAATCGTAGGATTGCCTTGAGGATAGTCTAGTCATAGTAATTGGTCTAGTTCCGAAGCATATCTGTTAAGCATTTGCACACACCACGTTTCTGGCTGTATGTCCGTTTGCATGAGTTTATTGATCTTTAGTTGTCTAACTGCATTCGTTGAGATGTGACAATTTGGTTGGTTAATTGTAGTAAGGGGGATCGCTGCATTTTCATATAGATTGCATTCATGCATGTTTTTATTTATTTTTGAGTATGTGACGCTTGAGGACAAGCATCGATTTAAGTTTGGGGGTGTGATAAATGGCATTTTATACCACTTAGAACGTCTTAAAATGGCTTAAATTGGTGTCTTGAAATCAAGTATTTTGTGTATTTGATGCGTTTTTCTAGTGTTTATGCATTTCAGGGTTTTAGTTGCATTTCGGGGGAGGAATCATCAAGAATAAGCCTTGGCATGTGTTCACCATTGCGAGAGGAAAGAAACGGGCAGATTACGGCGAAGAAATGGAGCGAAATCAGAATTTTTCCAGTAGAGGTCTGAGCGCCCGCTCAGCATTGCTGAGCGGCCGCGCAGCAAGCTGAGCGCCCGCTCAGCTATGCTGAGCGGCCGCGCAGGGTCGGGAAAAAAGACAAATTATTTTAGGACTTCTACTTCTGTTTGGTTTCCACTTCTATGTAATCTGAGTTTTATGGGACTAATATATAAGTAGATTTGAGACATTTTCACAAGTGTGGATTAAAGAAGATTGTGTTTTTACGCAAGGAGCGAAGGAGATAAGGAAGAAGACCGATTTAGCACACCGCAACGAAGAGGAAGCATATCTTCTTGTGATTCTTGTTTCGTTGTAACGTTGGATGCTAGTTTTCTTGCTTTGAACTTATTTACTCTTGTGACGTACTCTGTTTTAATATAATAAGTTTAGTTATTATTTTCTTGTGTTTGTTTATCATGATTTCATATGAACCCATAATGACGATAAGTGCTATTATGGGCTAATCGTGATCATGGGGTTGCAACGGATTTATTATGGAATTCTTTAGTTAATTGTTTAATACTTTAGTGTGTGATGATTGCATGATATCTAGTATTGGTTATGCGTATTCGTCTTATGTGCGTCGCGAATATATAAGATAGGGTGTTAATCTCTTGTGAAGCGACGGTGGATCTTGAGATTTAGAACTTGCCATGCTAGCATAGGTTCATGTACGTTGTGCATGATTAGTGGGTAACTCTAACAGTTTTATTTGCCCTATATAATCAAAAGGAATAACTTGTGCTTAAATCGTTGTGTTGTCAATTTCTGTAGACATATGGGAACTCAACATAATTGATGACTATTCAACTTCTATCTTAATTATGGATGCTTGGTAGAATGGTATTAGTACAATGAAAGTTGGCTTTTATCAGTTTCGTGTTATTCGATTAATATCATCACTGTCACATGCTAAAGGTAATAACAATGGCTATAGAAGGAAGTAATAATGAAGTTATGATCTCATGAGTGTTTTATTATTGATAAATTGAAGTGTTAGTTAAGTGATTAATTAAGTAGTTAATTATAGTTAATATTTAATCAACAATTTTAAGTGTTAGTGTCTTGACATTGAGAAGTAATCATACATTGGTGAGTGAGTTTAATTAGACAATAATTTAGTCTGAGTCTCTGAGGGAACGAACTAGAAAGTATTCTATATTACTTGCGAACGCGTATACTTGCGTGAATATTAGCGCGTGTTTTCGCCCTAACAGCAGCTTACAAATGTTTATCTCTTAGTTGCTTGGTTTCTTAGTTAGTTGTTCTATTTGCTACTTCTTGGTTTATATATTACCAAGATTACAAAGCAATAAGACATGATAATAAAAACAAAAACTATCGAGTCTATTACAGTGCTACTTCATTACTCTATCCCAACATCTTTGAATATCTTCATAATAGCATGGAAATGGCAATGCTTCTTTGTTCTCAAAAACCCAGTTGAATAGGCTACCACATTCCATTTGCATACGCTCGACGCATGTGACTGTGTTGTCACCATCAACAGATATTTGAATTCTTTATCCGTCGGGTTCATGATCATCCGTCGAGTTAATGATCATCCGTCAGATTGTTGATCATCCGTCGAATTCATTATTGTTTATCCGTCGGGTAGCAATTAGGCACTAGACTTCATTTCATCTATGCAGAATTACAAGACATCATCTATGTACAATTAATCAACCTATTCCGCATATCTAGTTAAAGTCAACATGACTTAAGTACTACTACAGATTCTAAACAATGTGTATGCAGAAACGTGCTACAGACTTATTGTTTTATAAGCTACTCACTCGATGGATAATAAGTCATCATCCGTCGGGACAATAATCCTTATCCGTCGGGTGCTACAATTTCACTAAGTAAAATCTACCAAAGTGTTTTGTTCATGAAATCATCAAGTACACAACATATACACAACAATCTCCCCCAATTTATGTCTACTGGAATTGTAGCCATAAATTAAGAGATACTTGATGATAAAAAAATACCCTAAAAATACAACTTTAAAAGAAAGTAGATAATACTGAAAAGTGCTTCAATTAACAAAATGTACAAAGTTTAGCTCATAGTCATTTTCAAGGTGCTCCTCTAGCCTGAGCAGATTTATCTAGTTCCTTGAGGGTCTGGATCTCTTTCCAAGTTTTCTGTTGTTTTCTTCAATCTTATTTCGGAGCTGCCTGTGGAATTCCAGTTCATCAGATTCTGAGAGATTTAGCTTTTCTTGCATTTCCAAGAGAGTCTCATTGCTAGAGATGCTCAATTGGTCTTCTAATCTGAAAAATCTTCTCACTCCTTTGTCATCCATGAACTCCATCATCCAGTAGGGCCTTAGATGCACTCTTCTCCCTGTGTAAGGGATGATTAGAGTCTTTGGGAGTGCATCTTTAGCTCTAACACTCCTTAGTTCTTCAATCTTCTTCAGAACCAATCTTCTTGTAGTAACATTGAACCCAAAGTTCTTCTTGAAAGATGAATAAACCTTAATAAGTACAACTTGGCTTTCTTGAAGGATCCTGTGAAGTGGCCACTGAATCTCCTTTCCTCCCTTGTACTTGAACACTAACCTTTCAGGCAGGTTTCTGTATGCATCAATTCCTCTCACTTCATCTAGTTCATCTAGATAGAGGTTTAAATCACAAAACTCCTTGATGTCACATAGGTACAGGTAATCTCCCTTATTGGCTTTAGATTGAGCTTTGACTAGAAATTTGGATTTGAGAGGTGACAACTTCACTTTCTTGACTGCTCTTGATTTTGTTCCTTTTGGCTTGTTAAGGGTTGGCAGATTGAAGTCAGGAATTGGTATGTTCTCCCATTCTATTGGCTCATCCTTAGGCACAATGGGTTCACCATGAATGTTCCTGTAATGATCCACCACCTTGATATCTTCAAATACCACAGAGGGTTTTGATGCTTGAGTTGTAGTTGGAGTGGATTCCTTGGGAAACTGATTCTCCAATTCCTTATCAACAATGTTCAGTTTCCTTTTGGTTCTTTTAGCCAATTCCTTGATTCTTAGAGATTTTTCTGTTATTCAACTTGCTTCTTTGGATCTTGAGATTTAATGATTTCAAATGGTTGGGCAGGAATTTGTTGTGATGAATTTACAGCATGTAGCTTGGCCAAGATAGCAATTTGCTCTTTCTTTTGTTTAGCCTTTTTAGCATTTAGAGCAGCTTGCTTCTTTTCCTGCTTCAATCTAGCCTTTTCTTCTCTCTTTGCTTGAGCAAATTGACAATGTCCAACCACCACACAAATTTCTTTCCTATTCCTGAAAATTTTAGCAATTCTCTTTTTCAAAACTAAATCAGCTGGATCTTTGTAGAAATCAATTGACCTTCACAGAAGCTTCTTTTCATCAGGCTTGGGTGTCTCATACACAGTATCCAAAGGGTTCTTCAATGATGATTTTGGATAGTTTACCCTTGGTTTCAGAATTATTTCAGCCTTTGGAGATTTGATGCAGGATAACTGTCCCCTTTCCAGATAGTTCATGCTCATCTCATTCATAGAAATTTGCTTGACTTGAGAGTGATGGATGGCTGACTTTACTGGCTCCTTGACTAGTCCAAACTTCTTTTGTATATCCTCATCAACCTTCTCCCAGTTGGTTGGCTTCAATTGCTTCATATCTGCTGCTCTAATGTTGGCTGCTGCTGCATTTATCAGATCTATACTGTCTGTAACTGGTGGCTTTGAGATAGCAATTGAAGGCACAATTACTAGACTGATTTGAATTTGAAGCCTCTCCCCCTCACTTGGTCCTTTCTCCCCCTTTTTGTTATCATCAAGTTGAGTAGAGGAGGAGGTTTGAGCATCCACCAGTTTTTGAAGTAAATCTGTCTGTTGGGCTTGCTGAAGATGAATGGCTGTTAAAGATGCTTCCATGGCTGACATTCTTGTATCCAAGGCATCTATCTTGGTTGCAAGATCAGAATTTTTCCTTAATTGCCTCTTGATGTCAAGCATTGTAGCTTCTGGAAGCTTAGAATCCATCTTGTCTGAAATGGCGTTCTTCATCTCCTCAATATCACCCTTGATGGTGTTTACATCCCTAGCATGTTGGAAGCCTTAAATTTGTTGAAGTTGCAGTGAGGCTAGATGTGCCTGAAGGAGCTTCTTGGTGATGGTATTTGTAGTGGTTCGAAGAGCAGTATTTGTCTGATTGATTAGTTGGATCAGGGTTGTCTTGAAGTAGTGCTCATCACAGTGCTTTGAAAATGCCCATGATGGCATACCTGAACTTGAACTGGAACCTAGTTCTCCCCCTATGTCCATTGCTTCATCTTCACTATCCCCACTTCCATCACCAAAGAAATAAGCTGAACCACCAGTCTCATAATCCACATCACCAGCTGTAGAGGGCAAAGCCGTGATGGCATCCTTAGCTCTTAGCATAGACTGTGTGGTATGCACCAGATTGAGCATCCTTTCTGCATTGTCATTGCCCTGTTCAGCTAGAAGTTAATAAGCTGGAACAGGGTGAGTAAATGCCTCAGCATCAAGGGAGGTGGAATCTATAACAGCTTGAGGTTGCTGAGATAGTCCCTCCCTGTCTGTATCCTGGACATTCATTGACTCACTAGCAATGACATCCATCCTTATAGCTCCAGTACCTGCATTTCTCTCATTTTCTGTCGTTTGTTGTATCAGGGTCTCACCCTGGCTCCCCACCCTCACACCCTCACCTTCACCATCTAAGGTGGGACTCCTCTCACTCACTTTTGCCAATCCTGAAGAAATGGATTGCATAATTTCACTCATTTCCTCTCCTTTTTCCTGGGAGCAACCCAAACTCTCACTCATAACACTCTTCTCTCTTAATCCTAATAGTGACTGTACAACCACTAATTCTTCTGCACTTGAAATAAATGAAATTTGAAGTGGTGCAGAGACACTTGAAGGATGAGTGATATCCATCGGGTGAGTGGTTTTGCTATCCAACGGATAACTGCTGTTAAGCTTATCCGTTGGGATACAATCACTACTCGATGGATGAGCAATATCCATCGAGAGAGTAGAAATGAATGAACTAGGAATAGAAACTATTGTGGACTATGTGATGATTGAAGATATTTTGGGTATAGATGATTCAACAGTTCCTGAAAGAATTGGCAAGTGAGCCAACAAATCATCTAAAAGATGATGCTCACTTGTACTAGATTTTGGCTTCCCCAACAAAGTTAAAGAAGGAGAATCAGGAATTGATGTGTTTATCATATCCACATCTAGAGAGTTTGTGGATGAGTTTGGTGTTTGAGGTGCTTCTATTACTAGAGATTTTGGCCGTGACTCCACATTTATTGGAGCCACATCAAACTGAATTTGTGAAGGTGCAGTGACTGTGTCTTTAGCACCAGTTTGCACAGTGTGTGTACCCTGTGCATCCCCAAGGGTTTTAGATTTCTTCTTTCTGGCATAAGTTTGGGGTGAGCTTGTGTCCCTAACCCTCTTGGCTTGTGCTCTTGGTTGAGAGCTTTGTTCAATAACTACATCCTTTTGGGAGGATGTAGCTAGAAATGAGCTTTTATCCTTTTTAAACACTGCAGTTTGTTGGGAAACTGCAGTGTGGCTAGGCTGGGAACCACTCAACTCTCCATCCTTATCCTTAGACTTTTTTTTATGTTCACCCCTTCCCTCACCTGTCTTACCCACATGCACACTCCCCTCTTTAGTTTTGGTGGATTTTGCAACTGGCATCTTTTGAGAGATACCAGAGGGGGCTTTTTTTGATTTGGATTTAGAAATTTTTGCTGGTTTGGTAGCTTGGGTAGACAACTGTTGGGTCATTGACACAGTTGCCATAGCCACACTAGAACTCAAAGAAATTAGTGAGGTTGGAATAGTAGTAGGGATTAATGAACTTACCTCACTTACCTGAGGTGCTTCCATTACAGGGAAATAGAATAGTGGCACCTCCTTGTGATGATTGGCCCTGTTTAAATCTGCAATAAACCTTCTCTCTTGAACCCAACAATCTAATTTGTTGTAAGGGTTCTCAAGCACAATTCCCTCAGAGAGGTGGTTAGCTAACATCATAAAGAATCTAGCATAATACACATTCTTACCTCTCTTATTTAACTCTCCTAGTTTGAAACCCAACTCAAATAAAACAAGGTCACTGAAATTATAGAACTTATCTGTAACTAGCATGTAGAGCATGTTAAGCATGGAGATATTGACTGAATCAAAATTACTGAATTTACCTGAAAAGACCTTTGTCACTACATCACACATAAAACTCCATTCTTTCCTAAGGCCCAGTCTCCTAATGTCACTTAACTTAGAAGTAGAAAGAGCATAATTCATGGAATTTAGCATATTGATTATATCAGTGTCAGTGTGTGGTGAGGTCACAGTGTTATCAGGAATCTTGAAACATGCTTTTATAACATCACTATTGATACATAATTCCTTACCTTTAATGGTGAGTGTGATTGTCCTATCTATTCAGTTGTATATAGCAGTGGTCCACATTTCTTCAACAACTTCACAAAAGATTGTGGGTGATTCCAGCATGGCATAGCTAAGCTTGCAATTCTTCACAAAGTCCATCATCTTGTGATAGTCACCAGATTGCTGAATACCCTTATTTACTAGTGCAGTGAAATTGTTCTTCTCATAAATGAACCCAGTTTGAGACATAATCTTGACAACGGGCGCCATTGATAGAGAATAAGAGCTTGAAGAGAGAGAGTAAGTGCTTTTAAAGAGAAAGAAATTTGGAGCAGTTGATTTGAGAATGATAAAAGAAAAGCAATGAAAATGAAATAAGCTTTTATACTATCTCAAGAATAACTGCTAAAAATAATAAAGTAAAATAAAGTAACCAATGAAAATTGCCCAAAATAGCCGTTTAAAAATAAACTGTAAAAATTCCACCCATTATCCGTCGTGTTATGCTTACAAACTGTAAGTATACTCGATGGATAATGTTCAGGAAGTTAACGGCTAAGATTAAGACAATTTGACAGATGAGGATTAACTTGTTATCCGTCGAGTCATAAAATATTCCAGAAAAATAATTGATTTTTATTAGCAAATAGTATACCGACGGATGATCAAACTCGATGGATAAGGATCATCCGTCGAGATGTAAATTTTGACTTAGCCAAAATTTCATCCAGGACTGAAAAATTAATTAAATTTCTGGCTGCATTTCAACTTGCAAATTATCTCATATATATTTAAGAATAATTAAGCATACCTAACTCACTTACCAACCTTGAGAAGGTGGATTCATCCAGTGGCTTGATAAAGATATCTGCAAGCTGCTTCTCACTTGGAACAAAATGTAGTTCCACAGTACCATTTATTACATGTTCCCTTATGAAGTGGTACTTGATGTCTATGTGCTTTGTCCTTGAATGTTGTACTGGATTTTCAGTGATGGCAATTGCACTGGTGTTATCACAGAAAATAGGAATCCTTTCAACTTGCAGACCATAATCTAGCAATTGATTTTTCATCCATAAAATATGTGCACAACAACTGCCAGCAGTAATGTATTCAGCTTCAGCTGTAGAAGTAGAAACTGAATTTTGCTTTTTACTGAACCAGGACACAAGCTTGTTTCCTAGAAATTGACAAGTTCCTGTTGTACTTTTTCTATCAATTCTACAACCTGCATAATCTGCATCCGAATAACCAGTTAGATCAAAACCAGAATCTCTAGGGTACCAAATGCCAAGTTTTGTTGTTCCCTTGAGATATCTGAAAATTCTCTTAATAGCTACTAAGTGAGATTCTCTAGGATCAGCCTGAAATCTAACACATAAACATGTAGCAAACATTATATCTGGCCTACTAGCTGTTAAGTACAGAAGTGAGCCAACCATGCCCCTATAACTTGAAATATCCACAGACTTTTTAGTAGTGTTTAACTCAAGCTTGGTTGCTGTGGCCATGGGAGTTTTTGCAGATGAGCAATCCATTAGATCAAACTTCTTTAAGGGATCAAAAATATATTTAGTTTGACTAATGAATATTCCATCACTAACTTGCTTAACTTGCAAACCAAGAAAGTAAGTTAGTTCTCCCATCATACTCATTTCATACTTACTTTGCATCAATTTGGCAAACTTTTTGCAAAGTTTCTCATCTGTAGATCCAAAAATAATATCATCTACATAAATTTGAACAAGTATACTAGAGCCATTGACATTTCTGAAAAATAAAGTTTTATCTACAGTACCTCTTGTGAAGTGATTTTCCAAAAGGAACTTTGATAAAGTGTCATACCAGGCTCTAGGTGCTTGCTTCAGTCCATAAAGTGCTTTCAGAAGATAATAGACATATTCTGGAAAATTTAGATCCTCAAAACTAGGAGGTTGACTAACATATACTTCTTCCTCCAAATCTCCGATGGATAATAAGTCATCATCCGTCGGGACTAAAATGAGTCATCCGTCGGGACAATAATCCTTATCCGTCGAGTGCTACAATTTCACTAAGTAAAATCTACCAAGGTGTTTTGTTCATGAAATCATCAAGTACCCAACATATACACAACATAACGTGATATATTCCCTTTTCATCCTTTTGAGCTTTAATTTCCTATCCTGACAACTTATCTTTCTCGTGGTTCATTACTTGTTCTTGACCACATCAAATCTTTTCCAAAATTTCCGGTTGAAATGACATCGCATACATGGTTCCTCTTTCTAACTCTGGAATCTGCACTTCTATTTCCAACTTTTTAAAATCCTTGATCAATTCCTTTGATTAAGTTAACATATTCAATCTTTCTTTGCTGCTTAATGCATCTTCTACCACATTCGCTTTACCGGGGTGATAATTTATCGTACAATCGTAATCTTTGATCAAACTTAACCACCTTCTTTGTCTCATATTCAACTCCTTCTGAGTAAAAATATACTTTAAACTCTTATGATCCGTATAGATCTCACACTTCTCTCCATATAAGTAATGCCTCCAAATTTTAAGAGCAAACACAATCGCTGCTAATTCCAAATCTTGCGTGGGATATTTCTGTTCATGTGGCTTTAGTTGCCTTGATGCATATGCTATTACTTTCCCGTGTTGCATTAACACACATCCTAACCTTTTATACGAAGCATCGCTAAAGATCACAAACTCTCCTTTTTCATCTGGTAACACCAAGACTGGGGTGGTTACCAACCTTTTCTTCAACTCTTAAAAACTTTCTTCGCATTTATCTATCCATACAAACTTCTCATTCTTCCTTGTCAACTTAGTCAATGGAACAACAATCTTGGAGAAATCTTGTACAAATCTTCTATAGTATCCTGCTAATCCCAAAAAACTTCTGACCTTCGTAGGGGTCTTGGGCCTTTCCCAATTAATCACAACTTTTATCTTAGTTGGGTCTACTTTAATTCCTTCACTATTGACTACATTTTCAAGAAACTGAACTTCTTTCAACCAAAACTCATATTTTGAAAACTTGGCATATAACTTTTCTTTTCTCAAGATCTCTAAAGAAATCCTCAAATGCTCCATATGGTCTTCCTTCGTCTTGGAGTATATCAAAATATTGTCGATAAATACTATAACGAACTTATCCAAATACTGCTTAAACACTCTATTCATAAGATCCATAAATGCGGCTGGCACATTCGTCAAACCAAACGCCATTACCAAAAACTCATTATGTCCATATCTCGTTCGAAATGCTGTCTTGGGTATATCCTCCGCTTTAATCTTCAGCTGATGATACCCAGATCATAAATCAATCTTGGAAAAATAAGTAGCATCTTTTAACTGATCAAACAAGTCATCGATTCGCGGTAGAGGGTACTTATTCTTGATCTTCAACTTATTCAACTCGCGATAATCAATGCACAACCTCATACTTCCATCTTTCTTCTTCACGAATAACACTGGTGCACCCCACGGGGTTACACTTGGGCGTACTACTCCTTTATCCAACAATTCTTGCAATTGCGTTGCCAATTCCTCCATCTCAACTGGCGCCATTCGATAGGGTGCCTTTGATACTGGTTCCGTTCCAGGAGCCAAATCAATCGTAAACTCGATCTCTCGATCTGAAGGTAGTCCAGGTAATTCATCTGGAAACACATCTGGAAAATCTCTTAAACTGTAATATCCTCAATCCTTACGGATTCTTTCTCCATATCTTTGACATGAGCCAAATAAGCTTCACATCCTTGTCGTAACAATCTCCTTGTCTGAATAGCCGTTAGAAACTTCTTCTCTTGTCTTTTTCCCTTGAATACTACTTCGTCACCATCCTTGGTCTTTAACTTCACCTTCTTACTTTTACACTCAATTTGCGCCTCGTGGTTCGACAACTAATCCATCCCTAATATAACATCGAACTCTCCTAACTAAAAGGAATTAAGTCAGCAGAAAAGTGCCGACCTTCAATAACCACATCGCAATTGGGACAAATCCTATTAACAGTAACTTTCTCTTAATTTGCTACTTCTATAATGAAGTTGGGTTCAAGAGGGTACGCAACACATTTTAGTTTATCAAGAATACTTTCAGCAATAAAAGATCTAGTTGCTCCAGAATCCATTAATACTTTTACTTTTACTGAGTTTATAATGAGCATACGTGCCACCACATCCACATCCTGCATAGCATCTTTCATTGTCATGTTAAAGGTTCTAGCTCTGGGTTGAGCTGTTGGTGCTGG
Organism: Apium graveolens; assembly: GCF_009905375.1. Classification (NCBI taxonomy): domain Eukaryota; kingdom Viridiplantae; phylum Streptophyta; class Magnoliopsida; order Apiales; family Apiaceae; genus Apium; species Apium graveolens. The sequence goes on along the minus strand of NC_133648.1, from coordinate 82,060,967 downwards.
GAGAAGTGGCGGTCCAGCAATCCTAAGAACATTTGCCTTTTGAACAGGCTCCTTGCAGCATCTGGCCATATAGCCCACTTTTCCACACTTGAAACAGGTTAATTCAGGCTTCTTTGCTCCACTTGGGCATTCTGACGAATAATGCCCTATCTGATTACACCTAAAACAGGTCACCTCCAGCTTGTTACATCTTCACAAGTGTCTCTTTCTACAAACTTTACACTCTTGGTTCAGTTCTTGGTCTTGGGTTTGAATTTCTTCTTCTTGGTGATCTGGTGAGTTGGCCATTTCTTACAAACCCCATTGAGCAATTATTTAGCAATATGATAGCATGGCATTGATATATAACAACAATATTTTACTACAAAATAACTTTTATGGGTTTTAAGCTTTACCCAATTTTGTACTTGCAATCCTATTACTATATAATTTCTCTTATCAGTTGTGTTTTCTCATGGCACTGGGTACGATTTTGCGAAATATTAAACACGGTTATATAGTAATATGGTAAGCAAAATAGTTTATATAGATTTCCAGGGTGCACGATAGGAAATAAGATATGTAATTGATTCATAAGTTAAGGGTACATAGATAAAAGATCCGATTACAAGTTCTGAAATAAGGTACAATAATATAGCAGGGTTAAACAAAGGAAAAACTGGAATACTAATTATACGCTATAAATAATTACCGCAATATTATTCGAATAACTATCGCTCGAATACTAATTCTAATTATCGAATTACTATTCAAATTATTAACTCATTATTAGATTATTAATCATATCACTTAATTATTTCTAATTCTTATTTATTAATTAATTACCTAATTATTAATTAATTACCCAATTATTAATTAATTAGATAATTAATAAATAATTAGATAAATAATTAAATAATTAATTAAATAATTAATTTCAAATTTATAATTTAATAAAATAATTTAGAAATTAATGATACTATTTTTCAGAATTTAAAACTAATTTTTAATTAATTTTTAGAATTATTAAAAACTGATTTTAATTACTAAAATATAAATAAATAATTAATTACTCAAAAACACAAAATCAGAACAGAGTTTGGGTTCTGAAGGATCAAACCCGGGTCGTTTCCGGGTTGCAAACCGGGTCGACCTCAGGTTAACGGGTCACGAAGAACAGACCCTGCAACCCAGAACCCGACGCCGGCGGGCTGCTTTCCAGCGGCCAATCCACGACGAAACTCCGTTTTTCAGGCACGATTCTTCTGGGGTTTCGAAGCACAGCAATACAACGACGCTTCCAGCACCTTCCTCCTCCTTCCCTCGTCCTCCTTTCGACAAATCGTGGCCGGAAACACGAAGAACACGGCGGCGGCGTCGTTCTCCGACGAGCACGAAATCGAAGCCAACGAACACAAACCCGGTGCCAATCGATCCCAAATTCAACGATCTAAACGTCTATGCTAACAGAATCATCAAACAATTAACAGAACTGCAAACCCGAATTCAAGAAATTAAACCCGAAAATACAAATTTCAATCCAATCAATCAAACATCAAAAACAATTACATAATCGAAAACTACAGATCATAAGCTTCAAAGCGAGTACTTACACTAACGATTTGGACTCCGGAATCACGATGAAAATCAGCTTTGATCCTCCTGCTCTGTTCTTCACAAACCCTAACCCTAATTCCCTTTCTGATTTTCTTTTTATTTTTCTGATTTTTAATTATAATTAACTGATTTAATTAATAGTAAATCAGGTTTTTATATTTATGAAAATAATACCCCTAAGTAAAATTAAGGGTCTAATTACACTCCTAATAAAAATATTTGGCCCCAATTTTTATAATTTTTGGGTATTAATATTGAATTTTTAAATATCCAATAAATACAAAATAAATGCTAAAAATTCCCAAAAATTGTGAATATTACAAAAATACAAAGAAAAATGATATATGATAATTTCATGATCATATAAAAATAAAAATGAAATTTTTGTGGGGTTTTTGGTACCCGAAGGGGTCTGGAAAAGTCATTTTTCGCGAAAAAGGTCAATTTGTAAAACGTCTAAGGGTTCAGAATAGCGATATGGTATAGGGCATTTTTAATAAAATAGGGCCAATGATTTTGTTTGAAATACAGGCTTTTAAAACATAGTTTTGAGCTGTACAGGTTTTGATATAAAACATATAACTGACGATAAAATGCTCAATAAATATCCAAAACACGTTTGGATCAAAACAGCCAACACATAACACATAGCAGTTAGGGTTTAATGACTTAACACATTTAATCACATAATAATACACATAATTTATCATTATTATAATATAATACAAGCATAATTTCTCGGTCGTTACAGACAGACTTCTTTAGCACATCAGAATCCGCTAGTCTGTAAGTTCTGCCATCATTGAGAAACAGGATCAATTTTTCTTTAACTTCTGATTCATCATGAGTATCCATGACAATTTGAGCAGACAACACTTTGTCAAGGTGCTTTTGTTTGATTTCTTCATATGGTTTGTCTGTCATAATGAAAGGATCTTTGAGAGTAACTTCTACTCCTCTTTGTCTCTTTTCTTTGTAAGAACCTAACCCAGACTTGTCTTTAGCTTGTTTAGGTCTAATCCCAAAAGATACAAGCTGATTCAGCATTATATTGGTCTTAGGTTCCACTGGAGTAGCTTTGTTCCATAACAACTTTTTTTCGATCAAGTGTTAAGCTGTCTATGTCAACTTGAGAAGTGTCAGAGGTTGATGTCTTGATGAATTGGTCAGGATTTGCAGTTTCATATGTAGCTTGCTATTCTGAAATATCTTCATTCTGAACAACTTGAGCTATGTCAGAGGTTGTCTTAGATTCTTTTATCTTCCTCTTTCTCTTCAGAATTTCAACTGTTTCATCTTCAGCAGCAGTATCATCAAAGACTTGAACCATCTTGCACACATGATCCATCAGAATTTGAGGAATCTTCATCTTCTGTTTCTTGACTATCTCCCCAACTTTTTTTCCCTTGTCTTTGGGATCAGTAGTAGTTTGAGATCTAGTCCTTGATCTAGGAATCTCTGTGGCAGATCTTTCTCTTATTACTATACCTTTCTCCTTAGGTTTGGGAGGCTTCTTTGCATTAGAAGCTTTAGACTGTAGTTTTGACTTTTCAGCATTAAATCTTGCTTCTTCTTCCTAAGTTCCTCTAAATCCACTCCTGGATTATCCTGAAGGAACAGTCTCTTTGCAAGTTCCTCATCTAAGGCTTGAATCTTAGGATCCTTGTAAAAGAAGGTTGCCTTTTTTTCCCCTAAACTTTAAGGTTTGCATGAATTTCTTTGAGTCTTGACTTCCACCTTGAATGAGAACATCAGACTTTGTCATCAGAATTTGATTATCAGAACTTGCTGTCAGAACTTGATCTTCAATTTCAGAACTTGTGAGCAACAAAGTTTGATCTGTAGTTGAAGTCTTCTTTCCTTCCTTATCACTCCTCTGAATAGTAGATTTATCAGGAATCTTACTATCAGGTACTTTCTAAATAGGACTTTGACCTTTGCCCTTGCTAGGGTTTCCCTGGTCATCTTCAGAATCATCCTTTTTCTTCAGTGCCTTGCTAATTGAGCATTTGGACTTAACTACCTTCTCCCCCTTTTTGGCATCATCTGTCAGGAGTAGAGAAAGAAGAAGTTCCATTGAAGATTGGATCTTATTTAAGTGAGTCTGTGGATAAGCTTGATTTTGTAAGACCTCATCCAGTTGGGCCTGCTGCTTGTCTTGAACAAGCTCAATAGCATCCACTTTTTCTTGAATTGGTCCGATAAACCTCTTCTTGTCTAGTTTGAGCACCATGTCTAGCTTATCATCTGTTTCCTAAAGTTTATCAACCTTTGCATGAGTCTTGGAGTGTAGACCTTGAAGAGTTTTAGTACTGAGAGCAGTGACTTTAAGTTGTGTTTTGAAGTCAGAATTTATCAGCAACTCATCAGCTTTTGCAACATGATCTGTCAGAATAGTTGGGCTGGGAATGAAGTCGGGTTCATTCCACTTCTTTGTCCATTCAACTCCTCTGTGAGTGTCCTCCCAAGGAACATGAGCATCTTCTTCATCAAATTTAAATAGTGCCTCCTTGCCAAGAATTGGAGCATTGACTGGAGCACTTGCTGGAGCACTGTCTCCAGAATTTGATAAAATCTCATCATCTTCTGATAACACTAGAGTGTGTGTAACTGAAGGAGATTCTGGAGCAACTTCATCTGTCTCCGAATTCTGATCTTCAGGTTCCAAATCCAGAATTGGTGTAGTAGGAATTTCAGCATTTATTATTGGAGAAACAGGTGGAGTTCTCTTTTGCAGTGGTGCTTCCAGATACAAAATAGTTGGAATATTCAACCTGTGAATGTCAATTTCAGGACTTAACTCTGAATCTTCAACTGAGGCAGTTTCTTTGAATGGAGAGTGAAGTGGAGAAATCACATATTCTTGTACATGTTCTGATATGTGGACTTCAGGAATGTCAGATTCCTGAATCAGAAATTCTTCAGGTGCTGGCAAGGCTTCAATCACAATAGGTTCTGATGAGATCAGAGATTCCTGATCCCCTTCCTCAGTATCTTCAGTATCCTCAGATTGAGTTTGTGCAATATGCACACCTACTCTAGTCTTTCTTGATTTTGATTTTCTATATGGAGGGGTGACATGATCTGTATCAGAATGTCAAGACCTGTAACACCCCCAAATCCGGGGTCGGGGATTCGGGTTGTCACGAGTTCCATTTCCCTTATCAATACTTAATCTTAACAGTCAACCAACTACTGCGTACTGTGACCCCACAATACACACACACACAGACCACAAGTTATAGTCTCAGAGATGAATACCAAAAATAACACAAGTCATTTTATTCCACAATTATAAACCGATACACCTTAAAAGGGTTTCTGAATAAATTTACATTTCTTTGCCATTTTTACAATTCATATAGATACATAAGTCTGGTACATCAGAAGTCGAAAGCCTAGCCTATTGGTAATTTCTACCTCAGTTACAGCGGCATCAACGCTTCCAGAAAACTGCGGAACGTTTCCTAACCGCTTGCGAATTGGAAGCTTGGTCCTGTTCATCTTTTCTATTTGTTGCAGTGTGATGAAAGAAGAAATCAAGGGTGAGCAACAAGCCCACCGAAATAATATGTATAATATTTACCAATATATGAGCATTCTCATAGTACTCATGAAAGTCTTGGTTAAGAAGAAATGAACCAAGTTGATATCTTAACGCAACAAGTCGCAAAATATTCAGTATATATATACATATATACTTTTCACAATCTTAGAAATCCCCTGACATGTATAATATAGACAGAGTTCCAGTTTATAACTGTATAAAAATATCGTTGCAAGGTGATCTCATATATCTAACCTTGTCTCAACATTTTTCTGAAAATCTTTGATATGCATAAGATAATCATTTACTAGATATAAGTTTAAAAGATGAAGTTACAGGATACTCCAATATACTTATATGTAATATCCGAGATATATCGTGTAATTATTTTTGCTATTATACAATTATTATGTGTGTATAGTATCTATTCTGTGAGTTAATTGTTAAATGTTATCTGTACTTGGATATTCAAAAATAATATTAATTGAGTATTTTAATTTTTATATGTCCAAAATAAAATATAGATAATTGTCATATCTTCCTAATTATTTTTATGTTGGTTTATGGATTTATAAGAATCATCTGAAATTTCTAAAATCTTTTTCCGAGTATTTAAAATCTATTTTATAAAAACGGGAACCAACCGACGTCATCCGTTGTTACGTTTTTAGAACCTGAAACTTTTCCTAGAACTCCTTCCTAACCTAATTGTAATATTCCGAGCATATTCCATGTTTCGACTTTTTCGATCCGGCGTACAGTTTGTCCTGCGCGGGTCCCGGCGCAATATTTTCGATACAATATTCGTTTCGGTAAATCAATAAAACTCGTATTTTCGAGAAACGAGAGCTTTTTATTAAACTATCACAATTATCACCTCGTAATTCGTGTAACCAGGCGCTGAGACCAAGACCGCAGTACAAATTGTACTGATTTGGATAATTATCACGAAAATCGATACCGTTTGGATCAGTTTTTATAAATAAACGTATCGTTTTATATCTAGAATGATCCAACGGGATACTAAGTTTTCGTAATTATAAATAGCCTTTTATCGTATTTTATTTCGTATCAAAATCATTTGCAGATAGTTAATTCTATAATTTTCAGAGAAAAACCCTAATTACATAAACTGTTCTAAGAATCAAACAGCAAAACGAAGGCGTTACCAATCTCTGTTTTCAAAGCTTGAGTAACCAAAATGAAGGATTTGAAGTGTTCTATCAGATTCTGAGCTTTGTTTCACTGCAGAACCAAAGGTTTATTTTCTGAAAATTTATTTATTTTCGAATTAAAATTATTAAAAATATGAATTTTTGTTCGGATGATTGTTTGTATGATTTGATGATTGCATGTTGTAGAGCTTGTTTTCCTGATGATTTTCATATGTCATACATCTGATTTGGAGTTCAATAACATGTTCAAATTTGAGTTTGATTTTCGAATTTTAAAATTAGGGTTTATAACTCGTATGAATGTTCTTAATTGAAATTTGGGGGTTTCTTATTCTGTGATAGATTGATGTTGTGTTATAGTGGGTTGTGTTCTCTGTGAAATTTGCAATCTAGTCGTATAAGTTTCATGAATCAACGAGGTCTGTAAAAGAGGGAGTTAGGTTTTAAAGTTTTCGTCGAACTCACCGGAAACCGGCGAGATTCTTGATCATTTTCCGGCTAATTCCGGGATGATTAGAATGAATTGATGACATGGTTGTGTTCCTTGTGAAGTATAGATTAAATCTGGAGTTTGTGGTGGTGGGAGGAGGCCGGAGTTGAGTTCTCGGCGAACCCGACTGTTTTCCGGCGAAGGGCTGGAAAATTGCAGTTTAGTACCCCAACTTTTGAAAACGATGAAGTTAAGTCCGTGAACTTTCCAGAGTTTGCAAAAGTTGGATTCCTGTTTTAAAAATGTTTAAAAATCATATTTTCTATTTATTTTTATTATAAAAATTCATTTTAATTTCTGAAAATTCTAAAAATTAGTATTTTAATTCCGAAAATTATTTTTAATTCAAAAATAAATATGAATTAATTAGTTAATTAATTTCAGTTAATTTTTAATTGATTAATTGGTCAATTAATTCGAAAATTAATTGATAAATTGATTTAATTAATTATTAATTGATTTTAATTACTTATTTAATTAGATTTAATTATTTAGAAATGATTTAAAAAAAATTCCGAAAAATAGTTTCGAGCTTTAAAATATTATTCTAAATTATTATCAAGGCTCGATAATTATTCTAAAATTATTTCGGAGCCAGAATTGGCCAACCGAACCCTATTTATTACTCCAAAATTGATCCAACGACCCGTTTTAATTCCGAAAAATGTTTTAAAAATCATTTTAAGTAACCGAAAGCCTGTTTATGACCCGAGACTTCTTTATAAATGGGATGACATTGATTATTTAACGTGTTATGTGTTATATGTGACTTGTTGGTTGACTTTCGGTCTATATGTTCGGTGATTACTTGTTTATAGCGTAACTTTCAATCCGTTAATCGGATTTGAGTAAAACGAAGGGTAGATAGAAGTGTATGTCGAATAGAATGGTATGAGTCAAATATTAATAGATACTTATGATGCCTAGCAGAGTAAGCAAGGCGTAAGAAAGAGAAGCAGGTGATCAGAAAATAGAATTGACATGTAGAAAATACCGCAAGTGATCAGAGGATAGAAGCGAGGCATAAGAGAAACAGACGAGTGATTGTTGAATGGGGTCATTAGACAAGTACAAGTGAAGTTGAAATCGATTATGATAAGGCAAGTATTTCTAAACCTTTCTCAAAATACAATGCAAATATTTCTAAATTCTCTTGTGACATATTGTTAATACCCAAAATAGTTCTGCTTTATACTGTACATATTTTGAATCCTTCAGCCTTGAACCTGAGCCACAACATTTGATCTTTGAGCCGTAAGCCTTATTCTTTGTAAACCATTTCTTGTTGATTTACCAGATACTAAACCACACAAATAAGATACTACTCCACAAATATATATCCATCATATATACCAAACACTGGAACAGAATTGTTTACACATACAGACACTTTTATACTCAACCATACCTTGTGATATCAAAGTACTAAAACCTTGTAAAAACACTATTCATCTAATATCCGATTATCCTACCGGCTGGAGGCCACTTCTTTTATGTATTTTGACATACCCTTTTTGGTAACTATGAATTTTTACCATGCTCTTTTACAAATGTTTTATGGTTATTGATTATGATCTGATTTTATTGAACTCTATTGCTTATCATATTGAAATGCTTTAGAATTGGATAGTTTTCTTTGTGTGGACCAAATTCGTGGTCAGACCATATCGATGGTCAAGTTAGGCCAATGTGTGCCTTGGATCCAGTAGTTAGAGCAGTGCTGTGTGCTTTGCTCGGGGTTAGTGCGTGACTGATCAGCAGCCTAACCTTGGTTTTAAAAACTTAAAAGGAATATCCAATTCTATTGACTGTTTAACAGGAAACTTGATTCTTTTGAATCACCTCGTTTATTATTGTTTAACCTCAGTTATTGATAATATGACTTGCTGAGCTAGTTAGCTCACTCTTGCGAACCTTTTTATGTATTCTACAGTTAAGAAGGATACGGTTGATAACGAGGTTTCCCAGTTCAATGTTCGAGCTAGGATTCCAGATTATGATTGATCGAGCTAGCAGGAGCTTAATGCAGTAGTGAGATAGTAAGGTTGTAAGAATAATTTCATATCAGTTGTAAATTAAATTAGTTGGGATTTGGTACGTTGTAATAAAAGTTAAGGTTGTGGCTTGTTTTCATACTTTAACCTGTTGCGATCCGTGGTTATGTAAAGCAGGGTCATTACAAATAATATTTTATATATGCAGGTTTATATATTGATTATGTGTTGTGGACCCCAAACTTCTTTCCCGGGTTTGGAGGGCGCCACATTATATCTTTTCCGAATACTACTTGAACTACCACCGTTCAAGTTATAATTAGTTTCAAAAGTTCATCACACTGATGAAACTACAAGATAAGACTTGAATAGATTCAATCTTTGAAATATCATTTGAAAGAAATGAAGTTACGAGATACTTCATTTAGTCCCGATATATATATACACCTATATATATATATACATTTCATACACTCCTTGAAAACCTCTGTTATGAAAATTATAAACAGAGTTGTAATATCCAATAAATTTGGAAAGGAGAAAACCTTGGCATAAACCTGATATCTTGCTGATCAGGAAAAGATACCAATAAGTAACCTTTTCTACTAGTAGATGGACGAATTCCCCACTGGTCATCACCCTGGCCGCAATGAGACCTTATGCTGGACTGCCACTCAGCCACTTATGCATTTGATAGACTCCCACTAAGCCACTTACACTTTCATGGACACCCACTGAGCCCATGTTGCTTATGCTGACTCAATATATGGACTTACTTCCAAAACGTTGGGTAAGAAATCAATTCATTTATCAAAACAGCAACCTCGTTGCGAATATAAAATACACCACAGAGCCGGATCCCTCAGGTTTTGAGCGAGTATTTAAATCCCCTTTGAAGGAAGATCTTAAATATAAAAATGAGTTTTGGAATCCGCTCTAACTTTTAAAATCATTTTGAAGACTCGAAAACATTTTTAAGAATGTTTGGAGTAATGCTGATTTAATGAAATAAATCAGTCCCGATATATTAGAAAACATCTGAATATTATTATTTAAATAATATTCCCATAAGGATAATCTCTATATAAATAATTTGAAGTAGAAGTTTTAAAACTCATACTTGAAATGAATAATAAATAACCAAAGATATACTTATACGAAAGTACTTTCTTTATTTGAATAATCGAAAATAAGTTTGATTATCGAAACATTATTCTTTAATAAAATAAAGAATATTATTTAGTAAATAATCGGAGTCATAAGTCCTCGAATGAATATTTAAAATAATATTCATTAAATAGAATAAATAAAGTCATAAATCCTCGAATGAATATTCAAAGTAATATTCATTAAATAGAATAAACAGAGATATAAGTCCTCGAATGAATATTCCAAGTAATATTCATTAATAAAAATAAAGTTATCGAATAAACCTTATTCGATTAATAGTTTTGAAAACTATATATATATATATATAATATACTCGGGAACATCGACTCCCGGTTTAGAAATATGTTCACCTTTGGGTCCCCTATACTAAGGGTATACGCAACTACTGCTTATCTATAGCATAGGTATTATGCAACTTATAAGCATTTGAATCAACAATTAGATATCAAGATTACGAAACAGACATGCATATATACCATATCAGCATGCTCCAATATATCGCAAGATTTTCTAATAACATTCATGCACTTATCACAAGATAATGCATATACATATATACATCACAACAACATTATAACGGGTAGAAAACTTGCCTGAGCGACTGGGGGTGGTAAAAGTTCTGGGATGAGTCTGGTAACCTATAAACCTCGTATAAGTTGGAATTAAACCAAAGTCGCTTATGAATCTATACTTTAACCAATTAGACTCTAACGCTCGCTTTGCGCTCAACGATTCTCTTAAGTCGCTCGAGTACCCTCAGCTCCACCATTTTTAATAAATTAACCATTAAGAGTTTTAAGGCGATTCTTTCGCGAGCACCTTACCAACTGTCTAATCCACTTTATATAATTTTTTCATACCCCAATTAGTCATTTAAGATCCTTAACCAAGGTTTCAAAGTAAGGCGAGGGGTAATGGTTCAGTCGCGAAGCGCAGTTACTTAAAACGGTCGTTTCTCCTAAACCGTACATCGGATTCAAACGAACCACATATCAAAACGAAGCTCGTAACATGAACTATCTAATCATGGCAATGGTCAAAACCTAACAGTGAGTTCACGGGTCCTGATATTAAGAACAAAAACAGTCTAAAGTAAATCGGGCATTACGACGGCTATGTTTACGCGATTACCAAATTTTATACTACTCCAATTCAATCCACAATCAACCCACAATCATTGTTACAACCAAACTTCATCCATATACTACTAAAACAGCCCCAACATCTCAAGGTTTCCACTTTATACTACTTCTCAATCATGAACTAAATGCTTATACTTAAGTTTCATTAACTATAAACAAGATTCCATCATCCAAATCGCTACAAACCCAACCAAACTTTAAACACACAAGCATCATGCTTCTCATGAACTATATTAATCAAAACCACTCCTAAATATTCAAAGTAAAACTAGGGTTTGAAGTTTTATACCTTCCTTGAAGCTTTTAATCCATGAAAGATCCTTGGAATGCCCATGGAAGCCTTTATCTATGCTTAAGCTACCTTGACCTTACAAATAAAATCAAGAATCAAAAATTTGTTCTTGAAAGTTACTATTCACCCTAAACTAAAATGATTTGTTTGAGATAGAAAACCTTTGATTCAAGCACTCAAACTACTTGCTCTTCTTAGTTATGAAATATAGGATCCAAAGAAACAAATCTCTTGAATTATGATTGAGTGGAGCTTGGGTTTGGAAATTTTTCTTCTTGTTTTTCTTCAAAAAACCGTGAGCAAGGAGATGGGGGGAAGAGAAATGAATGTGTTTGCTTGGTTGCTTTGTTTTTGTTGTTAATTAACCTTTTACCATGGTAAAATTTGTGTGGCTATAATCAACCAACAATTCCTTCCCATTGTGTCATGCTTATGTCATCCTCTTATGTCATCTTCCCACACTTGTCTTCTTCTTGTTGGTGTGATGACATCATCATCACTAACCTCTTTGATTAACTCCTAATTACTTGGCTAATGATCGCTGATCTGTTATACGGTTCGCTTAACTTTCGTTTTCGTTTATCGTTTGAGGGATCATACCCGGGATCTTATTACTTGGGTTCCCTTAACCTTTCTCAATACATTATATTCCTTTTATGATCCTCTCTTATAATCCTTGAATTTAAATCCTTTTTATCCTGTTACCTTATACTCAATTCTTTCGGTATCTGGTGGATTTTCGGGAAAAATCAAAGTGTTCGAATTTGGATTCTGACGATCTTTACATACACTTATATACCATATAGAGTACTAATAAGATCTCAGAATAACAATAAAAGAACCCCTACAAAGTGTGGTATGAAAAGTTATCTTATTCAAAATAATCAACAAAATCACTATTCATAAGGGTTACAAAAAGTCCAAAATTTTGGGGTTATTACAGTCTTCCCTCCTTAAAAGGATTCCGTCCCGGAATCAAATAGAAAACAAATGGGGGTACTTTTCTAGCATTGCACTCTCTAGCTCCCAAGTTGATTCTTCCACATTATGATTCCGCCATAGCACTCTGACTAGCTTGATCACTTTGTTCCGAAGCACCTGCTCCTTCTTATCCATAATCTTTACTGGTTTCTCCATGTAAGTCAGATCTGGATGCATATCCACCTGCTCGTACTCCACTATGTATCTGGCATCCCGATGATACTTCTTTAGCATTGACATATGGAACACATTCTGAACTTGTTGTAGGTTCGGGGGTAAGGCTAGCTCGTAAGCCAACTTCCCAATCTGTCTTAGTATCTCAAAAGGTCCAATGTATCTTGGGCTTAGTTTCCCTTTCTTTCCGAACCTCATTAGCCCCTTCCAAGGGAATACCTATAACAGCACTAGGTCCTCTACTTCCTATTCTTTGTCCTTTCGTGTCAAATCAACATACTTCTTATGTCCATCTTGGGCTACTACCAGCCGTCCTCTGATTAGATGTAATAACCCCATTTTTTGGATTTTTTTTTGAACACATATGAATAGTAACTTTTGCTGATGATGCTGATTAAGGAAAATTATCAGAACACGCTATATAGGAGTACTGTTATGGAAATTCTAAGATCGTATTAGTACTACATAAAGTAAATAAGTGTATGTAAAGGTCGTCAGAATCCAAATTCGAACACTTTGATTTTTCCCAAAAAATCCACCAGATACCGAAAGAATTGGGTATAAGGTAACATGATTAAAAGGATTTAAATTCAAGGATTATAAGAGAGGATCATGAAAGGAATATAAATTAATAAGAAAGGTTTAGGGGAACCCAAGTAATAAGATCCCGGGTATGATCTCTCAAACGATAAACGAGAACGAAAGTTAAGCGAACCGTAAAACAAATAAGCGACCAAGAGACAAGCTTGTACAAGAAGCCAAGGATTGTGACATCATCAAACCACAAGGAAGAGACATGTGGCAAATGGATGACATAGTCATGGTGACATAAGCATGACAAAAAGAAGTGTGTTGTTGGTTGATTCTTGGCCATGCAAAAGTTACCATGGTAAAAGATCAAAATTTGCCAAGCCAAAAAGCAAATCAACCAAGCAAAATATCATAACACAAAAATTAAAAATTTGACTTTGCTCCCATGAAGAGAAGCTCTCGGCCAAAACAAACCCAGCAACTTGAAATTGTCATATCTCCTTCAATACTCACTCAAATGTTATGTTCTATAGCTCGTTGGAAAGGTATTGGGATGGCCTACAACTCTTGTTCACAAGTATCGTCCAAATAAGCATGGTAAGACCCTCATTTTTACAGTTCTTTCAATCGTACTTTTTTGAAATTTCAAAGCCTAACTTTGTGTTCTTGATTTCTTTGGAAAGATCAAGCTTGTAGGAGGCTCCCTAAGGCTTCCTAGCAACTTAACACCTACCAAGGAAGCTATAAACTTCAAACCATAGCCTTTACTTTTACTATTAGTGAGTTTGATGGTTGGTTTTCAAAATGAGAAGCATGATATTTGATTATTAGTAGTTTGATTTGAAATTGGAGTGATTTGGTGAATGAATCTTGTTATAGTTAATAGAACTTGATTGTGGTTGGTTGAGATGAAGAATCTGGAGAATAAGGACTGGTATAGTATTATGTAGTTGAGGTTTTGATGTGTTAATAATTGTGGGTTGTTTGGTGAGGTTTTGGTGTAGTGAGAAACTTGGAAAACTCGTAAATATAGCCGTCGTAATGCCCGTTTTCCTTAGACTGTTGTACATGAATCTCGGACCAGATAACTCACTGAACAATCTTTAAATTTGCCATGTTTAGCTAGATCATGTTGTAAGCTTCATTTTGGTATGTGATTCGCTTAGATCCGATTTACGGTTTATGAGAAACGACCGTTTTAAGTAACGACGTTTCACGAACGAACCTTTACCCCTCACTTTACTTTGAGACCTTGGTTAAGGCCCTTAAATGACTAATTGGAGTACTGAAACAATTATGTAAAGTGGATTAGGCAGTTGGTAGAGTACTCGCGAAAGAATCGCCTTAAAATTCTTAATGGTTAATTTATTAAAAAAGGTGGAGCCGAGGGTACTCAAACGACTTATGTGATTCGTTAAGCGTAGGAGTGACCATAAGCGAACATTAGGGTTCAATTGGTTAAAGTCTAGTTTCTTAAGCGACCGGGGTTTAATTCCGACTTATGTTGTTGTTCATAGGTTATCGGACCCACTCTAAGCTTAAGTCTATCCGGGAACACTCAGGCAAGTTTTCTACCCTTTATACTGTTGTTGTGATGTATACATATGTATATGCATTATCTTGTGATAGATGCATGGTGGTTAATTAGCAAATCTTGTGATATATTGGAGCATGTGATATGGTATATATGCATGTCTGTTTCGTAATCTTGATATATATTGTTGATTCAAATGCTTATAAGTTGCATAATACCTATGCTAGAGATAAGCAGTAGTTGCGTATACCCTTAGTATAGGGGACCCAAAGGTGAACATTTTCTAAAACCGGGAGTCGATGTTCCCGAGTATATTATATATATATTTATATATATATATAGATAGATATAGTTTTCAAAACTATGAATCGAATAAGGTTTATTCGATAACTTTATTTTATTAATGAATATTATTTTGAATATTCATTCGAGGGCTTATGACTCCGTCTATTTTATTAATGAATATTATTTTGAATATTCATTCGAGGACATATGACTCCGTTTATTTTATTTAATGAATATTATTATTTGAATATTCATTCGAGGACTTATGACTCCGATTATTTACTAATTATTATTCTTTATTTAATTAAAGAATAATGTGTCGATAATCAAACTCACTTTTGATTATTCAAATAAAGATCCTACTTTCGTATAAGTATATCTTTGGTTATTTAATATTCATTTCAATTATGAGTTTTAAAACTCCTACCTCGATTATTTTTATAAAGATCACCCTTAGGGGAATATTATTTAAATAATAATATTCAGATATTTTCTAATATATCGGGACTGATTTATTTTACTAAATCAGCATTACTCCAAACATTCTTAAAAATGTTTTCGAGTCTTCAAAATGATTTTTAAAGGTTAGGACGGATCCCAAAACTCATTTTTTTATATTTAAGATCTTCCTTTCGAAGGAGATTTAAATACTCGCTCAAAACCTGAGGGATCCGGCTCTGTGGTGTATTTTATATTCGCAACAAGGCTGTTGTTTTGATAAAAGAGTTTTTGATTACTTACCCAACACTCGGGAAGTAAAATTCTTGGAACAAGTTAATCCATTAACAGGCACCTCCTGGGAAATATCGGTGAGTTTTCCTTTCCAACTAGATACGACTTCTTGGTGGAGCCGTATCAACAAGTTTCTACTTGGGGAAAGGGGGGACAAGCTTTACGTTTCAGAGTCATGGATTTCATCTGAACTAGGAGTGGCGTAAGTGGTCGAGTGGCGCCGGCCCAGCCTTATTATATTGGCCCAAATGGCCTGGAAGTTCCATTAAGACGGTCCATTCCTTAGGAGTCCAGTGTTCGGTTGACAAGTAAATCCGACAGGTTCTCCTCTACATGTAGAAAATGGTGGGGTTGCACTACTGCGACTGATCATCGTGAGTGGTCTTCCTGGCGTGACAAACTCCCGTAATGAGTTCATCATCCAATTGGATATTTCTGCAACACTACCCAGAGCACTTTAATAGAAAGGCTACGGCTGGGCGATTGTTGAGTGTTGGCAGGGTCGAGTTTTCAAAATGATGTTTTCATCAAATGAAGTATCTCGTAACTTCATTTCATTTTGATGATATTTCAAAGATTGATTATATACAAGTTTTGTCTTGTAGCTTAATCTATGGGATGAACTATTTATACATTGAACGGTGGTAGTTCAAGTAGTATTCGGAAAAGATATAAGTATATTGGAGTATCTTGTAACTTCATCTTTTAAACTTATATCTAGTAAATGATTATCTTGTGCATGTCAAAGATTTTCAGAAAAACGTTGAGACAAGGTTAGATATATGAGATCACCTTGCAACGATATTTTTATACATTTATAAACTGGAACTCTGTGTATATTATACATGTCAGAGGATTTCAAAGATTGTGAAAAGTATATAGGTATATATATACTGAATATTTTACGACTTGGTCGCGTTAAGATATCAACTTGGTTCATTTCTTCTTGACCAAGACTTTCATGAGTACTATGAGAATGCTCATATATTTTTAATTATTATACATATTATTTCAGTGGGCTTGTTGCTCACCCTTGCTTTCTTCTTTTATCACACAACAACAGACAGACAAGATGAACAGGACCAAGCTTCCAATTCGCAAGCGGTTAGGAAACGTTCTGCAGTTTTCTGGAAGAGTTGATGACGCTGTAGCTGAGGTAGAAATTACCAATAGGCTAGGCTTTCAACTTCTGATGTACCAGACTTATGTATCTATATGAATTGTAATAATGGCAAAGAAATATAAATTTATTCAGAAACCCTTTTAAGGTGTAACGGTTTATACTTGTGGAATAAAATGACTTGTGTTATTTTTGATATTCATCTCTGAGACTATAACTTGTGGTGTGTGTGTATATTGTGGGGTCACAGTACTCAGTAGTTGGTTGACTGTTAAGATTAAGTATTGATAAAGGAAATGGAACTCGTGACAACCCGAATCCCCGACCTCGGATTTGGGGGTGTTACAGAAATGGTATCAGAGCTAAGCGTTATAAACCTCAGAGATGATGTGACGTTAAGATAATAAGTTCACTAAGATAATAAGGACTCTTGCCAAGTTCATAGTCGGACTACCTAACGTAGTACTAACAGTTAAAACCCTTATAGGAACCCGTATAAATAACGTGATAGAAGCGTAGTTCGTTATCGTATATGGTAGCGGGACTCCGAACCCTGAGGTTGAGGAGCAACAACGTGATGATGTTTTATTACTTATTGGAGATCAAATTGTGGATCCGATAGAGCGTCTGGACGTGTGACCGGATGATGTTAATATTGAGGATGTAGCAGTTGAGGATGTTATCCCAAAAGGGATTGTTGCTGAGAAGGATTTCGTGAAGGATCCTGACAAGAATGGATAAAGGACCACTGAGGAATTGATGACTATGGTTAGGGCGACTCCTAGAGGTAGGATTGGCCGATCACTACAGGAGGTTCGTTCAAGTTCGTAAAGATAGTATCCCCTTTAACGCGGCTTACTCATAAGACTGAGAAGTTCAAATGGACAGAGAAATGCAAGAACAACTTTCAAGAACTGAAGCAAAGGTTGGTGACGGCTCCTATGTTGGCGTTGCCGGATGGAAAAGGAGATTTTGTGATTTGTAGTGACGCTTCGTATAAGGAATTAGGGTGCTTCTTATACAGCACAACAAGGTAATCGCGTACGCGTCAAGACAATTAAGGGAATATAAAATTCGATATCCCCACCCATGAGCTTGGGCTCGTGGCAATAGTTTTGCCCTAAAGATTGGAGGCACTACTTGTATGGAGAGAAGTACGAGATTTAGACAAGCCATAAGTGCTCTAGTGCATTTTCACGCAGAAAGAGCTCAACATGCGCCAGAGGAGATGGTTAGAGCTAATCAAGGATTACGATAATGAGATTCTTTATCATCCAGGGAAAGCCAAAATGGTGGCTAATGCCCTAAGTATAAAGGAGAGACTCAAGATGAAAATGTCTTTGGGAGAGTTGATAAGAGATTTTGAGAAAATGGAAATAGAAGTGAAGGTAACCGGAGCCGGTACCGAAAAGCTGTTTGAGATTGCAATACAGCCTGAATTATTGGAAAAAAACATATTTTAACAGAATTCACACAAACATAATATATCAAAAACTTACTTAATTGTATTAATCAAATTTATCTTGCTACAAATCTGTATTCTTCAGAAAATAAAAACTCTGCTTCTATCTTGAGAGAATACAAGAAAATCTAGATCTGTTTGTTACTTTTAAACTAAGGATCCGTGCATGCTTTATAGACTAGTAACACGGGTTTACAAAACTTGTACTAAAATGTACTAAACCAATTTTTAAAGCAACCTTGTCTATTTCCTTTTCTGGTGTTAGAAAATATGTGTAAAATCTTGTAGATCCGTGACCATTCTTTGTCCAGTGAATCTTGGCCCTTGATCTTATATTCTTCATGCTACTTTTGTAGACTTTCCAATTCAGTGAATGAATTGTTTGTTGACTGATAATCTTGAATCTTGAACTTGTCTGTATTCTGAATTTGAGATAGTATGTCGAGATCTCCAATTATTTTACATATAAGTGTCATATCGATAAGTATAATGAGATATCAATATCTTTGAGTTCTCTATAGGTATATTTAACTTGTCGGGGTCTCCATTTTTCTATATGTGAAATGACTCATCGATATCTCTGAGATCTCTACATGTAGAAATTACTTGTCGATATCTCTGATATCTCTATATGAGAAATTGACTTGTTGATATCTTTGATATCTCTATATGAGTAATTGAGTTATCGATATCTCCAGTTCTCTATATCTTCATTTGACTTGTCGATATCTCTGAGACTAAGCCATTTTGGACTTCTCTACAAATCATTTTGGACTTCCAATGACTTCTCGATATACCTTGATCCGTGACTTGTCGATATCTTGACTTATAACATTTTTCCTAGAACAACATTATTCAACTCCAAGCTTCTACATCTTTTCTATAAGGCATAATCATGACTTGATCTTCTTCCAGAGTTTATTCATTAGCTTGAAACTGTTCACAGAAAAATCCTCTAGTCTAATATACTAACTTTTATAGACTTAAGAAATACAATTACAGGATACAAATATAGATTATCATACAACTTAATCTTAGGGTTGTCAATTTAACTTAGACTTGTTAGTATGCAGGCATGTCTTGCACAACAATCTCCCCCAATTTTTTAGAAGAATGCTTATCACAAATTCATGCCTGATAACAAGTCTAACCCAAAGCTAAAATCAAATACAATAAATTGATATATTTAAATAAGAAATACATTATTTATATATTGATCCATTATATTAGTTCAAAATTACAGACATCGGGTGATTTTCTCATAACCAGGTTCTTTCCTTATGGGGTTCTTAAGATTTACTAGCACTTGAAGTTCTTCAATAATTTATGTCCCTCATAAGGCTTCCACCAGTTTGAGCCATTCTTCCAATGAGTAATTATTGAGATAATTATCCCTGAATATTGAAAATCTGCCAACTGCAATGTTTAGAAAATGCTCATCTTTTGAAATTCTACTCAGCCCCCTTGCCTTGCGTTCATTAGATTTTTGTTCAAACATTTCAATCTCCTTGGCATATGGCCTTTCTCTTTCTTCCCTCTCAGCCTTGATCCTAGCATTCCTTAAATCCCTTTCTCTCAACCTTTCAAACATCACAGCCTTTCACATCCTTGTGCTTGAATCTTTATTCTTCATCAAACTTATCACCCTCTTCAGTTCTGTGGTTAAAAATATTTCCATTACTTCTCTGCTAAGCATAATGAAGGAGCCATCCAAGTAGTAGATTCTGACTTCTCCCAGAGAGACAACCCAAACTTTGACTATCTCCTCAACTAATTGTTGGTGATAGTCATCATCTATTATGCTCCCATTTATAGGTAGAAAATTGGCTTGGTTGAAGCAGTTCCAGATAGCACCAACATTAGCTTGAATTTTCTTAGGTTTTTTCCCAACAGTTTTGTAGTGAGTCTCGATTGGAGGCTTGAATGAAGGTAGATTTGAGATTTTCTTCAAAGAGACATGGATGGTTGTGATTGGTATTTTGAGTAAGAAATTTGTAGTTTGTTTGTCAAGTATTTAGGCTTTGAGGTTGGAGTTTGTTGAGTGTTTGATTGGCTAGGTTTGAGGGTTTTAATTTGAGTGATTTGGATCTCTTGGACTTTCTTCTGTTTTGTTCCTTCCTCTCCATCCTTTCTCATCCTCTTATTATCATCCCTCTCCATCTTCTCTTCTTTCTCTTTCTTCTTCTCAACCACCTTGTTACCCGCTGCTTTTCTAGATTGACTTGGATTTGAGCCAGAAGGTTTTTGTTCATCTTTCTTCTGCTCATTATCATCTAATTCCTCTCTAGTGTTGATTTGAGTTTTGGGCAACATGGTTTCAACATTTGTCAGATATTTTCTCAGAATCTTGATAATTTCTTCATCTTCAACAGTCTTTTTCTTCTTTATCCTCAAGTCAGTCTCCAATTTCATGATCAATCTTAAGTTTCCCATAACACAGTATTTAGGGATCATGAATTGTTTGTATTTTCTGGTTGTAGAATATATGTAGGCCACCCCCTTACGTGGTTGAAGATAGGCTTCAGGAAATGCAACAATTTGCGCCTTTTTAAGCTCTCCAAGTAGTTGAGTGTCCTCTGGAATCACTCTATTGACTTTCTCAATGATGACATCCAGCTCAGATGCTCTCTTGGATTGAAGATTTGAGTGAGACACCTACATACACCTGTCTACACCATATTCATTGACACTGGAAATAAACCTCTTTTCTCTGAAGTTTCCATTTGTCACTAACACCACTCTCAGAAAGTTTATGTTCTTAACCAAAGCCCTTTTGTATATGATGTAGTTGTTGTTTAGAGACACTCTCAGCGCTGTAAGCAATTCATTGAACTCCTTGTCAAGGCAAGGTCCTTCTGTAGCCTATTGAAGTCTGTATTTACCAACATCAAGTGTACTTTGAGTGGTTTGGCTTTGGCTTGTGGATTTTGTCTTGGTCACCATCTCCCCCTTAGTCTGGTTACCAGGCATACTAATTGAAGGTAGAGGGATCTGGGATCTTACAGAGTGATTTATTTCAGACAGAGGTACATTTAAGGCTCCCATGATAGCTCTCAAAGAAACTGAGTTTTGTAGTTGGATATTTTTATGGGAATCTAGAAAGGATTTAATGTCCTATTGTTGAGACTGAACCAGAGTGGTGAGAGCACTGACTTGAGCTAAAAGAGAATAATTGGAGGCTTGAAGAGATGAGACTTGTTGTTGCAGAGACTGGATTTGCAGATTGGTGGATGTGGATGGTATGGATTGTGAGCTGTGAGAGAGAAAGAGGTACCAAAGGTGGCATGAACTGAGTTCTTGATTTCCTCCATCAATAATGCTGAAGGCTCATATCTTGCTTGGTGAAGTTGCTCCGACTTGGCCTTTGTGTCATTATTGCTTACAATTTATTGTTGGATAACCTCATGCAAGGAAATAAATTATTGCCTTAGCTTCTTGATGTTGGTCTCTACACCGGTTAAACTGAAATTGGCCATCTTTTCTGCATACTTGTTGAATTTATTCTTGATCTCAATCTGAGATGGCAGAAGTGCATCAATCTTGTCCATAAACATTTTTCTTATCTTTCTTGATGTCTACCCAGAGTCTGTTCCAATGCATTACCAATGAAGTGGAAAGCCGTTAGCTGTGCCTTGTAGACCTCTGTAATAGCATGATACACCTCCTGTGGAGTGAGGACCTCGCTATTGCTATTTAAAATAGTGATGTATTCCTCTCTGAATCTAGCTAAGGCCTCATACATGGTAACACTAAAATATTTAGACATCCAGACATCAACATTTCCATCCTGCTCAGTTTTATCAGCTATCTTGGTCTATTGAGCTTCAACTTCTTCCTTGTATGACAACAAGATTGCTTGATAATCTTGATTGGACATGTCTGTGGTGAGTAGTTGTTGGGTAATGTTTTCCAGTCCTGCCAATTGGTCTACTAGGAGATCATTCATTATTATTGGTTGAGTCTCTACATCCTGTAGCCATTGAGATATTAAGTGTGAGGGTTGATGTTGGGTGCTTGAGGTGGATGGTTGATTTAAAGTGTTTAGGTTTGGTGTTTGGTGATATGTGTTTGAGGTAGAGGGCATGGAGGTAGGAACATCACATGTGACAGAAGTTGCAGTTGTACTCACAGTTGGTACTGTGGTTGTAACAGTGTGTTGTTCACCAATAATGTTATCCTCCATTTGAATGGGAGGGGATTTGACCAGCTTACTGTCATGTACCATGGTCTCAAACCCTTGTTCTTCTTGAAAAACACTGGCACTTGAATGTGCTATACATACCTCCCCAATAGCTGGATTATTGGCAGTTGTATTCCTAGCCTCAATTAACAATGCAATTTCGGCCAGGATTTTAAGGGGAGTTGTCCTTGCTAAAGGAACCTCCAATTGAATTGGAGAGGATTTAGATAGCTCCCCCTCAGGAGTACTACCCTAAAACTTGTTAATCTGTGAAGATTGTTAGGCACATGAAGGTGCTAGAGTATCTTGCACAGGGTCTTCAGTTAAAACTGATGAAACCCTTGTGTTTGTGTTGGTGTCATCAAGGTCTACCCCAACATGTAGCCTCTCAGCAACTGAATGTAGTGTCTGGGTGGTGATCACAGTTTCCTGAACCATGTCACTTGGTTTTGGCAAAACTTGAGATGAAGATTCAAGTTTTTCATTATAAGTAGAAGAAATTGTGAAATGAGATTTGTGAGATCAGAATTGAGTGTTGGAAACTCCCCCTGAGTAAATAAGGGAGTTTCAAATGATGTGCTCTCTTTGTCTGTTCCAACTAAATTTCTCCTTTCACCAACTTGAGAGTGCTCAAGTTGGGGTGCAGACACTTTACATATTGCATTTAGGAGAATGCTTGATTCAATAGGGACACCTTAGTGAGAAGATGTCTCTAGAGTCTGTTTATTTCCCTCTATTACAACTGCATCCTTTTGGGAAGATGCAGAGGTGGTTACTTGAGTGATCAACTCATCTTTCTTTATCTTCTTTGGCTTTCTGACCAGGTTAGACTCTAGTTGGGTTTGGTCCTCACCACTATCAGAAATTACAGTCAGGGGTGCATTCTTTCTCTTCTTTTTTACTCACTCCATCCTATTGGGAGGATGAAGTGGTTGGTTTCCTAGCTTCTAATGGTAATGAAGAAGTGGTCTCAGTTGTGGAAGGCCCCTGTTGGTTATCCTATATTTGTACTTCCACAGATACATGGCGCTACATCTCGTGTCAGGATTAGGGTAAGGATATGTTCTAAATCTCTTTAATATAAATTTAGTGAGATTTAGGCCTACCTTCACCTTATTCTTTGTAATTAGTGACCCAAATAAAATTTTGGACACTTGCTTATAATTGCCTATTTTAGTTCTATCAATACCATCAAGTAAATGTATGTCTGCAACTTTATGATTTAAAGTAGACATAATAAACCTAGGAAAGAAAACTTCTTTATCTCTGTTGGCGAATGGCATTGTGAGCCTAGTGCTGAGTTCTTCCAGGATAAATAACCCCACATTAATGTGCCTCTTGTGATCCATGGAGAACACTAGCTTTTGGACCACACTGGATAAATTATCATACCAGTCTTCCTGTAGGTGAAGGCTCTAACTGTCACACCCCCAACTTAACCAACAAAATAAATATAGCTATTACAATATTTAAAAGGAAGTGAACATAACCAAATCCAAGATCTTACAGTTTAGGGTTTGGAACAGCCCAACACTACCATCTATTACAACTGATTTTAATATCGAGTCCTCACACAAAACTATCTCTTATTCTACCTGAGCTCGAACATACGACTCAGCGTCATAGGTCTTACGTGCTGTCTGCTTGAATCTAACCATAGCTGCTAGCTGTAATATCAGGGTAAAGCAAAGAGTGAGCCAAATGCTCAACAAGTGCTAAACAATATGATACATGACATAAATCGAGATATATATTAAAGAATGACAATGTGAAGACATAACCAATAATGTCAAGAGATAAAACTTTAGGTGATGGCATCATTTGCTTGTATCAAAACATTTTCAAAATCATATCTTAATCAAAATCATTTTATGACGCTACGGATTACAGCCGGTGATCAGCCGCGAAGTAATCCCGAACCTCGCTGGGTTCTAAAACAATAATGGGATACCTAGGCAACTTTTAAGCCTACAATATAAGTGTGGAAATGACTCGCGTCTCAGTCCAGATCCACTATTCAAAGAAAACATTTATCCCCCTTTGGGACTGAAAATCCACATTTTAATCATTTCAAAAACTGATGTCGATTTATAACAAAATCTCTTTAAACAGTATACATTTTTATCAAGGGATTATAGATCAACTTGAAACACTGGAAATACGATACGAAATCTCAGGGCCATGATCCACTAGACTTTACTCTATTAGGGTAACTGAAAGGTTTCCATATACAAAAACTTGGACAAGGAAATTTAGCAAGGCTATTGGATATTATGAAAGAGTAATGCCAAACTAGGCTTAAAGCAATGGTTTTCGACAAGGTACAAGTGCTAGAACATCAAGAAGATAAGCTTCATGAATACTAAGGGTGTTAAGGTATGAAGAAATGATCTTTAGCTCAAGGTATATCAGGATTGCCAAACTTTAGGGTAATAAAGAGGGGTATCAATCAATTATGGACAACTTTGATGAATATCTGGCTTTTAGGTATCAAGGTAAAGTTCTATAGGGGTTCAAGCATCAGGGTGAGATATCAATACTTTAGGAATCATTAGCATGTTAATCAAGAGGATCAATCAAGTATTATAACAACTCTTTATTTTATCATGGCATTCCAATTACTTTAATATACTATCATGATAAGACTTTGATCTACTTGCAATACGTACTTGAGGGTTCATGGCATTTCTATATAATTCAAAGATAAACTTAAGAAACGCTTGGTTCAAGTATATCAAAATGACTCAGGATAATCGCATCAATATATATGATCTATTTGTAGTGAATACGAAAGACAGGTTGAATCACTTGTCTTGAGAAAGGCTGGTCTGGTCTGGCTGGTAGGAGCAACTAGAAGCTTCACTCGACCTTTATGGAAAGTTTACCCTCGTCTCGAGATCCTACATAAATAATAATAATCCTCATTATAATATATTCTCACCAACTTAACATATTTACAACCCGAAATTAAACACAAATGGCACTTAGGCCTATATGCACTTAATTTATATTCACCTTATAAATATAATCGTACACATAGCCACATATACTCTCAT
The DNA here is from genome assembly GCF_009905375.1 of Apium graveolens. Lineage (NCBI taxonomy): Eukaryota > Viridiplantae > Streptophyta > Magnoliopsida > Apiales > Apiaceae > Apium > Apium graveolens. The sequence continues at coordinate 82,035,506 of NC_133648.1, read as the reverse complement.
ATCATATTTTAATACCAAATAATATCACACACATCATAATGCAACACTAGGCTTGGATGATCTCGACTCACAACTTAAGTCACTTGGTCGCTATACTAGACAAAGTCTCCAAATTTTGGCTTCCTAACTCGATGTGCCTTTACTAAATTGTCCAAAACCCATTGACTCTCACTTAAGCCTTTTGCTCTACTGGATTTATACTATCTTACAACCATAGTGGTCAACCTAGATCTTACACATAAGTACTGGATTTATACTATCTTACAACCATAGTGGTCAACCTAGATCTTACACATAAGTGCTCTAAAAGTATGTGATAAGTGGAAGTGCTCACTGGAGTAAATTTCAGAATGACATCTATGGTTTCTTGAGTGCATTAGATATCCTTAAACTACAATTTTACCTCCAAATATTTTTCACTATACTCTTCTGACCATAAAGCATCTCCCAAACTTGATGTGGCTCAAGGGCCTAGCTTGGGCCTAAGCTTAAAGTCCATGGTTCCCCTGTTTTTCTGGGCAGAAAATGCCCTGACTTGAACTAACTTGTGACACATGGTTCTAACTCATATCTTATGAACTATGGCTGGAAAAACTTCTCTGACACTCCCTCTAACTAAGGCCCGACAGGGCCTAATGAGGGCCTACCCATGACATGGTCAAAACTTCCTATTTCTAAGTTGCAACAAAACTGTCCCCTGCTGGACAGATTTTGTGATTCCCCTTGTGCACCTAACCAAACGACTTGCAAACCTCCAACCAACACCTAAAACCTTTTATATACTGCTAATGCTAGCTTCTGGTGGCTTGGGCCTCAAAGTGAACAACAATGACATGGTCAAAACGCACTCTAAACCTCAGGGTACTAAACTAATTTTCTGTAGAAACTAAGACTCTCTTTTCTCCCAGGTTTTTTTCTTTGACAAACTCAACCACCAACAACCCAAATACCCAAACCATGACTTAACTATGGTGATCTACTGAACTAACTCCCTTACACTCAAAATAATCTTGGTGGAGATCATCCTTACCTAAGGTGCAACATAGCAAAACAAAGGAAATCACATTACACAATTTACAAGTCATCAAGTTTTTGAATATAACAAGTTATATATTTTTATAAAATATATATACGAATTATTACCACATATCAAGGAGCACTAATCAAGATTAATACCTTATCCCTACTGAAATTAAAGCTTACTAACAAAATCTTCCCAAATGATCAAAATCTTCCAACATTCCAAGAGAAATGTACATGCATGCATGACTTCGAGTCCTATGAACCAAAACAACATATTCTCTAAATATATTTTACCATGAAATCGACATGCAAGCCTATCATAAGCTATATCTAGATAATCACTTAGAATGCAAAGGTTTTATCATGTTTTTGATACAAAATTTATGTTATCACCACCAAAAACACATAGAAATAGAACAAGGCAACAAGAATAATCTCAAGAACCATTCATTCGGCTCCCTCAAGGTCATGGCCGAATGAAGTGGAAGGGAAATGGTCATTCAACATCAAGAGTCTCTTTCTCAAGACTTGGCATTTCACCATTCCTTGAAGTCCTCTTAAAAACAATCTTAAATCCATAAGAATCAAGATTGTACTTTGAGTTCCAACTAAAACTTTGACATGCAAACTTAAAACTTAAACTTTTTACTCAAAACTCTTTGAATTATATATGATCATGATATAGGAAGTAATATTTACTTGTATGGAAGGTGGGAGCTTGAATGAGGAATGAAGAAAAGGGGAGGAGGTATGGCTTCGGCCAAAAAGTCGAGAGGAGAGGGGGAGGAAGGAGGAGTGTGGAAATGGTGGAGTGAAAGTGGAGTGTTTGTCATGTTTACTTGGTTTTTATTTGTCCACAAGTGAGTGGATGAGAGAAATTACAAGAATAACCTTCCAACATAGTTAGGTAGATTTGCATGCAAGGACAAAATGGTAATGTGGCTAGTAGAATGAAAGTGAGTGGGGTTGGAAATGCCCTCCTTGCCCCTTGGTTGAATAGAAGAGAGTTTGCATGCAAGGGTAATCATGTAATTTGATAATTATTAAGCAAATAATTTTCAAAGATTTATTTTTATATAATAAAATAAAAGTTCAAAAATTATAAAATTTATACCATAAAATAATTTAGATTTTTAGAGATTTTATAAAATCACTTTCAAAATTTGTGAACAAAATATCTTTTAAAAGAAAATTTCTCCAAGGCTTAGAATATTCCTTATAAATCAAAAATAAAGGAAATAAATAAACTTTTGCTTTGAAAAATCATGTACTACACATAAAAAATTTATAATGCAGAAATTCTCACTCACACAAACGTACAATCATTGAACATATTTACTTTCGGCTTTAATATTATACCAAATCCATAAATAATATTACACGAAAATGCCGGTCGTAACACTAACAATTGAATCAAATAGAAAAGACAACTCCCTCTTGAAATGCTTCTTGTTCAAGCTGGCAAGTTTGATCTTCTCGCTATAGTTTATGAAATTCATAAACTCAACTAGCTCCTGTTGAGTTGGCACCTCCACCATGTTGTTTGTAGGGATTCCCAATGCTTTGTTGACATTATTGGCATCAAATTCCACCTGCTTTCCCTGAATTGAATAGTTTACCACCAAGGACCTTGCTTGATTTTCATGCACAACAGTGTTAACCACATTTGAGTTCCAAAACTCATTGAGCACGTCCAAGTACATAATATGATTAACAGTCAAGGCACCTGCAAGATGAGACTCAGACAAAAACTTAACAAGGCTCTTGAAGCTATCAGGAGCTTGGTTAACATCAGTGAAAGCTAGGTAATTGGTACCCTCCTTTGGGATAACAGCTCTAACATTGTTTGCAGCCATTGTAAGTGTATGAATTTGAATGGGTAAAAAAATTGAAAGAGAAAGAACTTGAAATGAGTGAGAGCGGTTAAGATTTGAAAAAGCTAGGTCAATTGAGACCCCAAAAGCGTAAAGATGGGTTATGTCGAGATGTCTGGGTATTTATAGAAAAAGGAAGTGACTTGTCGAGAAGTAGGAATAAACGGTTGATATTTGCTTATGAAGAAGTCACGTGAATTATAAACTCATATCGAGATGCCACTTTCCTGGCTCTTATCGTGAACTAGATAGTGACTTATCGAGATGTAAAATAAATATCCAGTTTGTCCTAATTGGACTGAATTATTCCAATTTATATTGAATAAATCAACATAAAATTAGAATTTATTATGTGTCAAAAGTATTTTACTAAATTAATTTATTTAATTAAATTATTTCAGTTCTGAGTTATCGAGAAGTCTAATACTTGTAGAGAACTCCATGTATAGACATATATCGAGATCTTTCCAATACTTATTGAGAAGTCATAATAAGACTTGTCGAGAAGTCATGAAATAAACTTATCGAGAACTCTATCAAGAAGTCTTAAAATGACTTGTCGAGAAGTCATTTAGACTTATCGAGAACTCGGTTCTCTACATACTTTTGTTCTTTTCAGCTCTGTCTTATATTAATTTCACATACTGAAAATGTAAATTAACAGTTAGACAGATTTTCTCAGAATTTGAAAATTTTTAAGTTAAAAATTAAAAATTGAAAAATAAATATACATAAAATTCTGAAATACTTATTAATTATATTTAAGTTAATTTCTAATTAAATCAAATTAATTATGATTTATCAGAAATTAATCTGCTGCAATATATTAGCTGAGTTCTTGCCTTTATGATGAAGAATTTAACAGACCAATTTCACTAACAAGTCTAGTGAAAGTTGCTTCATCCAAAGGTTTAGTGAAAATATCAGCTAATTACTTTTCTGTTGGAACAAAAATTAGCTCAATAGTACCATTTGCAGCATGTTCTATAATAAAATGGTACCTTACATCAATGTGCTTAGTTGTAGAATGATTAACTGGATTAGCAACACTAGATTTGGCACTAGTATTGTCACACATGATTAAAATTTTGTGTAATAATAGGCCATAGTCCATTAGTTGATTTGTAATCCAAATCACTTGAGCACAACAAATTCCTGCAGCTATATATTCAGCCTCAGATGTAAAATTTGACACATATTGCTGTTTTTTGCTGTACCAAGATACAAGTCCTTGACCAAGAAATTGACAACTTCCACTAGTACTCTTCATGTCAACCCTGTATCCAGCAAAATATGCATCTGTGTATCCAACAACTTCAAAACCAGTTCCCTTAGGATATCACAATCCCATGTTTGTTATTTCCTTCAAATATCTTAAATTTCTTTTTACTGCCATCAAATGTGATTCTATGGGATTTGCTTGAAATCTAGCACATAGACATGTTACAAACATGATGTCTAGTCTACTAGAAGTTAAGTATAGGAAAGATCCAATCATTCCTCTATATCCAAATATGTCTAAACTTTTTCCTTTCTTATCTTCATCCAACTTGGTAGCCGCAGACATTGGTGTAGATGCAGGTGAGCAGTCAACCATTCCAAACTTCTTCAATAAATCTTTAACATATTTGGTTTGGCTGATGAAGGTGCCATCACTTCTTTGACTAACTTGAAGGCCAATGAAGTAACTGAGCTCTCCCATCACGCTCATCTCATATTCACTCTGCATGAGTCTTAAAAATCTTTGACATAACTTCTCATTAGTAGAACCAAAAATGATATCATCCAAATAGATTTGAACTAGGATAATATCATCACCATGCTTCTTGTAGAATAGAGTCATATCAATTGTCCCTCTGGTAAATCCATGTTTGATCAAGAATTCTGATAGTCTGTCATACCATGTTCTAGGTGCTTGCTTCAATCCATAGAGAGCTTTTAACAATTTATAAACAAAGTCTGGAAATTCTGGATTTTCAAAGCCAGGTGGCTGTTGCACATAAACTTCCTCTTCCAATTCACCATTGAGAAATGCACTTTTCACATCCGTTTGATACACCTTAAAAATTGAGTGGGTAGCAAATGCAAGGAAAATTCTTATTGCTTCAAGTCTTGGAACTGGAGCAAAAGTTTCATCATAGTCAATTCCTTCTTCTTGTGAGTAGCCTTTCACAATTAGTCTTACTTTGTTCCTTGTCACAATTTCATTCTCATCCATCTTGTTCCTATACACCCATTTTGTTCCAATAATGCTTCTATTCTTGGTGCAGGAACTAATTCCCAAACTTTACTTCTCTTGAACTGATTTAATTCTTCCTGCATGGCAGTTATCCAGTCAGGATCAAGTAAGGCCTCTTCAGTTTTCTTTGGCTGAATTTGATACAAAAAATATGCATGCAAACATTCATTTGCAGTAGCACTTCTAGTTTTCACTCTAGCATTGGGATCACCAATTATTGCATCTCTGGTTTGACTTTTATCACATTTCCTGGTGTGATCTTGTTGACTAGAAATGTTCTCATTATTGGCATGACTTATAGAACACCATCTTCTTCTCCCCTTGAGTTTGTGCCATCAAACTCAGATGAAATTTTTTCTTGATTAGAATTTTCATTTTCATGGATCACTTAATTAGTTGTTTTTGCTCCATTTTATTTTTTTGTTGATCTCAGCATCATCCTCATAATCACTGTCAATATTGAGAATTTCAAACTTCAAGGCTTCAGCTTTATTTTCATCAAGGCATTCCAAGTATGGACACTTGTCATCATCAAAAGTCACATATGCGCTTCTAATAATTTTCTTCTGTTCAAGCACATAAACTTTGTAGGCAGTTCTCTCTAATAAATATCCCAGAAAAATTACTTCCAAAACCTTAGAGTCAAATTTTCCCACATACTCAGAGTTGTCCTTGACTTAGATATACTTCACTGAAGTATTGAGATAATAAGTTCAACTTACCTGATTTATCAAGTTAGGAAATTCACATTTGCGGTGGTCCATTTCAAAGGGAACCAGGGTTTGAGAATATTATCTAAGTGGAAGATAAATTCAAATCCAATCTAGTGTAATGGAGCTTCATGAAAATAAAGAACACATCCACATAATTACAAGAATGAATTGATTCTGAATCACTCCTCCTGTGAGTACAACTATTTATTTTAGAACAAGAGGCATATCAATTCTTGGAAAAAATGTATTTCTTAAATTCAGATTGATGTAACCTCTATCAATGAAAAGTCACAGCCCAAAATCATCAAAATCTAAAATTAACTCCTCATAAACACCCACAACTCATCCATTCTTCACCTGAAGGTTGGTTAAACACCAGTTCTTTCAAATAATATCAATTCTTGAGTTCATGGTGAAGACATATTCCAAAACACTAATATTCATTATCCTCTGGATATATGTTGGAAAATTAGTATCTTATTTCAGTCATAAATAGTTATTGTGCTTTTAAATTCTCAATCAATTTCTAACAGATTTCAACTAATATGAAACTTTCAACTGCTATCCTCTTATCTTCATCAATGACTATTGTTCAGCCATTGGAAAGTGTTCGTTATCCAATGGTTAGTCTACTGCCATAACCATTGACAAGACAAATTGTTGCATCAATAGCTATATCAATTGATAATAGTACATTATGCAAACTTTCTGTAGATTACTAATAACAACCATTTTAACACTGCTAGGTATGAGGTAAAGGAGTGAATACACTGAGAATGAGAGAGTGCTTTTGTGGCAGACAAAAAGAAGAGATGTGAATGAGAGGCATAACAATTCTTTTAATTCTGCAGGTGAGGATAAGTGTTCCACCTTAAAAGGTGATGGTAAGGGTGTGAGATGTGTGAGCCAGGGGGAGCCTTTGATGCAAGAAAATTGAGAACATGAGAGAAATACAGGTACAACTAGATGTAATATGAATATCTTTCATGTTACACAAGAAGGCTGATGCAAAGTACATGCTATTCTATCACACTCTAGCTGCTTAATCTCAGTACTCTATTGGAGAAAGTTTATATTCCAAAATCCTCAAAGTGAATCAAATGCTCTTGATGAGATTTCTGTTTCAAACCTTGATGCTAACAAAAAAGGGGAGAAGTTTACAGGAGTCACAACTCTAACTAAGGTGGAGCAACTTTAGCTAAGAGGGAGCAAGCTCTAACTAAGGGGGAACAACTCTAGCTATGAGGGAGCAAGATATCCTTAACAGAAGTTTACAAGAGTCGCAACTCTACCTGAGGGGGAAAAGTCTATAGAAATCACAGCTCTAGTCAAGAAGGAGCAAGAAGCAAAGGAAAAATTTCTGTAAAGTTTTTCAACAAAAGGGGAGCAAGATGTCTTAAGATGAGGGGGAGCCAAGGACAACTCTGTAAATATTTTCTGAAAATCTCTTCAGGCTAGAGCGAGAAAGGGACATCAAGAATCCACTAGAAGGATAACAATACATCAACAAAGGGGAACAATGGCTCAAGAGAAAATATTCCATCACTTGGAGGCTATGAACTGGCTTAGGCTGAAGATTTGCGAACACAATGAATTATCAATGATTCAGTGTCTAGTTGAAGCTGACCACAGAGTCAGTATAGAAAAATTAAGCTGATAAGCAGTCAACAAGTCCAAGGGAAAGAGAGCAAGTAAAATTGCAAGGAAGAAAATTAGTTCAATACTTGCTCTTCACAACAACTACTGAATTTAATGAGGATCCAATTTTATCCAATGATGAGTCGGTCAATCCCGAGAAAAGCTTGCCAAAATCTGCTTTTTCACAAATGGACTTGAAGGCCATCAACAATAAGAAAGTTCCAGACAAAATCAGTCTTCAAAATTCGAATATTTTATTTCGGAGAAGAGACTGAAGAAAATGACTTAATTATATATTCAGCCAACATAGATAAGCATTCTTCTAAACAAACTTCATCCAAACAAGGTCCATAAAGATTCAAAAGTTGCACTCACCTCAAGATTTTCTGAAAATCCAGAAGATTGATCAAAAGAAATGAGTCAGCAACTTGTAACTTTAAACACTGATTACTAAAAGCAGAATGTTCACCTTTGACATGAAGACATGCTATGACTCCACAACAGCTGGAAGTTTCACTTTTAATGTCAAAAGCTATATACTTCATAGAATCAATGAAGATCTAATAATTCTCATGAAGAGGCTATACTGTCTAGGTGAAGGATAAAGGGATCTTTTTTAAAAGGGCAGATTGGAATTTGAAACTGCAAAGAAATCTGAAAGAATCTATTTTCTTATATGCTCGGGAAGAAGGAGCTACTTTCGGAGTAACATCTTATCCTCAAATTATTTCCTCGTACATTTCATTTATAGGTAGCTTAACATATCACAGTTATGCACACGTAATGATTAATTTAGTAGGATGTGTTTTGTTATCATCAAGGGTATAATTTATGGATGTTATTCTATCAGTCATAAATTGGGGAATATTATTAGGAATCTAACCTTAATCTTGATGACAAACAAAATCACATTTACATAATTATGTTAAGACAAAATATAACCTCCAATTGCTAGTCATCCTAAGGGATAGCCAATTGAGGAGTAGCCCGTCAAATGATGTGGTCATTTTAATATCTTCTGTTAGAAAGACAATAAATAGATAGCAATGCAATTATTCATTCAGAAGTCATGTTGACTCAATGGATAATCTAGAATAGGATGGCTAAGTGTAAATATTCAGTGCCATATAATTCATATTAAGTGAAGTGATTCATCAACTGCTAGTGAGAAAGAGCGTCAACGGCTATCTATATCAGTCCATCAACTGCTAAGCAAGTGACCATCAGTGGTTAAGGAAGGCTGTAGAAAAAGACCTCCAATGGCTATGAAGTTCTTGGTCGTATGGCTATCAACAAATATAAAGATCTATAGCTACTGATACGGACATGATAATGGTCAAACCTAGGACTATCACAACATATGGGCTGATGGGAATCTCAATAAAAGAAGATGAGTAGCCAAGATAAACTCATATATGATCTTGGATTCTGAAGAAGAAAAAACATTCCATTTCCATGCATGACAAATTGGAGAGGTATTCAAGGCTGTATATCAAGATAATATTTATCCTCATTTGTCAAGCATCACGGGAAAGAGAATGAAGAAGCAACCTTGCTGGACCTCGAAGACTGCAATATGTTTAGTCTAAAAAGCTTTGTAGCTTGGTGATATTTAAACCAAGTAGTAGAAGTGTTTCACTCAAGAAATAGATTCTTTATTTTCACAGAGCTTTAGAAAGATATCCTTCTCTGAGTGAAACACTGAAAACCGCAGCTGTGAGATTACAATTTTAACTATAAGAGATTATTTCTTCAAAAATAAACCTCAGAAGGCAAGTCGAAAAAAAGCCACCTGAAATTATAAACATATGTGTTCATATTTCCTTTGTCATGCATAAATTAATTTGAAAGTTTTAATTTATATTCAGCCGCCCTTTATACAAATTAATCTAAGTTGATTGTTAGTGAATAACAACATGTCCTATCACTAATCTTTTCACACAAACCCTCTTCCTCTTCACTTTACTTACTGATCCTCCGTATACAGATAACTAGTGGGCACACTAAATTTTCTTATACATACTCATCCTGATAACTCATTAAGTGTTCAACACTTAAGTCAATTTATGGCTTGTCCTAGAGAACCTCACTGGGATGTGTATATTCATGTTCTCAAATATCTGAATGCTAGTTCAGCTCAAGATTATTCTACTATTTTTCTCCTTCCTATCAACTTACAGCATAGCGCTTCCTATTCTCATACAAGAAAATATGTGAGTATTTTGGTCATTTTTTTAAATTCATCTTATTTCATGAAAATAACACATGGTTTCTTTGTCATCTGCTAGAGCTGAACATCGTTCTTTAAGACATTTAACTGCTGAACTTGCATGATTATCTCGATTATTAAGAATTTAGTTAATAATGAAATAAAAAAGCATATCGAACTTGACTGTTACTTTGTTCAAATATTATAAGTCTTTCTTATGGTCCCACCAAGTTGTAGTTTGCTGGTATTCTCACTAAGCCTTTGGGAGGAGTGTAGCACACCAGTATTGTTTTGAAGTTGGGTGTTAATCTATCACCCTTGTTTTTACCAAAATCTATGGGTTAAAGCTAAGTCTAAACGGTTTAATGTATATGTAATTCAACTAAGAAAGTAAAGAATAAGAATGGTAAAAGTAAACAACACAAGAAAATGATGATGCGGAAAACCCGGTGAAAGGGTAAAATCCGCAGGTGGGATGCTGCCCAGCCAAATTGATTTCACTAAGATAATATGAATATGATTACAACCAGTGATATAATAAGTAAATGTAATAAAACAACTCTTTCTTCAAGTGTATATTTTGGACAAGTGTCGAGAATGTTCTTTGTGTAGAACAAGTGTCAAGTTGTTGATCCTCAGTCTCCATGTTCCTTCACTTTGGCTTGTCTTTATAGGTGATCGGACCCATTCTACAGTAGCTAATATTCTTATGTATAAACGATGTATTAGATGACGACCCAGAGAGTTTTTTGTGTGGAGAAGTATCAGTATTTGTGCCCTAGAGACAACACTATAATGTTTTAGTTTAAAACATTTTGAGTATTAATGTTTATGTTCTATCGATTTTTCCCTTTATGGTCTATTATGTTTTAATTTACTGCGATATAAATGTTAGATTAAAAAATATTCTTGAAATATGATATGAATTCTATATCTCTAAGTACGTGACTTAGAAATGAGATTATGAGAATAGTATTAATATTTATAAAGGTCCCTAGTCGAGTATTATTATTAAGGGACAATAATAATGCATTAAGGCTGGTGTGTTTGTTGACTGATGATCACATCTCATTGATCATAGGTATAGTGATATTAAAGTCAAAAATACAGGCAGATGTAAATGTACATGGTGCTGGATATGACCCAGTGTGAGATTCCACATGTAGGTTATGTCATAAGTAATTGTCACTGTGATAATGATGTAATGGTCCTTAAATTTGAAATTATTATATTTTTATACGATAATTAATGTACTTTGATTACATTAAAAGTTACCTTTGACCGGGTAATGATAAAATTATATTTCAGGTATATTATGAATCATATGAGAAATATGAATGATCTAGATGGAATTTAACACTCCTATTTTCGGAGTGAAATTATTAGTCTCTTGTGTAAGATAGATTATAAAATGCGCGGGCACGCTCAAATGTTGATTTTATATGATAGTCTACTCATTGATGAAGGAAACTTTGATTAAACTATGATGAGAATGACACATTACATGCCTCTAGTTTAATCTATAATATTTATTAAAGGGGTTATATTACATTGTACATTATCACGAAAGGTTTAATCGAATAACCCATTTAATTATTATTATTTGGATAGAAATGATGTATTACTAGATGCCGCTCATTATTTATAATTTTAATATGAGATATTAAAATTATTGTCAATGTAATAATAACCTACATGGTCACCCACAAAGAACGCGTGAAGGAGAAATAATTTAAATTATGAATTTAAATTAAATAAGTAATTTGTTTTATTTATGATATTAATTAAGTATGACTTAATTAATTAAATAAATAAAATAGAAAATTTACTTAAACTAATTCTGAAATCAGTTATTAATTAATTAAGTGTGACTTAATTATATAATAAATTGAGATTTCAGATTAGTATTAATTATAATTAGATTATAATTAAAAAAACTCATCCCTTTCTCTATATAAACTCTTTGAGGGCTGATTTATATAATAAAAAAGGATACATGTCTTTAAAAAACCCTCGCCGTTCAAGGATAAAGAGGTAGAGAGGTAGAGATGGAGTTTTCGGGTGTTAGTACACATCAATCCTTCAAGAAAAGCGTTTGTGTAGATACCGTAGAGCGTAGATCGCGAGAGCGGGATACGTGGTGATTCAAAAAGGTTTGGAACTTCATTAATCCTCCATTAATGAACTCTTAAAGCTTCTTTAAGATAAATATTCTTACTACGAATTAAATATCTATTTTCACATGGATCCTGCGTAGGGTTTTGATTTTATTTTGATTTTAATTTAATTTTACATCATTTCCGTTGCGTTTATGTGCTCGAAACCCTTCAATGGCATCAGAGCTACTTGCGAAAGTGTTTAATTCGTTTATGTGTTTAACCGTTTTTGATAAACAAGCATGTACGTGATTTGCCATGTGTTGATGTTGATATAATATATTTTGTATATGTAAGGTTTGAATATATGGTATTCATGTGAGTTGAATAATCATATAATGATTATATAATCTGTATGTATACTGATATATACATGATTTATGTTTGTTCTTATTATGAGAATTGTATTAGATATGGGTTCTGAATCAGATATTGTATATTCTCTGAAATCTGTGTCTGGTGTCAGATTTTCGCGAATGAATACTCTATTTGATAGGGAATCGAGCTTCTGAACAAAACTGATAACTAAAGCTATGACCTACTCGTCTGTAAGGCATTTGACGTTGTTTACTGCATGCTGATTTAATGTTTTCAGAATTTGATTCTTTTTTTTTCCATATTTAGTTTTTATGATTAGATCATGATGGGTATGATATGTTATTAAAATGTTCTTAAGTATTAATTGAGCATGGTGGATAATTATGGCTTATGAACTTTAGGTTAATGGATTTTGGTTTTTAAATATGGCCTTCATGTCATTTGATCTTGTAATTATTAAATCTTGAATGTAACTCAGTTCTTCTTGTAAGTTCATTAGATTAGCTGTTATATTTCATTCTTGTAATGTACATGAAGACATGAAGATTTAAAGATCAAGGAAGGACAGTCCAATGAAGGCAATCCAAGGAAGTAATACAATGAGGCAACTCATGAAAAGAAGACATGTAATCGTTAGCTTGTATTATTTACCACCTTAGATTGACCTATATCTTTATCATTATCTTGATGAAGATCACATAGGATGAAGCCATAACCAACCATATTTACTTTATTGCACTTTACAGATATATGCTTATATGATGAATGTATGTGTAGAGTAGTTTAATGATGCATGCTTAATTAGATTAAGGATGTGTGTATTAGATACGACACCCATGCCATGCTTGCTAAATCAGATAAAATCTGTAACGGCTCAAGATTTTAAAATGAATGAACGATTATGAGATTCTCGTGTTTATGAAACACGAAATAAAATATGAATTTTCTTTATTTCTGACATGAGGCGGTTTTGTCAAAAGCGGATTCATTGAACTTGTAAGGTTGTGGGTTTTAAGCGAGACCGTTGTGACTCCCTCACTACCTGGAAATCAAACCATTGAAGAATATTGATTTGAAGTATTTTATTCAAGGAAAAATAGGGAATATTTTTATGATAGGATCATGATCGTTTTAAAATTAATAAAACCCTAAATTTAATATTAAGTTGATCAAATGCCTTCCAATGAGTCTAATGCGTTAATCTCTAGATCGATAAGGAGTGGGTTCGCCAAAGCAAAGTACTCCCATCTATCATGGGAGATGTGTTGAAGTATAACTTTTTGACTATTGGGTTTGACTTAACTAAGTTACCACAATAGGATTGTGAACTTAGAGGCATAGAGTTGGGCCGGATTTATTAGATAAATATGAACAAATGTTGTTCCACCAAGCTATCCAAGAGTTATATAGTTGATATAATTGACAAATGTTGTCTACCTAAATAATCATGTTTTAGGAGAAAAGCCAAAAGCTGACCTAACGTATGCTGAAATATGGATCTTGGCTCACTAGAAAGAATATAGAAAATATTATTTCCGAATTAATAGTTAGGGCTATTGGTTTGATAAAAATAGTGGAAGATATATATTGTGAATATATAATAATCACTTGAACATAATTTAATGATCACCTATAGACTAATTCATTTATGCACTTTGATATTGTAGGTATCAAATGATAAGTAACACAAATAACTTCTCTTCTATGTAATAGTACTTGAGAAGGACAAGCTGACATGAAATATTTTCCTCAACTGACATAGGAACTTAAGGATTGTCCACGGGTTCAAGGATATCACTCAAACCCCTCCCTTATTTCTTCTAGCTGAGAATGAAATATGTGCTGAACAAAATGCTTACCTGAAGAAAATTTATTATGCAACCGATGTTTCATGTCCCATGCTTGCAATTATGAGTGTTGAGCTTTAAAAGCAACAAGAGCATATTGATGCCTATTGTAATAACCTCAATTTTTTGAATTTTTGAAACCCTGGTGAATAATAACTTTTGATGATTTTGCTGATTGAGTAAAATTATCAGACCACCCTATATAGGAATTCTGTTATGGAAATTCGGAGATCGTATTAGTATTCCATAATGTAAATTAGTGTATGTAAAGGTCGTCGGAATTCGAATTCGAACACTTTGATTTTTCCCGAAAATCCACCAGATACCGAAGGAATTAAGTGCAAGGTAATGAGATTAAAAGGAATTAAATTTAAGGATTATAGCAGGGGATCATTGAAGGAATAAAAGATATTAAGAAAGTTTTAGAGAAACCCACGTAATAAGATCCCATATATGATCCCTCAATCGATCAACACGAACGAGAGTTAAGCGAACCGTAAAATAAATAAGCGATCAAGGATTAAGCTTATGCAAATAATAAGGGGATTAACCAAGCAATTAAGTACTATTCAAAGATATTAGAGGAGGATGACATCATCAAACCATAAGAATGATACAAGTGGCTAACTAGTGATCCAAGCATGATGATGTATGCAAATAACGGAGATATTTGTTCAAGAATCATTCTCCACCAAGCATTCAAAACACATTATTAGCCAATTAATCAACCAAGTTAATTCATTACACAAAAACCAAGGAATAAATCAAGAAAAGCTCTCCCCATTTCATGAAGAAAAGCTTTTGCCTCTTTTCTTAAAATACCAGAGTCCAAGCTCCACTTCTTGTTATTTATCAAGGTATTTATCCTAGCTTCTTGATGGTTAGTTACATACTCCCTATGATTTTTAGCTTCTAATTCCATTCCTAGCTATTTCAAACAAGTCATCCAAGAAGATGATGAATAGTGATTTCAAGAAACTAACTTTGATTTCTTGATTTTGTTTATAAGATCAAGGTTGTTTAGGCTTAGATCAAGGCTCCCATAGTATTCCAAGGCTCTTTTATTGTGTAAGGAGCTCCAAGAAGGTATAACCAAGCTTCCACCTTTTAGTTTAAGCCATGAACTTGTATGATATTAGATTGTAATTGGGTGATGTCTTAAATGGTGTGTTTTGGAGGAGTTGTTTTAATTATTAGCATGAATGAATCTTATGATTATGCTTAGTATTAAAGTTATGAGTCTTGAATGTTTTGACTTAGAAATTGGTGGATTAGGTTATGGTATGATATTGGTGGATGAATGGGTTGATTGGTCTTGTTGGATGGTTGAATTGTTGGTTGATGGTGAGTCGTAAAATTTGGAAATCATGAGTTTTTAGCCATCATAATGCCCGATTTTCCAATAACTGTTTTTATGCATAACTTTTGGACTTAAAAACTTACTGCTATGAACCCACTCTAAGCTTAAGTCTACCCCGGAACACTCAGGCAAGTTTTCTACCCGTATTACTGTTGTTATGATGATGATGATTACTGTTGTTATGATGATATATATATATATATATGCGTTATCTTGAAATAATTGCATGACTATCGTTAGAAAAATCTTGCGATATATATATATATATATGCATGTATGTTTTGGGAAGCATGTAGATACGATATAAATATGCATGCATATTTTGAAATTTTGATATTTCATTGTCAAATACAATTGCTTCAAAGTAGAGCTTGCATAATACTTATGCTAGTATTTAATTATATTTGTGTATCCCCTTAGAGTAGGGCATATAATTTGAACATTTTACCTAAACCGGGAGGCGATGTTCCTGAGTATATTATATATAGTTTTCAAATTATTAATCGAATAATATTTATTCGATAGTTTTAAATTATAAGTGAATATTATTTTATGAGTATTCATTTAAGATTTTTATTACGATCAAAGATTATTTTAACTATTCGAATAAAGATTCTACTTATGAAACTTGTTTTGGTTACTAAATGAATATTAGTTTTGAATATTCATTCGAGGACTTATGACTTCGCTTATTTTATTAAATATTATTCTTTATTTTCTTAAAGGATAATGTTTCGATATTCGCCTAATGATTTGGAAAATGATTGATATTATTTAAATCATTCTTACTTTAAATATTTTCAAAGATTATTCCCAAAATTTATCAAAACTATTTTCAAAATTATAGAGAGGACCCCAAACCTTGTTTTTGTGTTTAAATCTTCTTTATGAAGGGGATTTAAATATTTGCTAAAAAATAGGGGATCCTGCTCAGAGTTGTATTTTTATATTCGCAACGAAGTTGCTGAATAGATACATAAGTTTTTTATTACTTACCCAACAATCGGGAAGTAAATTCTTGGAACAAGTATAATCCATTAACAAGGATCGCCTGGGAAATATTGGTGATTTCTCCTTTCCAACTAGATATAGCTTCTTGGTGGAGTCGTATCAACAAGTTTTACTTTGGGAAAAGGGAGACAAGCTTTACTATTAAGAATATGTTATGAACTTGATGATAAGTTGAACAAAATACCTTAGTAGATTTAACTTATTATTTTGTAGCTCTCGACGGATGTTCTACTATAGTCCCGACGGATGAACTTTATAGTCCCGACGGATGACAACTGAACATCCATCGAGAGTGTAGCTTATGTAATAATAAGTCTTGTAGAACATTCCTGCAAACAACAATGTATTAGTAGATGCTGTAGAATTCTTTAAGTCATGTTGACTACTAGATTGATATGAAGAATGGGTTGGCTAATTATAAATATAAGATGTCTTGTAATTCTGTATAAGTGAAATAGAGTCAAGTGATAGAAAGGCTCCCGACAGGTAATCAACAAGGCTCCTGATGGATGACCAACATAGTCCCGATGGATGATCATATTCAAAATAGCAATTGACAGTGACAACACAGTCACATGCGTCGGGTGTTTGCAAATGGAATGTGGCAGCCTAATTACAGGATTTAGAGAACAAAGAAGCATTACCATTTCCATGCAATTATGAAGATATTCAAAGATGATGGATAGAGTAATGAAGTAGCATGAAATTAGACTAGAAACAATTTTTATTTTACTTGTTTGTTTTTTTATCATGTAACTTGGAAGTATATAAACCAAGTGTAGCAAGTAGAACTAACAAACGAAGTAAGCATTATTTTCATAGAGATAGATAAAGTTGTATCTGTTAAGCATTTCTCTGTAATTCTGTAAGTTCACTTGTAAGCAGTTGTGTACTATTCAAGCATCACAGAGTTCTCATCTTTATATATATATATCTGGTGGATAAGTTTAAATCCATCAGAAAGTTTTAAAACCTTGTGTTTTATTGCTTTGTGTTTTTTTTCATTTTAGCTTCATTCCGCACTTCTTGCAAAATCAAACACAGTTATATATTAAGTAAGAACATTCTTAAAATCAGGAAAAGAAGCCAGAATTACATTCAACCCCCTCCCCCTCTGTAATTCTTGTTGTATTGATTGGGACTTTAAATATTCTCAAAGATTATTCTCAAACTTTATCAAAACCATTTTTAAAATTATAGAGAGGACCCCAAACCTCATTTTTATGTTTAAATCTTCTTTATGAAGGGGATTTAGATATTCGCTCAAAAATAGGGGATCCTGTTCAATGTTGTATTTTTATATTCGCAACGAAATTGCTGAATAGATACATAAATTTTTGATTACTTACGCAACACTCAGGAAGTAAATTCTTGGAACAAGTTTAATCCATTAACAAGCATCGCCTGGGAAATATCGGTGAGTTCTCCTTTCCAACTAGATACAGCTTCTTGGTGGAGTCGTATCAACAAGTTTTACTTGGGGAAAAGGGAGACTAGCTTTACATTTCAGAGTCATGGATTTAATCTGAACTAGGAGTGGCGTAAGTGGCCGAGTTGCGTCGGCCCATCTTTTTTAATTGGCCCAAATGGCTCGAAAGTCCCGCTGAAATGGTCCATTATTTAGGAGTCCAGCATTAGACCGACAAATAAATCCGATTGTTCTCCTCTACATGTAAAAAATTATGGGGTTGTACTACTACGACTGATCATCATAAGTTGTCTTCCTGATATGGTAAACTCCTGAAATGAGTTCATCATTCAGTTTGGATATTTCTGCAACACTATCAAGAGCACCCCGATAGAAAGGCTACGTCTGGGTGACAAATGAGTGTTGGTAGGATCAAGCATTCAAGATGGTGTTTGGAAAATGAAGTATCTCATAACTTCATCTCTTAATAATGACCTGAGTATTGAGTTTAGTTGAGTGGATAAAAGCCTTCAAGAGTATTTGCGAAAATGTTTTATACAAGTTTTACCTTGTAACATCATCTATGAGATGAACTTTCAAAAAATAATTATATTTTGAACAGTAGTAGTTCAAGAAGTTTTTACGAAAAGATATATAAGTATATTGAAGTATCTCGTAACTTCATCTTTTAAAACACATATCTAGTAAATGTTGCATTATCCATGGCAAAGATTTTTAGAAAAATGTTAAGGCAAGGTTAGATATATGAGATCACCTTGTTACGATATTTTTATACAGTCTATTCAATGGAACTCTGTGTATGTTATGCATCACTGATGATTTCAGAGATTATAAAGAAAAAGTATAAATTGAGTATTTTGTGACTTCGTCGCATTAAGATATTGAACTTGGTTCATAATAGTATGACCAATACTTTCCGAAATACTATGAGAATGCTTATATTTTGTTAATCAGTTATATGTTATTTCAGTGGGTTGTGTTGTTCACCCTTGCTTTATTCATTCATCACACAACAACAGCTAGACGAGATGGACAGGACCAAGCTCCCAATTCACGAATGGATAGGAAATGTTCTGTAGTTTCCTGTAGGCATTTATGCTGCTATGACTGAGGTAGGAAATACTAATAAGCTAGGCTTTCAATTTTTGATGTACTGGACTTATGTATATCTACGAATTATTATAATGGCAAGGAACATGTAAATTTATTCAGAAACCCTTTTGAGGTGTAACTAATAATTTATGGATAATATGACTTGTACTATTTTCAGTTTCATCTCTGAGACTTTAACGTGTGGTGTGGAGGATTTAGTGGAGGATCCTGACGAGACTGAAGAGATGACCGCGGAGGAATTGATGAATGTAGTCAGGGCGACTACTAGAACTAGGATGGCCACAAGGCCAGCTCTAAAGGATGGAGAGTTACCAAGGGCACAGTCGACAGTGGAGGAATATGAAGTGGGGCCTTCCATGGAACCAGTTATACAAGTATCAGAACCTCTCTAAGAGGTTCCTGTAGACATCCATGAGGTTCCACCAGTTCATGTTCCCTCCCCTATACAAAGCCCAGCGTCTACTGAGGAGATGCCACCTTTATCTCTTGCACTACCAACACCTGACGTTGTGCTTGGTTATCTAGTTGGGTCACCTGGGTCTGCACCACCTACACCCCATAGACTGCTAGATGCAACCGTTCAGGATTCTCTTATCGCCGATTATCAAATGACTTTGGGCAGCATGTCTGAGGCCCGTTATATTAGCAGTGAGTTGTTGGATCGACTTACTGCACCGAGGAGTGAGGGTGAAGTACTTCCGGCGAGCTTAGTTTATAGCATGGATAGGATTGAGGCTGCCAACCGAGTTACAGCTAGAGGTCATCTTGAGGGTCAGATTGATTCACCTCTACTTGAGACTATCCTAGATCTCATCATCTTCTTGATGGAGCAGGTCAGGAATGTCGTTCGTGCCCGCATTCCTTGATCCAGTATAGTGTGCAAAGTCATAGCGATCAGAAAATGATTTTCATTCAGCACCACTTTTGGAGGATTAGCCTAGTTATGAATGATTAGTCTCGATTGACTAGATAATTATCTGCAGTAGTACTTTTAGGCATAGATCAAATGATGTAATTCTCTTTCATGTGTTTAGTTTTTG
Organism: Apium graveolens; assembly: GCF_009905375.1. Taxonomy (NCBI): domain Eukaryota; kingdom Viridiplantae; phylum Streptophyta; class Magnoliopsida; order Apiales; family Apiaceae; genus Apium; species Apium graveolens. The sequence continues at coordinate 82,015,536 of NC_133648.1, read as the reverse complement.
TACTCTCGAGCAAATGGTTATGTATCTATTTGTTCCTTTCAGTTCAGATAAGATCTTTTATGATAAGATCGCAAGTTTATTCGTAATGTTATCTACACTATTAAGACTTCAGAGTGTTATGAAGTATACAGAAACTGGGGAATTCATATTTTCCGACCATGTAAGGACTATACGAGAAAAAAGACTTAAGCAATGTAAGTAAAACCAATATAAAGAGTTCCTCAAAAAAATCCATGCATTATGCCCCCACAAGGAACGAGATTAGGGAAAACCTTAAGTTTGATAATCAGGGAGGTCACAATCAAGAAATAATGAACCCAGAACACCATGAAGTGGAAAATGAGGATTTAAAATATATAGGATGACCTCGATTATGGGGAGAAGAATGAAACATTTCATAATAAGAAAACTAGTCAAGTAAGGAAAGGAGACCCAAGACCGTACTCCTATGGGGCAATTCATGGACCTGCCTAAACAGAACTTAGACTATTATCCCCAAGCACCACCCTGAGGAATCAATATGGTGGGAAATTCCTTCAGGACCTTTTAGTCACTTAAGCTCTCAGAGTTCCACGGAACAGATGACCTAGCCAAGGCAAGGGCCTGGCTAAGGGAAATAGTGGAATCATTTTAGATTCTAAATGATTCATGAGACGCAAGAGGCTATTTTTCCAATTATCTTCCGAAGGGCGAGGCCAACCACCGGAGGGAGGCCAAGAAAGATATAGAGAAAGATATTTTAATGAACTGGTTAAGATTCAGTCAGTTATTTCGGGGAAAGTACTTCCCAAGGTATAAGAAAGAATTGGAGATAATGTAGAAGATTTAGATACAGACCAAAGGCGAACGAGTAGGATGAATTATGAATCTAAACAGCGAAAGTTGTCAAGATTCGTTTTAAAGGACACGAATCCAGAATGACGGGATGTTTGAAACCAATGCTTATGCTGTGTTGGTCCATAAAATGATTGTAATAGGAATGAAAACCAAAAGACTGAAAGGAAAATGAATATAAAGGAAGTAGAATTTGAGGTACAATAAGGGAGTTAGGCATGTGGAAACCCTAGAAATAAATATAGAGAAGTGTGTCATCATCAGGGTGATGGTGACTAATCATGAGATAAAGTGTTAGGTCACACACACTGTAGAAGGGGGTTGAATACAGTGTTTAGCACAATTAAATCGAATATAAGAACTTGAGAAACAGAAAATAGATTTTATTCAACACAATAAACTCTGTTACAATATGGAACTGTCCTCTCTCAGTGATGAACAAATTATCACGAGAGCTGCTAGAGTTACAAAGAATAATAACTTCGATAATCGTAACACTTATAGTGTAAACTCTATGCCTGTGTTTATATACTACAAAGTTATAAGATAATCTTCTAATTAATATGGAATATAATTTTGCTTCCTAAAATATATCAACTAGTTATCTTTTCTTCCAAGTATTCTATTCTTCATAGAATTCCTTCTTCATGCACAATTCTTTCTGTCTTAGTCTCGATCTTCTTTCCTTTCAATCAGCCGCCTGCCTTATCTGAAAGTCATCTTAAGTCCTGATATTATCTCCTGATAAATATCTTCTAAACCTTAAGTTCTGATAACTTAAGTTCTGATATCTTAAGTTCTGTATTCAGTATAAGTGTTGATTTCCAGTTAAGTACTAATTTGTCCTGTTAGGTAAGATCTGAAAACTAAACACAAATTATATTACACATGACATTATCAAATATATCTAACAATCTCCCCCAACTTGTAAATTAGCATAATATACAAGTTCAACAAATATTTGATGATGTCAAAAACATTAAGTACAAATGCATGAGAATTTTACTAGATAACTACAACTTACAGTCCTTTCAGCTTTACCATCTTTAACTTTTGATATCAGCTTCAGTCTGTATAAACTTCAGAATTTAAGTAGTTGTAGATCTCTGACTTGGCTTCAACTTTCAATTTCTTCTGATCTCTTTGATATCAGGAGTTGTCCTGAGATAGTTCTTCAACAAACATCTCTCTGCATATTCAAGTTAATTGACCATCCTCCTTTTAGCATTTATCAATTCAGCTGTATCTTCTCCAGTTTGAAAAATAGCTACTCTGAGATCATTTATCTTAGCTTTTCTTATCTCCTGATCTAGTCTAATCAGATATGCCTTGTCAGACTCTAGATTGAATTCCACAGCCTTATAACCCAGAAAAGTAGTTATAATCCTAGCAGAGTTAGGCTTCATATCGACAATATCACCTTTGTGATCCCTGTACTTGGGACAGTGTGTGCTGTCAGACTTTACAGAATAAAGCTTCTTCTGTCTTTGAATTTGAGACTTTAAATATCTTGCAGCACTATCTGTTAATCTGTCTTTCACTTGAAGTAAGAATAGAACATGTTCCAGTTCTTCAAAATACTTCAGTGGTATAGCATTTTTCTTAATCTGGTATACCCTTCCATCTGTCATAAAATATAACAAGATATGTTCTTTCAAGAAGGTATGGTAAACCATTTGTACAGATTCAAGTCGATTCAATCTTTCAGGAGTTGCTCCAACACCTGGTTCACTTAAGGAAGTTGGATCATTGGTAGTGTTATGTACTCTTCTTTCATCAGAACTACCCAACCCAGATTTATCTCTTGCTTCCTTTCCTGTAACAACTCTTGCTTCAAAACCACTTGTTGCAGTCTTCAAAGGTTGAGTCTGTTTAGCTTTGGTGAATCGTGGTAGGAGTATCTTTGAAGGTTTAACATAAGTAATGTTAGAGGTTTCCTTTTCCTTATCTTCTGATATCAAGCTAACTTGAGCTATATCAGAGGTTGCTTGCTTCTCTGTCATATCAAAACTTACTATATCTTGACTCTGAACAACATGAGCCATGTCAGAGGTTGCTTGAAAAATCTTCTTATGCATCAGAGTAAGATTAACATCTGCTTCATCATCAATTATTTCTTCATCCATGACTGGCATATAAACCTTTACAGGTTCATCAACTTTTTCTTTGCCCTTGGACTTTGGATCAATTTCCATTTTTGATTTGGCCTTGGTTGCCTCAGAACTTGTTCTTTCCTTTATCACAATACCCTTAGGCTTTGGAAATTTCTTTTCAACAACAGAAGCTTCAGATTTTGTCTTGACACCTTCTGTTTTGAGTCTAGCTTCTTCTTCCTTTAGACTCTCAAAGTGCATTCCTGGATTTTCTTTAAGAAATAACTGCTTTGAAATTTCTTCATCAAGTTCTAGATATTCACCAGAACTTATCCTTTTACCAGTATCAGAACTTATTCTTCTCCCAGTATCAGAACTTGTTCCTTGACTTGCAATTCTAGCTTTACTTGACGAAAGTCCTTTGCCTTGACCTTGACCTCTACCCTTTTCAGAGTTTCCCTGGTCATCATTTCCATCATCCTTTCCTTTCAGTGTCTGAATAGATTTGCATTTGGACTTAATCACTTTCTTCCCCTTTTTGGCATCAGCAGGTAATAGAAGAGAGACAAGCAATTCCACCGAGGATTGGATCTCATTGAGTTGATTTTGGTGAGAAGCTTAATTCTTCAGAATTTCTTCAATTTAAGCTTGTTGCTTCTCCTGAGTTTTCTCAATGTAGGCAATTCTGTCAAAGGCTGGCTTGAAAAATCTGTTCTTTCCAAGTTTCACATTCATATCTTGCTGGATCAAGTTTTCTTGAATTTTATTCACCTTGTCATGAGTTATTGAGTGTTGACCTTGAAGGTGCCTTGTACTCAATGCAGTAACTTTCAGCTGTGCCTTGAAATCATCATTTATCAGCATTTCATGAACTTTTGCAAGATGCTCAGCAAGAATCTTTTCAGAAGGAACAAAACTAACTGAGTTCCATTCTTTAGTCCACTCCTTTCCTCTAGGAGTTTCACTCCAAGGTACTAGTGCTTCCCCTGTAAAAAACTTCTTGACTAAATCAGCTTTATGAACAGTTTGTTGAGGTGCATGTCCTGATGGACCAGCTGCATCAACATCTAAATTAGCAGCAGCTTCACCAGTAGTTCCTTCATTAGCAGCATCAGAACTTGTAGATCCTGCAGTATCAGCATCCTCTGATAAAATAGCAGTATGTGAGGCTATAGAGGCTTCAACATTTTCCTCTAAATTCTGATCTGCAACCAGGTTCTGATCAACATTCAAAAGTGATGTTGTTGGTGGAGTGAGTTGAATTGGTGGAGCTTCCAAGTACAAAATCTCAGGCACAATCAGGTTATGAATATCAATTTCAGCACTTGTACCTGGTTCTTCAGTATGTACTGGTTCAACCATAGGTGACATAGGAGGTGTAGGTATTTTAGCTTGAGCAGTTTCATGTTGTGCAGAAGGAAATAATTCAATAAAAATTGGTTCTGTTGAGATCAGAGATTCCTGATCCCCTTCCTTAGCTGCTTCCACTACATCTTCTGAATCTGACTCAACTATGTCCCTATGAGCTCTCTGTATCTTTAATTTCCTCAAAGGTGGAGACACTGTAGGAGCTTTATCATCAGAATTTAATATTCTAAGCCTTTTGAGGGGCCTAGAACTCCCAGTTACAGTATCTTTCTGAGAAGAAACCTTCTCAGCTTTGACAATAATAGGTTCTGATATTGAAACCTGTTCCTCAGCATCTAATTCATCTCACAGAATAATTCTCCTTCTCTTCTGTCGAGTCTGAGGTACTTTCTTAGTCCTCTTGGGTTTGGAAGATGAAGGCTGCACTGTAGGATCAGAAGGTTGAGGTTGAGAATTTTGAGGTATTTGTGTAGAGGTGGTAGGTGCTGATGGATGAGGTTCTGATGGTTGGACATTAGGATATACTTCAGTATATTTAACCGGATCATAGGTTATTAAGGCTTGTTTGACAGATAAAGGAACTAGGAGGGGTCTTAGCACAACCTTCTTATTATCAGTAGATAATAAGTCATTAAAATCTCTTTTAGCTAGTTTGAATGGTGTTATTAATTCACTAGCAGATTGGGGCTTATCATCAGAACAAAAACTATAGATAAGCTGACAGAATCTAGTAAAATAAACAGTATTTCTATCTTCTGTCATTCTATCCCCAATAAAACCTAAGACATCACTTGCATAATCAAAATCAGTTTGATTAATGATAGCATACCAGATTTGTTGGATGAATATGGGGATTGCATCAAAATTAGAGCATTTGTTTGCAAAAGCCTTGGTTATGCAGTCAAAGAAGAAACTCCATTCCCTCCTTATGAAAGATCTCTTCAACTGACCCAACTTTGCCAATGTCCTCTCATACCCCAGACTGGGCATCATGTTTTGAAGAACTGGCTCTTCAACAGTAGAACAAACATAGTTCTCAGGCAGCTGCAGTGCTTGTCGGACCGTAGCCAATGTCACAACATGCTCATCCTCCCCTGATTAAAAAATAATACTCGGGGACCCTTGAGCACCACCATCATCATATACTCCTCTTCTCCAGAACTCCAGCACTTGAGTACCAGAGACTACATCAGGTGCGGTCAGAGCGTACCCAATATCTGACTTGCTAAGAATAGCGGAGAAGTTATTAGGAACAAACTTAGCTCCATCAAAAATTACATCTTTTGGTGCCATCTCTGTAAGAAATTCAGTGAATAAGAGAATGTTCGCAATGTGTTTGTAAAAAGTCCTGAGAGAAAAACAACTTCAAAAAATAAAAGAGAGAGAGAGAAATAAAAAGAGATTTAGAATAGAAAAGTAAGTAAAAGATTGGAAAATCTTTTATCTCTCATATATACTTTCTCCACTCAACAGTCATATTTTTTAAGCATGTGATACACTTTACACCTGGCACCATTTGAACAATCAGTAAACGGTTAGAATGAGAGTTAATGGGCATGTAAAATAAGCAATAATTACCATGCACATGCAATTTTTCAGGACATACACGTTAACCACTAACCCACAATGATTATGACTATTTTATCTCACATTAACCAATATTGTGTAAAAATATTATCATTCAAGTAATGACCCAAAATATACCAAGTAAATAAATACTGTCACGTCAGCATCAAAACTTAATAATTATCAGGATTTAAAAGTCATCAGAATATGGCTCCTTAACTCGAAAAGTGAATGTGTATTCCTGTAATTCTTCACACAAATACTGATATGGTTTCATCAGAACTTAATCATCAGAACTTCCATTAGAACTTGTCCTCAGAATTTATCACCACAGTAATTTTCATCATTCATATAGAGTGTATGTGTGTGCATTAAGCTAAATATCAGACAAAGATTAAAGTCTGATTCACTTCAGTACATCTTAGAAATAAGGCATAACTAAGAACTTTGCTCACAATCTGTCATTATTCTGAAGCCTACTATTGAATGAGTTCATGCATGAGTCCACCTCAACTGTTTTGTGCTCATTTTATGCATCTTTTGAAATTCTATTTTACAGTGGCTTCTCAGTGTAAGTGAGTCATGACTGCTTATCAGAATTTATGCTGTTATCAGAGTATTTCTCTAGTAATCATAGAGTGTGAAAAGTCACCAAGAGAATTCTATTTTGCTTTTCTAATGCATATTACTTAATACCAGCAATGCACTTGGGTCTTCCCTTCCACATTTTTACTCTAGATCTCAAAGGAGTACCTGATTTTTATCTTTTCTTTTCTTTTTCTTTTGATAAGTAAGGCTTATCGGCACTTAGTACATTCACCAGATTAACTAACATTAGAACTTAACAGATAAGAAGCACTATTCTAGTTTTTGACTTAGTAATAAGATACACAATGTAAACTTAACTAAGCTCAATATCAGAATTTGCTTGTGTTAAAAGATTTCCACATAAATAATTACTTCAAACATGGGATCTTTAGTATATTAAAGATTACTAGGTCAGCATTTAGCACAGTTATCCTCATTGGATTGAATAGTCACAGAAATATTCATATCACTATCAGAGTTTAGAAATTCATATCAGACAACAATCAACACTTAAGTAATTTTCAATTTAAACACAGAATACACAAAGATAGTAATATATGTAAATACTGATCATAAAGTCTGATGTATCAGAACATAAACTAAGCAGATTTAGAGAAAGAACCTGAAACCATTCCAAGTTCATTTACCAATCTTGTAAAAGTAGCTTCACATAGTGGTTTTGTGAAGATATCTGCTAGTTGTTGATATGTGGGAACAAAATGCAATTCCACTGTACCTTCATCCACATGTTCCCTTATGAAGTGGTACCTAATGCTGATGTGCTTTGTCATTGAGTGCTAAACTGGATTACCTGTCATAGTACTAGCACTTTGATTATCACAGTAAATAGGGATTTTAGAAAATTCTAACCCATAATCCAGGAACTGATTCTTCATCCAAAGAAATTGACTTCTATTTCTTGCTAAACCAAGAAACCAATCTGCCTCCAAGAAATTGGCAGCTTTCACTTGTGTTTTTCCTGTCAATTTTGCATCCTGCAAAATCTGCATCTGAGTAACCTATTAGCCTAAAATCCGATTCTCTAAGATATCACAATCCCAGATCAGCTGTACCCTTAAGGTACTTGAAAATTCTTTTCACAACTGTTAAGTGAGGTTCTCTTGGATCTGCTTGAAATCTTGCACAAAGAAAGGTAGCATACATGATATCAGGTCTACTTGTAGTAAGATAGAGTAGTGAGCCAATCATACCTCTGTAATCAGTAATATCTACTGATTTACCAGTATCCTTATCCAACTTAGTTGTAGTGGCCATAGGAGTGGATGCACTTGAACAATCCTGCATTCCAAATTTCTTCAACAAATTTTTGGTGTACTTAGATTGACAAATAAAAGTTCCTTCTTCATTCTGCTTGACTTGAAGGTCCAGAAAATAGTTAAGTTCTCCCATCATACTCATTTGATATCTTGACTGCATCAGTTTGGCAAACTTCTTACAAAGTCATGCTCTTGGAGCTTGCTTAAGGCCATAAAGTGCTTTATCAAGCCTGTAGACATGATTTGGAAATTTAGGATCTACAAAGCCTGGAGGTTGTTCAACATATACTTCCTCTCCTAATTCTCCATTAAGAAAAGCACTTTTCACATCCATTTGAAAGACTTTAAACTTCTTGTGAGCAGCATAAGCCAAAAATATCCTTATGGCTTCCAATCTAGCAACTGGTGCAAATGTTTCATCATAATCAATTCCCTCCTGTTGAGAGTATCCTTTTGCAACCAGCCTTGCTTTGTTCCTTGTAATTATGCCGTCACTGTCAGTTTTGTTTCTGAATACCCATTTTGTACCAACAACTGATCTATTCCTTGGTCTTGGCACTAGGGTCCAGACTTTATTTCTTTTAAATTAATTTAGCTCTTCTTGCATTGCTTGCACCCAATCAGCATCTTAAAGAGCTTCTTCCATATTCATTTGATGTAGCTGTTCTAGTTCTGACACCTGTATCAGGATTTCCAATAATTAAGTTAGGTGTATGTGCTTTAGTCCACTTCCTTGCAGATGGAAGGTTTTCTCTAGAACTAGATGCTCCCCCATGATCCATGCTGTCTCCATCAACATTTTCTGATGCTCCCCCTGAACTTATGCTCTCTGAGTTGGATCCTTCATTATTTGAGTTTCCAGAAATATCAGAACATGAGTATCCAGAATTATCAGAACTTGGCCCATCAGAACTTGAAGAGCCTGTTGTAGGTTCTGATGCTTTTTGAGATGTGGTTGGATCTTCAGTATGCTCCCCCTACACAGGTGCATTTTCCTTAGGCGTAGTCACCACAGTTTCAATATCATCAGAGTTTAATCCATCAAAGTTTGTAGTATCAGAATTTACAGAATCAGAATTTAAAACTTCATTTTCTAATCTCAGCTGATCATGATCATTGAAATCTTCAAGTCCAGTAATCTTCTTATCATCAAAAGTGACATTGATAGATTCCATGACAACCCTTGTTCTTAAATTGTAGACTCTGAAGGCTTTTATAGAAAGTGGATATCCAACAAAAATTCCTTCATCAGCTTTTAGATCAAATTTGGATATCTGTTCAGGATGAGTCTTAAGAACAAAACACTTGCATCCAAATACATGAAAATACTTCAGATTTGGCTTCTTTTTCTTCACTATCTCATTTGGTGTTTTTCCATGCTTGTTAATGAGTGTTGCATTCTGAGTAAAACAAGCAGTCTGCACAGCTTCAGCCCAAAAGTAGGTTGGCACTTTGCTTCATCAAGCATAGTTCGTGCAGCTTCAATAAGAGTTTTATTCTTTCTTTCAACAACTCCATTTTACTGTGGAGTTCCAGGAGCAGAAAATTCCTGCTTTATTCCATGGTCTTTGCAGAACTCTTCCATAATCAAATTCTTGAACTAAGTGCCATTATCACTCCTTATGATCTTCACAGAATCTTTGACCAATTTATCCAGTTGCTCGACATGATCAATCAAGATAGATGTAGTTTCACTTTTTATGTGCAAGAAATACACCCATGTGTATCTGGTGAACTCATCCACTATGACCATAGCATATTTCTTCTTTGCAATAGATATGACATTAACTGGACCAAATAGATTAACATGTAGTAGGTGATAAGGCTCAAGAATTGATGATTCAGTCTTGCTCTTGAATGAAGATTTTCTTTGTTTTGCCTTTTAACATGAATCACAAAGGCCATCAGGAGCAACAACTGATTTTGGCAGTCCTCTCACAAGATCTTTCTTGACTAGTTCATTTATATTGTTAAAATTTAAATGAGAGAGTTTCTTGTGCCAATCCCAGCTTTCTTCAATTGATGCTCTGCTCAACAGACAGATTGCAGAACCATCAGTACTTGTTGAAAGCTTGGCTTCATAAATGTTACCAATCCTATATCCTTTCAGAACAACTTTGCCTGTAGATTTGCTTACAATTTCACAGTGTTCTTCAAAGAAATCCACATGATAACCTCTGTCACAGATTTGACTCACACTCAGCAGATTGTGTTTAAGTCCTGAGACCAGAGCAACTTTTTCAATGATGACATTCCTAAGATTGATATTGCCATATCCCAGAGCTTTTCCAATGTTTCCATCTCCATAAGAAATACCTGGGCCAACTTTCTCCATAAAGTCTGATAGCAGGGCTTTATTTCCAGTCATATATCCTGAACATCCACTGTCCAGAACTAGGATGTTCTTCCTGTTGCCCTGCAATCACAAAGACCACTAATGATTAGTTTTAAGGACCCAGACTTGCTTGGATCGTTTGGCCTTTTTAAGCTTGTTAACATTTACAGCGGATTTAGCATCAGAGTTTATGTTAACAGTTTTATTATCAGAATTTGCAATATCAGACTTTGCATCAGAACTTATACTAGAAGGAATAATGCTAACTTTCTTTATAGAAGGTTTTATTTGATAATAATCATAGTACAGACTATGATATTCCTTACAAGTATAAATGGAATGCCATAAACTACCACAATGAAAACAAAGATTTTTTGGCTTATATCTAACAGACTGACTCTTAACTCCTGATTTTGAAGGTAAGGAATTTATATTCTTATTCTTCCTGCAAAAAGAAGCCAGATGGTTAGAATTTCCACAGTTATGACATGTTTTTCTAGGAGCATTAGGAGCAGGCTTATAAATTATTACTTTTGTTCACACCTTCCTTTCCATTCCTATTTTTCCTAGGTGGCTTTACCTTGTTTACATTCTTAATATCTTTCAGCTTATGCTTAAGCTGCTTCTTAGTCATTAAGCTTATGTTAACTTCAGTTGGCTTATCCTGTTTAGGTTTGTCAGAAGTTACTTTCTCCTTAGCTTCTGATTTATCAATATCAGACTTTGCAGTTACAAACTTTACAGGATTTACCTTTGGTTTTTGTTTAACAACTATAGGCTCAGTTTTTACAGTTCCCTTACTGTTCTTATCATCTCCATAACCTAAGCCCTCTTTCCAGTTTCCACTACTAAGAATATCCCGAGTTGCTTTACCAGAGTTAGTCCAAGTCCTGATAATCTCTCTTTCCTTTTCTAACTCAGTTTTTAGAGATTCATTCATTTTTAACACTTCATCCCTAACATAAAAGGCATCATCTCTATCTTTCTGAGTTTGATGGAACATGACTAACTCTTTTTCTAAATAATCATTCCTCTTTTTATAAGCAAGATTTTCAGAAGTTAATCTTTCACATGTTAAAGTTTGATCTTTGTAACTAATAAAAATGGTCTTAAGATATCTTCTCAACTCAGTAATATCATCAGTATGGAAGGCATAAGTAGTTTGAGGTACCTTTAAGTCAGCAGTATTAGAACTGCTATCAGCATTTGCCATCAAGGCATAGTTTTCTTCATCCTCGGAATCTGAAGCATCTGACCAGCTTTTCTTCTTTATGACAAGAGCCTTGCCTTTGTCACTTTTCCCTTTTCTGCAATCTGGAGATATGTGGCCTTTCTCACCACAGTTGTAGCATTTAACATTTGAGTAATCTCCTCTGTCAGATTTTCCTCCTTTGCCTTCAGATTTTCTGAAACCTTTCTTATCAGAACTTGCACCTTTCCTGGAAAACTTCTTTCCTCTCCAGAATTTCCTGTATGCAATCTTTGTGATCCCTTTCACCATAAGAGCACACAGCTTCATCATCTCCTCATCAGGGTCCATCTCAGGTATACTTTCAGTTTCTGAGTCATCATCACTATCAGAACTTGATGACTCAGTATCAGACTTTGTGATGAGAGCATTTCCCTTACCTTTCCTTGAGGCAGCTTCTTTGGGACTTTCCTCTTCAGCCACAAAGGCAACTGTCCTTGACTTTCTTCCATTCCTCTTGCTTCTTTGTTCCATCTCAAGTTCATGAGTCTTGAGCATCCCATAAATTTCATCAAGAGTTGTTTCATCAAGATTATAGTTATTTCTTATTATTGTGGCCTTCGAATCCCATCTTTCAGGAAGAGCTAACAGGAATTTAAGATTTGAATCTTCAATATCATACTCTTTGTCAACTAGTGACAAATCATTCAAGAGTTTGACAAATCTGTCATATAAATCAGTTAATGACTCATCAGGCTTTGAGTCAAAGTTCTCATACTCTTGAGTGAGTATCGTCTTCCTGTTCTTCTTGATTGAATCAGTTCCCTGACACCTTGTTTCCAAAGTATCCCATATCCCTTTTACAGTCTTGCAGTTAATTACCCTGTTTGACATGACATTATCAATGGCACTATGCAGCAAGTGTCTTACCTTTGCATCCTTTGCAATCGATGAGATATCTTCAGCAGTGTAATCAATTTTCTCCTTTGGTACAGACTTTGATGGCTGACCTGCAACTTCCACAGAGAATTTGGTTGGCATATGTGGTCCTTCATAAATCCTGTCGAGATATTCTGGATCTGTAGCTTCCAGAAACATAGCCATCTTCACTTTCCATATGGAATACTCAGAAGGTTTCAACATGGGAACTCTTATAGTCTCATATCGACTATGAGTTACGGTTTTTGGAGGTTCTTCAGTTTTGGTGGGCTTGGTTGGAGTTTCTTCTTTAGACATGATTGATTTTGGATCTTAAACTGTTTGTGTGTTAACAGAAGGCTCTGATACCACTTGTTAGGTCACACACACTGTACAAGGGGGTTGAATACAGTGTTTACCACAATCAAATCGAATATAAAAACTTGAGAAACAGAAAACAAATTTTAATCAACACAATGAACTCTGTTACAATATGGAACTGTCCTCTCTCAATGATGAACAAATTATCACGAGAGATGCTAGAGTTACAAAGAATAATAACTTCGATAATCGTAACACTTATAATGTAAACTCTATGCCTGTGTTTATATACTACACAGTTACAAGATAATCTTCTAATTGATATGGAATATAATTCTGCTTCCTAAAATATATCAACTAGTTATCTTTTCTTCCAAGTATTCTATTTTTCATAGAATTCCTTCTTCATGCACAATTCTTTCTGTCTTAGTCTCGATCTTCTTTCCTTTCAATCAGTCATCTGCCAAATCTGAAAGTCATCTTAAGTCCTGATATTATATTCTGATAAATATCTTCTGAACCTTAAGTTCTGATAACTTAAGTTCTGATATCTTAAGTTCTGTCTTCAGTATAAGTGCTGATTTCCAGTTAAGTACTGATTTGTCCTGTTAGGTAAGATTTGAAAACTAAACACAAATCATATTACACATGATATTATCAAATATATCTAACATAAAGTCGAGGTCTGAATGCATAAGCTATACATATAATTAATCCCCTTTAAGTTGGGAGTACTTGATGGAACTTTGAGATAGATTGATGGATTAGTAAGGAAACGTGTATGGAATGAGGAGAAAAGAAAGCAAGAATTTAGGTTATTGAATGAAGGAAGTTGACCTTCAAGGACGTGAAATTTATTTAACACCTGTGACTTGATACCCAAAGGGGAGATGCCAGGTATAAAAGACATCCAAATATTCAGATGACTGTTGAGATAAACAACAAAAGTAAATGAGGATTTAGTAAGAAGAATTTCACGATTGAACACGAACAATATCTTCCAGGACATTGTTGCTACCATTACCAAATCAGGCAAGAAAAGTGGATAACCGTTGCTATCTTTTGGAGGCCATATGGATTGACCTCAGTTTGGAAAAGGATGTTACCATAAAACGATGTATAGACTATCGAGGTGGGAATGATTGAATCAGATACCCTTATCAGGGATAGACCACTTGAATTATCCATGGAGGGATGTAAGTATTTTATGGAATTGAGGATAAAACATAGATAACTTGAGATGAACCCTGGGGAATGTCGAAAGGGCGGTATTTTACCCTTAATAGGGACATTATGAGATATAACAGTCAGAATTGGAAGGATTAAGGTAACGACAACCTTTAAGGATCTGTGGAGAAAGTTTTCAGAACTATATAGAAAATGGTTCTAGTATTAGTAAATGGTATCTCGATATGCCCTGTACCTTGGGAATACAGGAGGAATAATTTGAGGATAACCCTTGAGATTTTACAAAAAGAGAGGTAATATTTAAGTTTTCCAAATAGAAATTTTGGTAAAGGAAATATGACATAATAATAATGATGCCGGGTGAGGCACGTGTTAAACCCTGAGAAAGTATGGATCAAATTAGTGAATGTCGAAATTGTTTAAAGCAAGAAGGACCCAAGATTAGATACGTCCAAAGTATGATCGAGAGTCATCCATGATAATGTTCACATTTAAATACTAAGGCAATAATGGTGATATTTTTTGTACTCACCAGAACTTAAGGAGAGCATGTTCACATAAGCAGTGATTGAAAATGAGGTAGAAAATTTAGTTGAAGATGGTTCAAAAAACATTGATTATAACGAACTATTACAATCAGGAAAGGGCAATGAGGTGGTCGACACTCTAAGTGTAAGAGAGCAATTATAGGCGCTCATGCCAAAGGAATACAGTATTGCTGATTAATCCGTGAAGATTGTATTATGGTATGAAAAATTACTTTCCTTCTTATGACTGTGCAATACCCAACCGTAATAGTAGTTTAGTAAAGATTTAGTTCATGTTATCGCTGTGAGCAGGCTACCTATCTTAGAAGGTCCTATCTTGAGATAAGCCAGAACCATGTTACGAAAGGACTAAATGAACCTTTGAGCTTCATGTCTCCTAATAAAGACATATGATTAATAATGATATTGACCTGCTATCGTTGCTTTGATTGAAACTCTTCTGCAATTTTATCTGCTTCATGTCTTATATACGTCAAGTTGAGGAGATGTCCTTCATGGATCGCGAATGGTGATTATGTTACCTCCTTAGAAAATTTTGATACGATAGATATGGATTCCGTATGATTGGCTATTAAGATTTCGAGAAAGATGAATGACTACAGTAGGTCAGCGGTTGACTATAATAATGCAGTAATGATTTTGTGAATAATGAGAAGATAACAACCGTGAGGGTTGTATTGTAATGGATGTGGACATCGAGTACCACTAATCTGGTCATGGCAATGTATAAGTTATCATTGATAGACTAACTAAGTTGATTACTTACCTATAGAATATTTATTCCTTCTTATCGACAAGGAGTAGTATTACGGTACAAAAGAGATTATGGTGCAACGTAGGATTCTGGTAACGATGATGTCGAGTGTGAAATCCTATATCTAGTTTTAGATATTGAGCGAGTTTCAAAGGTAATTGTTAATAAGATTGAATAAGAGCATTGGTCTATGGAATGATGGACGGAATAGCAAAATATTCAGGCACGTGAAATACAATGCTATAATACTTGATGTTGATATATATATATATATATATGTTTCATTCTCCTATGATAAACCTCTATAGTTCAGAGGTAGATTACAAGCCAGATATTTTATGACCATATATTTTTTATATAATTCTCTTAAATTCATTCTTTTTCTCATATTTTCATTTCGTGTAAACTGAGAAAAACAACCCTTCCATAAGGGGAGGTATTGTTGAATGACTATCTATCTGTGTGATAGAAGCCTAGTAGGATATCACATGTTGTTAAATTGCTTGTCAAGTACTAAAGGCTGGCCCCCTTCTGTACTAACTATGGGATGTAACAAGTGTTCATGATCATAGTGATCTCTCAATAAATTTTTTAGGGAAGACAATGCCGATCTCCCTTGTAACAGGATGAAGTTGGAGAGCGCAAGATTCTCAGGCCAGAAGTGGTCCAAAGGACCAAGGATATAGTAGATCTAATCAAAGGATGGCTAGTAGTAGCCCAAGAGCGACTGGAGAACTACGCTGGTTTGGCCCAGAAGGAAAATGAGCATGAAGTAGGGAACCTAATGTGGTTAAAGGTATTCCCTTGGAAATGATTTTTGAGGTTCCAAAAGAAAGGAAAATTAGGCCCGAGATACATCAGACCATTTGAGATTTTGAGACATATTGGGAAGTTAGATTTGGGCTAGCCCTACCCCTGAACCTGCAGCAAATTCACAATGTGTTCCATGTGACAATGTTAAGGAAGTATAATCTAGATGCCAGACACATAGTGGAATACGAACACGTAGACATGTAACAAGACTTAACCTATGTGGAGCAACCAGTTAGGGTTATGGATCAAAAGGAACAAGTGCTTAGAAACAGGGTTATCAAATTAGTCAGAGTTTTACGGCACAACCACAATATGGAAAATCGACTTAAGAGTTAGAAAGCGCAATACTAGAAAGGTATCCCCAATTATTTTCTACCTAATTCCGGGACAGAATCCTTTAAAGGAAGGGAGAC